>NC_092337.1:309341428-309672500 GCF_046630445.1 Rutidosis leptorrhynchoides | reverse complement strand
ACTCATTTAATCCACGATTACATCTGAAGAAAATGTATATATTAAACCATTTTAGTTAAATTCCAAGTAGATATCAAGTCTTGATAATATGCTTACATATAAGCAAGTAAAAGAAGAAGATTACCTCCTCAAGCTAGTTGAGGGTCGTTTTCCTAGTTGCAAGAAGATGGTGAAGATGATGTTGATTAATGGAGCTTCAAAGCAATAAAACCTCAAGAGATAATACCCCAAACTCTTCATCAACACCTTATGCAATAGTTAGGATTTAATGACACTAGAATTAACTTACAAAAAAAAAGAAATGAACTCTCTTTCCCTTAAGAAAGGTCACGGCAGCAGCAAGGCAGAAAAATGGTTGTGCAGAATTTTTGTTTGCAAGTAAAAGATGTGTATTGCATGTGTGTTGAAGTCCCAAGAGAGCTAGGCATGTGTATGTAGATATATGGGAAAACCAAGTAGTCAAAAGCATGAGTTCATGAACCCAATGCCCCCATCTCCCATGCCACATTCCCCTTTTTTTTATAAAATAGTTTTTATAAAACTAATTTTATAAAACCCCTCTCTTTTATAAACTTCCATGACATTATTATTAATCATGTACATTTTTATTTATAAAACTAATTTTATAAAATGTGACATAACTAAATTAATTATTTAACCTAAAAATAATTAAATCCATATAATATAAATTATTCCATAATTTATATATATATATATATATGTACACATCAAGTAGTATTTCAGAAAACCACTTTTCTTAAAGTTCAAGTGTCGCGTATTTGATCAATGATTCAATCGTTAAGATCAAATACGAATGAGGTGTCGGTAAGTTTGTTATTGGGTATGACCCGACTTGGATCATAACATTTTAGCCACATTAATTTAATATATCTCTCGGGCATACGAAATACCTTCAATCTCCCACTTGCACGAGAAATATAAGAAATTAATGCAAGCGATGGATACCACCTAACGACCATCCATCACCCCCAATATGTTATGACTTTGTGCCATTCAATAACATCATCCCTTTCGAGTTCCCATCTCGAATATGAATAGGTGAACCTTTCATTATATCCTTTCATCCTAGATGTCATGTTAAATCCAAGAGATACAGAGTGATCACTCTCTTTTAAATTTAACTTTATCAGGCCTTAGACATCTGACTCTCAACGAATAAGAGGTACAAATTCCATCTTGATTACATACGTCCTAGATATATACTTTGTATTACACCTGAGCTCTTTCTTATGAACTACCATATTTCAGAATAGCGAAGGAAGGAATCAAGGCATAATACTTGGTAAATATCCGAATCTAATATGTATCTCAGGTCAGAGGATACAATGATATTCGCCTTTACTCAAGATTACATGTGATCAACCACAAAGGCTCCATTTAGTAAATCTTGAGGGCGGGTCTTCCAATATTTGTATCCCACAAATATCTATGAACCTTGGTTGCAACCTTGCCCCACATTCATCCCGTGAATGTATACCAATCCAAGTTCATAATAGTCTAAACCTCACACTTGCTCCCACAAATGTGATCGACTACGAAATTTAGAATAATTACTTATTCATGGATAAAATATGCAAAATAGGAACATAACTCAAAATAAATTAATGCCATAATTATATTAATGAGTTTAACCAATTTCGTTCCGTTACAATACTTAAAATAGATCATAACCAATCACTAGAATATCGAAGCCCTAATGCACAAGCATGTCCATTATGTTTTGGTCCATGTAAGAGCTTCATGAGAGGATCCGCTATATTAAGATCTGTGTGAACTTTGCGAATACATATCTTTCCCTTTTCAACTTCATCCCTTATGTAGTTGAATCTCTGCTCAATGTGACGGGTCTTTTGGTGAGCACGAGGTTCTTTGATTTGAGCAATCGCACCCTCGCTGTCACAAAAGATCTCAAGAGGGTCCTGAATGGAAGGGACTACTCCTAAGTCGTCGATGAATTTCTTCATCCATGCAGCTACCTGAGCTGCCAATGAGGCGGCAATGTACTCTGACTCTGTAGTGGATAATGCAACAACATCCTGTTTTGAACTCTTCCAAGAGACCGCACCTCCATTTAACGTGAAGACATAACTGGACTGTGATCGAGAATCATCTCGATCAGTTTGGAAACTCGCATCCACGTAACCTTTTACAGTAAGTTCCTCCTCACCAGACCCATATATTAGAAACATATCCTTAGTCCTCCTAAGGTATTTCAATATACTTTTAACAGCAATCCAATGACTGTTTCTTGGGTTATTCTGGTATCTACTTGTCAGGCTAAGAGCGCATGACACATCTGGTCTAGTGCATATCATTGCATACTTGATTGACCCAATAGCAGATGCGTACGGGACTTTCTTCATTCTCTCTTGTTCATCTTTCGTGGTGGGGGCACTGAGATGAACTGAGAAGTGTTCCCTTTTGAATAGGTACCAAACCTTTCTTAGAGTTCTCCATCTTGAACCTTTTCAAGATCTTTTCAATGTATGCACTTTGATTCAAACCTATCAGTTTCTTGGATCTATCCCTGTAGATCCCAATCCCCAAAACGTATTGTGCTTCTCCAAGATCCTTAATGGAGAAGCATTTACTTAGCCGAGTTTTAACACTTTGCATTTCCGGAATATCATTTCCAAATAACAATATATCATCCACATATAGTACAAGGAACATGATTGTGCTCCCACTAGCCTTCTTGTATACACAAGCTTCATCACCATTTTTAATGAAGCCAAATTTCTTGGCTTCCTCATTAAAACGATGCTTCCACATTCTAGATGCTTGTTTCAATCCGTAGATTGACTTCTTTAACTTGCATACCTTTTTAGGACACTTCGGATCAACAAAACCTTCAGGCTGAACCATATAGACATCTTCCTCAAGATGTACATTTAGGAAAGCGGTTTTGACATCCATTTGCCATATTTCATAATCATAATGAGCAGCAATGGCAAGTAATATCCTAATAGACTTTAGCATTGCCACAGGCGAAAAAGTTTCATCATAGTCAACCCCTTGAGTTTGAGTGAAACCTTTTGCTACAAGTCTAGCTTTATATGTATCCAAGTTTCCATGTATGTCGGTTGTCATTTTGAAAAGACATTTACTGCAACTATCCTTGAGCCAGTAGGTTGTTCAACAAGTTCCCAAACTTGATTGTCATACATGGATTGCATCTCAGCGTTCATGGCTTCCTGCCATTTATCCTTATCAATCCTTGATAAAGCATCATGGTAGTTTGTTGGTTCATCCAAATCAACCACATAGCAACCATCCATGAGAAACCCGTATCTCTCAGGAGGATTACTAATCCTACCAGATCTGCGAACGTCTTGTGTATTTTGATCATCCATTTGATCACTCTCAACATTTTCATGTTGAGTGCTAGTGTCAGCCAATTGTGTATCATCTACTTGATCTTGAACCTCTTCAAGATCTATCTTCCTTTCACTATTTCCTTCCATTAGGAACTTAGTTTCAAGGAATTCCGCCTTCCGAGCAATAAATACATTCTGCTCGGATGGATCATAGAAATAATATCCCATATCATCCTTGGGATATCCTATGAAGATACACTTCGTGGATCGAGCATTCAACTTATTAGGGAGATAACGCTTAGGATAAGCTTCACAACCTCATACCTTTAAGTATGATAGAGATGGAGGTTTTCCAAACCACATCTCATGAGGAGTTCGTTCCACTTTCTTGGTTGGGGCCATATTTAGAATACGAGCCGCGGAGCATAGACAATAACCCCAGAATGATAGAGGTAACGAGCTTCTAGCCATCATAGATCGAACCATATCCATTAGGGTTCGGTTCCTCCTTTCATACACACCATTAAGCTGTGGTGTCCCGGGTGGAGTAAGTTGCGAGATAATCCTACAACTTCTAAGATGGTCTTGGAAAGCATCGCCTAGGTATTCACCTCCTCTATCGGTATGAAGTACCTTGATTGTCTTGTTGAGTTGATTTTATCCTTCGTTTTGATATTCTTTGAATGCTTCAAAAGTTTCGTCCTTGTGTCTCAATAAGTAGACATATCCGAAACGACTGAAGTCATCAATGAAAGTAACGAAGTATCTTTCACCATTCCTAGTTATGGGCTTAAAGGGTCCACATACATCCGAATGTATTAATCCTAATAAGTCCTTAGCCCTTTCATAGGTCCCTTTGAAAGGTGCTTTAGTCATTTTGCCTTGTAAACAAGATTCACATACATCAAACGAGTCTAGTTCATTTGATTTCAAAAGTCCATTCTTTTGAAGTGTATGCATTCGATTCTTGTTTATGTGACCAAGGCGGCAATGCCATAAGTAGGAATCACTCAAATCCCTTTTGAGTTTCTTGGTGTTTGCATGGTATATTGAGCTATTGTATGATGTGTCATCATGAACCAATTCATAAATACCATTCGAAGGCGAAGTCTTAAAATAGAACACATTATCTAAAGAAATATGGATGTCATCATTAATGAAATTAAGATTAAAACTATATTGTTTCATACGGGATACAGACATAATGTTTTGTGATAAATCGGGTGCATACAAAACATTTTTCAAAGTAAGCTCCAAACCACTTGGAAGCTTTAAAACAAAGTCTCCTTGAGCTTTCACTTGCACCCTTACTCCATTTTCCATGAAGAGACTTGTTGTTCCCACATATTGATCACTTCTTTTGAACCCCTGCAAAGAATTGCAAATGTGAGTTCCACATCCTGTGTCTAATACCCATGTATTAGAAGAAGTAATACTAAGCTCAATGTATACCATATATACATTACCTGAGGTTTGCCCTGCATCCCTCTTTTCCTTCAACTCCTTAAGGTAGACCGGGCAGTTGCGTTTCCAGTGACCCATTTCACTGCAACCAAAGCACGGATCTTCCTTGGGGTTAGCCTTTCCGGTAACCTTTTGCTTCTTGTTATTGTTGATTGGGGTAACCATCTTCCCCTTTCCCTTACCCTTGGCTTGGTAGGCGGGTCCTTTCCTCTTAGCCGCCTTCGGCTTAGAAGTGTTATGGTTTTTGGACCCGCCTTCATTGATCATAAACATGGGTGAAGCCCTTTTACCCATGCTCGCTTCTGCCGTCTTAAGCATGGCGTGTAATTCACCAATGCTCTTATCCCATCCATTCATGTTATAATTCATTACAAATGTGTCAAACCTCTTTGACAAGGAATTTAGGATAAGGTCCGTGGCTAATTCATTAGACACGTTGCAATTTAGACGATTTGCTCGATCAATTAGGCTTTTCATCTTAAGGACATAAGATGAAACGGATTGGGAGTCGTCCATCAGACATGCATGAAGCGCTCGAACCGTTTCGAAGCGCTCGACACGAGCTTGTTGAAGGAACATCTCCTTCAACTGTGTGATCATGTCATATGCACTATGATGCTCAAAATCCTTGTAAGACCCAAATATTTATTGTACATAATGTATTTATGGTGTACGATGCGTGTATGAAGTGTACGTGTTGCTTGGTCGAACGCCGAAGGAAACTGGACGTTGTCTGAAGTGGCAAGGTGTGTACGTATCTTTTCAACCCCAAATAAAGTTTGTTTTGATGTTTCAAAGCCTTACCATTGGAAAGGAAATCTTATTACATTTCCAACGATATTTGATTCATCTAAAACGGAGCTACGGTCAAAAAGTTATGGCCAAAACAAGTTTCTGAAAACTGACCTGTAGGTTGGAGCGGCGCTCCACCTTTCGGCGCGGCGCGCTGAACCCGTCTGATGCAATTTTCAGCCTTTTTAAAAGGCTTAAGTGAGGAGTACTTTGGTCTTTTCATTTAGGGTCGGTTTAGGGTCACCAAAACTGATCTAGAACTCCATTGGAGCTCATTTCTCACCACACAAACACTCTCTTCAAACCCTAGTGAGAGAAACCCATTTTTAGTGAGAGAGAGCTTGATTTGGAGAAGAAGGAGTGGATTCTCACCAAAGCTCAGGTTTTAAAGTTGTTCTACTCGTCAACGGCATCATTTTGGTGGTATTAGTAAGTTCAAACTCCGAATTACATTTGTTAGATTTGATATTCAAGTTAGGGTTTGAGTTTGATTTGTAGTGAAACCCTCTTAGATGATGAAATGGGTTTATGGTGACTAGTTATTCTTGTCACTTGGAGGGTTTTGGGTTGGTTGACGATTTGGCCTTGATTAGGCTTTAATCTTGAGTTTAATCACTAGGTTTAGTGATTATGGAAGTGTTGGAATCACTTTAGGTGAATTTGGGTTGACTAATTTTGACTTGAGTCAAAATTAGGGTTTGGTGATGATTATGACCCAATTATCGATTTAATAAGGTTTATAAACTTAAAATGGATTAAGTTGAAGCATAGAACTGAGTTAAATATGTTTTGGTGTCAAAACTCGCTAATGGCGCGATGTTGACTCCTTTGGGTCAAAATTAGGGTTTAAGTGTCATTATGGGCAAGATAGGTGTTTAACACCTATGATTGGGTTTAATTGGCGTATTAGGACCATTCTCACTTGTGTTAGTGATTATTGGTTAATTTGGGCGCGATTTGTACTTGGAAGTACAATCGGGTCGATATTGCACTAGGTGTCAATATGGGTTGGTTTGTAATCCACCCTAATTGTGTTGTTTATTATTATGATAATGGATTTAGGTACGTTCATTGACGGATCATCAGATTTGGCTTGTTATCATCAAGACTTCAAGGTGAGTGGAATAATTATACATGTATGTATATAATTTATTTGCTTGTGCGCGATGTGCACAATAGCCGGGTTTTGGGGCACATCGATGCGACGATTGCCGTTTAGACACCTTTGGGAATAGTGTCACAATAGCCGGATTTTGTGCACTACATGCGACTTAAGATTGTGGACCCGATATATTTATTGTAATGTTATTATTTTGACGATGAGTCACATAGCCGTTTTTGTGACCATTGAGGTGTTGCATAGCCGTTTTTGCACACATTAATTAACGGTGTCACATAGCCTTTTTTGTGACCATAGTTGTGGGACATAGCCGTTTTGTCCAATTGATAATTATGCACATAGCCGTGTTTGTGCATATAGTGGTGAGTAATAGCCGTGTTTTACTCCCACGTTATTATCCGAGTTATTGTGCACATAGTCGTGTTTATGTACATGATTGTGAGTAATAGCCGTGTTTTACTCACACGTTGATCAAGTGATGCCATAGCCGTTTTTGGGAACACTTGGGGGTGATGCCATAGCTGTTTTTGGAACACCTCGGGGGTTAGCATACCATAGCTGTTTTTGGGAGCTAACGGTTGTTATGAACATCGATGACTTGTTTCGCGAAGTCATTCCCTTGCGAAGAGTTGGTTAACCATGGATTATAGTTGTTGTGTAGCATTTAATTATTATTATGACTATTATGCTAATGGTGTTGCTAGTTGTACGATTATGATGCTACTAGCTTTGTTACGAGATGATATGCGAGATTATGCTAAGGTTTATGCTAGTTATACGTTTGATGTTACTAGCTTGTGCGAATTGATACACGAGGTATTTATGGTGCGTTTGATGTTACTAGCTTTTACGCTTGTTAAACGAGTTCATTGTGGTAAGATTGATTATGCTAGTTTCTTATGCTTTGACATGCGGGATTAATGTGTGGTTTGGGTAAGGGAGTGCAAGTAGGTAAATTATATATGTACGTGTGTAACTATTGCACTCACTAAGCTTTAGCTTACCCTCTCGTTGTTGACTTTTTTTATAGATTTGCATGGATGCGGTGGCTCGGGTAAGCGCGGGGACTAGTGGACTTGCGTAGTTGCTTTAAAGGCAATGCTTTTGGATTCGATTAGGATTGGGTAGCGTATCCCCAATCGCCATGCTCGGCTTTATTTTGTATTAAAAATCATGTGGTTGAAAACTTGTATTTTGTACGAAAGTCGTAAAACGGCCGATGTGGGCCCGGTCTCGTAAAACTTATTTTATGAATGAAACGTGATAGTTTTTCATATATGAATATGTTGTGAAAAGCGTTTTGTCTAAATACGTCGGGAAGTGGTCAATCTTTTTCGCATTTAAAGACTTTTTGAACAGACCAGTTTGGCGCGCCGCGCGAGGTTCTGGCGCGCCGCGCCAGTAGCTGAACAATCAAATTTTTTTTGTGATACTTTAAGCAGGTTCGAACGTGGTTTGGTTTGGGTTGTTACAAGTGGTATCAGAGCATGGTCTAAGGGATTTAGGTGACTTGAGATAGTGCCTAGACTTAGACTTTTGTGTGTGCTAAATTTGTTGCGGGACTTGTAGGATTACGGGTCGGAATGGGTTTAGTTAGTGCCTTGTTTATAGGTTGACTAACATTTATATTAGTAATGTGGATATTATTAATATGCTATTGTGCTGTGATAATGATTCTTGTGTTATGTTTTGTTTGTGTTTGCGGTTGCATATATCATCAAGAGAGGCAGTCGTTGTACTAACGAGTCGATACGACGTGTATGCGTAATAAGGACTTGCAAACCTTATTACGGGTTCAAATCATGTCTAGCAAGTGATGTACGACGAGTGTTTAGCAAGATGGGGTGGTATTGTGTGTGTGCTTTATACGTTCGTGATCTAATCGCTTTGCATTCCTTAGAATGGCGATGGGAAATGGGATCGAGACGAATAACGCTGAGTTTAATGCTAGAGTTACACGTATGTTAGGCGATTGTAGTAGTATTCGGATGTTAGAGCGTGTTCGCTTTCGTGTTGAAGTCGATGATCCATGAGGTTCGTCGGGTGGATGAACCCCTGAGATCAAGTGTTTGATCTAGATGAATGTTGGTAATGGAGTCTACGGGACGCAACGTTAGGTGCCTCTTTCATACCTACTAGCGTGGTATTCGACTCCGATGGTGTTACGGTTACATTGAGCATAGGGTACCGGAAAGAAAACCCTTAGATGTTTGAGTGGCGGTGTGGAAGTTACAAGCGATAGCAACTCGATGATTGCTAGAGTAATACCCGTACGGTTCGGTAAGTGCTTCGGTTGAAGTAGCAAAGGATAATCTGAAATCCTTCGTATGCTCAAGGTTGGAGCAAGGTTTGTTGACGTGCGTATTAAGAGATGCAAGACGGGTGAACCTCGTCTTTCTTTTAGGAGTTATGATAATGCGATTGGCGCATTAGTTGTCGGATTAGTGGTCACTCTTTCCGTGAGAGTGAGCATGTGTTTATCGTCGGGAGCTATTGTTGGAGACGAATTCATGAGAATTCGAGGACTATGACTAATGAGGATATTGGTTGTGTATGTTGATGAGTGGCCATTCCATGGGATGCTATTATTTCGACGATGTGTTTACGGAACGGAGTTCTAGGTGGGGGAGTTTATACTCTCGCACGAAGGTATTCTAGTGTGATGTAGTGACTAGCTAGGTCGAGTTAGTCCATTGCATTTTGACTAATCGAGTCGGGTTAATTAATTAGATGTTAGGTGTTGACCGAGGCGGGTTAACCAAGCGAGTTTGACTAACCGAGTCGGGTTAATCAATTTGATGTTAGGTATTGATCGAATGCATTTGACTAACCAAGTTGGGTTAATCATTTGTCGTTAGAGGTTTGACTGAGGCGGGTTAACCAAGCGAGTTTGACTAACTGAGTCGGGTTAATCAATTAGATGTTAGGTGTTGACCGAGTCGGGTTGACCAAGTAAGTTTGACTTAACCAAGTCGGGTTAATCAATTAGGTGATAGGTGTTGATCGAGGCGGGTTGACCACGTGTATTTGACTAACTATTTCGGGTTAATTGTTTTGGTGTGGAGGCTTAACCAAGTCGGGTGTAACCATGAGGTGATTAGAGGGTTACTTGTATTGTTCTTCATAATGGTTAGCGTAGAAATGGTATACCTTTCGAGAGGCGTTTACGTTGACCAAGTATGTGTGCAAGAAGAGTCACGGATGTTGACTATCTTTGATGTGTGTAGTTTTCGGCCAGTCTTCATGAATGTTGGATGTGTGATCCATTGGTGGTTTTATACGCCGAGAGTGGGGTCGTGAAGACCAGGTCGTGGGATTAGTGAGGCGATATCCGTGTTTCGCTCACATGTTGTTACGGGTGTGACAATAGTCGATTTTTTACACCTTAGGTTTAGCGTAGCCATAGTCATTTTGGGCGCTTTTGGTTTTAGCCGTTGCTTATGATGTTAGGATAGTGGCGTATTGGTTGTATTGCGCATTACAAAGGACGTTTAGTGGTAAGTGTAATCCGTAAGGATTCATGTGGTTCGATCTTTAACGTTCGGATCGTTGACTTTAGGTTGAGACTTGGTCACTTTTAGCGTTGTCCTTGGTAAAGGTACGCTAAGGAATTGATATCTCGGTAGGAGAATGGTTGAGTTTTTCCCGATATAGGGAAAAGAGCAGGTTTTAGTGCTCGGATGGTGGTTTTGATAAATCGCGGGTGACGATTTTAGTTGTTAAAGGTGATTCATTGGGAAGAATTGTCTAGAAAAGTTCGGATTGGAACTTAGGTTTGAGGGCCGTTGAGTAGTTCCGGATTGGTTAAGTGGAGAAGATCACGAGGATGTGATCGAGTTTAAGTGGGGGAGAGTTGTAAGACCCAAATATTTATTGTACATAATGTATTTATGGTGTACGATGCGTGTATGAAGTGTACATGTTGCTTGCTCGAACGCCGAAGGAAACTGGACGTTGTCTGAAGTGGCAAGGTGTGTACGTATCTTTTCAACCTCAAATAAAGTTTGTGTTGATGTTTCAAAGCCTTACCATTGGAAAGGAAATCTTATTACATTTCCAACGATATTTGATTCATCGAAAACGGAGCTACGGTCAAAAAGTTATGGCCAAAACAAGTTTCTGAAAACTGACCTGTAGGTTGGAGCGGCGCTCCACCTTTCGGCGCGGCGTGCCGAACCCGTCTGATGCAATTTTCAGCCTTTTTAAAAGGCTTAAGTGAGGGGTACTTAGGTCTTTTCATTTAGGGTCGGTTTAGGGTCACCAAAACTGATCTAGAACTCCATTGGAGCTCATTTCTCACCCACACAAACACTCTCTTCAAACCCTAGTGAGAGAAACCCACTTTTAGTGAGAGAGAGAGCTTGATTTGGAGAAGAAGGAGTTGGATTCTCACCAAAGCTCGGGTTTTAAAGTTGTTCTACTTGTCAACGGCATCATTTTGGTGGTATTGGTAAGTTCAAACTCCGAATTACATTTGTTAGATTTGATATTCAAGTTAGGGTTTGAGTTTGATTTGTAGTGAAACCCTCTTAGATGATGAAATGGGTTTATGGTGACTAGTTATTCTTGTCACTTGGCGGGTTTTGGGTTGGTTGACGATTTGGCCTTGATTAGGCTTTTAATCTTGAGTTTAATCACTAGGTTTAGTGATTATGGAAGTGTTGGAATCACTTTAGGTGAATTTGGGTTGACTAATTTTAACTTGAGTCAATATTAGGTTTGGTGATGATTATGACCCAATTATCGATTTAATAAGGTTTATAAACTTAAAATGGATTAAGTTGAAGCATAGAACCGAGTTAAATATGTTTTGGTGTCAAAACTCGCTAATGGCGCGATGTTGACTCCTTTGGGTCAAAATTAGGGTTTAAGTGTCATTATGGGCAAGATAGGTGTTTAACACCTATGATTGGGTTTAATTGGCGTATTAGGACCATTCTCACTTGTGTTAGTGATTATTGGTTAATTTGGGCGCGATTTGTACTTGGAAGTACAATCGGGTCGATATTGCACCAGGTGTCAATATGGGTTGGTTTGTAATCCACCCTAATTGTGTTGTTTATTATTATGATAATGGATTTAGGTACGTTCATTGACGGATCATCGGATTTGGCTTGTTCTCATCAAGACTTCAAGGTGAGTGGAATAATTATACATGTATGAATATAATTTATTTGCTTGTACGCGGTGTGCACAATAGCCGGGTTTTGGGGCACATCGATGCGACGATAGCCGTTTAGACACCTTTGGGAATAGTGTCACAATAGCCGGATTTTGTGCACTACATGCGACTTAAGATTGTGGACCCGATATATTTATTGTAATGTTATTATTTTGACGATGAGTCACATAGCCGTTTTTGTGACCATTGAGGTGTTGCATAGCCATTTTTGCACACATTAATTAACTGTGTCACATAGCCGTTTTTGTGTCCATAGTTGTGGGACATAGCCGTTTTGTGCAATTGATAATTATGCACATAGCCGTGTTTGTGCATATAGTGGCGAGTAATAGCCGTGTTTTACTCCCACGTTATTATCCGAGTTATTGTGCACATAGTCGTGTTTGTGTACATGATTGTGAGTAATAGCCGTGTTTTACTCACACGTTGATCAAGTGATGCCATAGCCATTTTTGGGAACACTTGGGGGTGATGCCATAACCATTTTTGGAACACCTCGGGGGTTAGCATACCATAGCCGTTTTTGAGAGCTAACGGTTGTTATGAACATCGATGACTTGTTTCGCGAAGTCATTCCCTTGCGAAGAGTTGGTTAACCATGGATTATAGTTGTTGTGTAGCATTTAATTATTATTATGACTATTATGCTAATGGTGTTGCTAGTTGTACGATTATGATGCTACTAGCTTTGTTACGAGATGATATGCGAGATTATGCTAAGGTTTATGCTAGTTATACGTTTGATGTTACTAGCTTGTGCGAATTGATACACGAGGTATTTATGGTGCGTTTGATGTTACTAGCTTTTACGCTTGTTAAACGAGTTCATTGTGGTAAGATTGATTATGCTAGTTTCTTATGCTTTGACATGCGGGATTAATGTGTGGTTTGGGTAAGGGAGTGCAAGTAGGTAAATTATATATGTACGTGTGTAACTATTGCACTCACTAAGCTTTAGCTTACCCTCTCGTTGTTGACTTTTTTATAGATTTGCATGGATGCGGTGGCTCGGGTAAGCGCGGGGACTAGTGGACTTGCGTAGTTGCTTTAAAGGCAATGCTTTTGGATTCGATTAGGATTGGGTAGCGTATCCCCAATCGCCATGCTCGGCTTTATTTTGTATTAAAAATCATGTGGTTGAAAACTTGTATTTTGTACGAAAGTCGTAAAACGGCCGATGTGGGCCCGGTCTCATAAAACTTATTTTATGAATGGAACGTGATAGTTTTTCATATATGAATATGTTGTGAAAAGCGTTTTGTCTAAATACGTCGGGAAGTGGTCAATCTTTTTCGCATTTAAAGACTTTTTGAACAGACCAGTTTGGTTTGGGATACTTTAAGCGGGTTCGAACGTGGTTTGGTTTGGGTTGTTACAATCCTTTTGGAGTTCGGGTATCATAGTCCCAAACATGAGGCAAGAAACTTGCACCGAATCGGTGCAATATTTCTCCCAATAAGCCATGCCTTCCGTATCATCCTCGTCCGGTTGATCGGAAATGGGGTCTTCCAACACATACGCCCTATCCTCAAGTTTGAGGACAATTCTTAGATTGCCGAACCAATCAATGAAGTTCGTATGGTTGAGTTTTTCCTTTTCGAGGATGGACCTTAACGATAGGTTGTTAAAGTTGATAGGTGCGTTTTGAATGTTGTTGTTGTTATTGGCGGCCATCTACAAAATTTAACAAAGTTGTTTAAGTATTAATTTTAATTTAACAATCAATACCCTTTAAATCCAATTGATATTTATTAAATTTTAGAATCCAACGGTAAACCAAATTTCGGTTATGTGACCTTTATCCCGTCATTTGATTTAGCTAGGTAGTCATTGCATGACAATTGCAATCCTTTTGCTACTTCTAAGTTATGGGATCATGCAATCCTTTTGCATGGCATATTTATCCCATCAACGCCTATTTGTTTCTCATGCTTCGGTGACCCTAAGTTCATGATTCCCAATTCAAGTCGTCCTACTTGTGTAAACGTGTAAATTTAACATACAAGTGGTTAGGTGACCTTTATCCCACAAGTGTGCGAAATTCACCTTAATCATATTAGTTTGCTCATAACGGTTAGGTGACCTTTATCCCATTATGAGTTCCCTAATATTTTTAAGTGCTGCACAAAAGGATGGCGTTTAACTTGTTTACCTTGTTAATAAGGGATTTTAAGTTTTCATTAATTCTAGTTTGAGAAAACAATCATGCCATACACCAACATGCATTTAGTGTATGGTTCATTTGAAATCCATTTTCAAGTCTTGTAATTTTAGTCAATTACTTGATATAAATCATTTTATATATATGATCCTTATCATGTTCTTAATAACCGATTATTAATGTCTTTTTAGCCATTTTTAATTTAACCATTTAAATTGACATTTTGCATGTCGTTAATAATGTTATTATTTAACCAATTAAATTGCCATTTTCTAGTTGTTGACTTGTGTGTTTAACTTGTAGCATACAAACATACAATCCACATAATCATACAAAACAACCACGCATGCAAAATCATATGTTCACAATCAAGCCATTTTGGTGGACATTTGTTTAGCCGAAAACAAATGCCACCGGTGAAGGGGTTATAACACAAAGTAGGAGATTTTAAATCTCCCACTTAATCTTGCATCCAAATGCTTCTTCATGTGTTCTTCAAGTCTTAATCATCTTCATTATTTTACAAAATATATCATAATACATTTTGTCTAAAAAAAAAATGAAATACAACCTAATCTATTTTACATACCAAATATAAAATAAATTACATAACCAAATGAATAATTATTATAAACCAAATTGAATAAATTTTTACAAACCAAATTGATGAATAAATCAATCAAATGAACATCCATTCAAACACAAGGTCATGGCTATGATTGTGAACAACAAATATGACCAAAATGGAACAACCCAAAACCCATTTTGGGTGTCCAAGAATTCGGCCAAACCAAGCAAACCTCCAAACCCGAAAAGTTTTTTTTTTTTTTTTTTTGCAATCTACTTTCATGCATGTATATAGATTACAAAATTCATGGGTTTATAAACCATATAAGAAGCATATTCCAAAGACCTCGGCTCTAGATACCATTTTTGGAATTCAATATAACAACATGTTCTTAATGTTAACATAATTACTAAATCAATTTAGTAAGAAATATAGCAAGCGGAAGCATGATATATTAAGAAAACAAGTGTATATATTAAACCATTTTAGTTGAATTCCAAGTAGATATCAAGTCTTGATAATATGCTTACATATAAACAAGTAAAAGAAGAAGATTACCTCCTCAAGCTAGTTGAGGGTTGTTTTCCTAGTTGCAAGAAGATGGTGAAGATGATGTTGATTAATGGAGCTTCAAAGCAATGAAACCTCAAGAGATAATACCCCAAACTCTTCACCAACACCTTATGCAATAGTTAGGATTTAATGACACTAGAATTAACTTGCAAAAAAAAAAAGAAATGAACTCTCTTTCCCTTAAGAAAGGTCACGGCAGCAGCAAGGCAGAAAAATGGCTGTGCAGAAATTTTTTTTGCAAGTAAAAGATGTGTATGTGTTGAAGTCCCAAGAGAGCTAGGCATGTGTATGTAGATATATGGGAAAACCAAGTAGTCAAAAGCAGGAGTTCATGAACCCAATGCCCCCATCTCCCATGCCACATTCCCCTTTTTTTTATAAAATAGTTTTTATAAAACTAATTTTATAAAACCCATCTCTTTTATAAACTTCCATGACATTATTATTAATCATGTACATTTTTATTTATAAAACCAATTTTATAAAATATGACATAACTAAATTAATTATTTAACCTATAAATAATTAAATCCATATAATATAAATTATTCCATAATTTATATATATATATATATATGTACACATCAAGTAGTATTTCAGAAAACCACTTTTCTTAAAGTTCAAGTGTCGCGTATTTGATCAATGATTCAATCGTTAAGATCAAATACGAATGAGGTGTCAGTAAGTTTGTTATTGGGTATGACCCGACTTGGATCATAACATTTTAGCCACATTAATTTAATATATCTCTCGGGCATACGAAATACCTTCAGAAAATATATATATGTAAGTATATTTTCATAAAGATTGTAATTAAAAATTCTTTTGTACAAACTGTTAATGGTGAAAATATTTAAACGGGTAGGTAATACCCGAGGAATATTTAGATTTCACATTAATAAGTTACACTGTACATTCTTCGAATTTGATTCAACAGTCATTTACTATCCTACTTACATCCACAGATATACTTATCCATTCACCGCAAAATAACCATTTTCATTCAATTTCATATTTGAATTTTGACCTATCAGAGTTCAACAAGTGGCATAATGAAGAAAACATTGGACAAAATAAAATTTGTTAGAAACAAACAAATTAACTATGAGAAATTTTGTTAAGAATCCACGCTAACAAAATCCTAGCTAACTGTTCCTAGCTAACTGTTAATTTCTTATTACATTTTATTTATCGCAATTTAATTATCGCAATTTTAATTCTTGCAATTTTATTTATAGTCATTTAATTTCTGTTATTTATTTTACGCACTTTGTTTATCGTCATTTAAATACTGTTATTTACGCATTTTAAATATCGGGACACGTATACAATGTTTTGATATATCATATCGACGTCATCTATATATATTATTTGGAATAACCATAGACACTCTATATGCGGTAATGACCGAGTTAGCTATACAGGGTTGAGGTTGATTCTAAAATAATATATATACTTTGAATTGTGATCGAGTCTGAGACATGTATACAATGGGTCATGATACGTATTAATTAATTCAAATATTATATATATGAATTATCAACTGTGGACTACTAACCGTGGACTACCAACATTGGACAATTAAAATGAATTAAAATATTGATTATAACATATGAAACTAAACATTTCTTCAAGTTTGCCACTTGACTTCATCTTAAATCTTATTTTTTTCTTGACGATTACAATCTGCGTTCAAACCTTTAATGATTCTTGAAAACACCTCAATCGATAAGATGAACCCACCGCACTTCATCTACAAAAGAAAAGATTGATGCATATAGTTAACTATGCTAGCTGAGCAAACGTTTAACATGTATCAATGCTAGCTCCTTTGACATTATTATTATCGAAAATAACTTTACAATTCCTTTTCAAATTAGCCAATTTTGTCACAGCTCCAACAAATCAACTTCAACTTTCATTCGGATTAGCCTTATTATAACCTCGATATATACATTGTCATTTCGTCATCGTTACAGGAGAATCGTTTATATACCACCATATTAGCAGTAAACTTACCAGCAACTTCATTACTCATTGACTTAAGTCTCTCCGAAGAACCATTATATTTGTTTGTTAAAACCTATTCATATACTCATCCGCACTTTGTAACGAGAATTGCCCTACCAATCAGAAATCAGCAATCAGTATTTTGAAATCTCGCAGCATGTTTACATCAACAGTTATATGTATACATATAACATTTATCTCTTAGAATTATGAACTTTCATCCAGAAATTCTGAAAAGCACCCAGTCTACGAATCAATACTTCAAAGTTTGAAAAAGCTGAATGAAGCAGCAAAAACTGTAAACGACCTTAACAGTCAAAAGTTTAATGATAAAGAAGGATACGTTGGAAAAGCTTAAAAAAGTTGGAACTGAAAAACAGATTGAGCTAACCACGAAGGAAACCAAGGACAAATACAAGGACCATACCCTATATTCAAAGAATCCAAGTAATTCTGGATCCGTTGAAATCTTTAGAGAATATCTTGCTCGGAAGTCATGTTAAAATCTTGCGGAAAATTTTTCTCCATCAACCTTCGAACTTGAAAATTCCAAAATATCATCATAAATATCTTCAATATTTCTGAGGATATTTTCATAAATATTCTTGTCCGAAATTATATACCTCTTCGTGCTTCCTGTGTTTCATTATATTGGAAACTTCTGTAAAATCTAAGTTTAATTTATGAATGAATTCTGGAGAAATGTAAAGAAATTGATGCATGAATTAGTATAATATAATGACACTTGATCAACGTGATTATATTACAGTAAGTCATGCTGAGTTTCTAATGGGACGTGATGATTCACATATCATAACGTCATTAAGTGCCATGTTACATAACTCTTTCATTCTGCTTAACTTCTGAACATATCAAGAAAATATATTCTTAATAGTTCTATTCTCAGTGATTCTGGTAATTTGACAAATTAAATCGTGCTATTACGTTCTTTCTCGTGTAGAACATGAAGTTCATTCGAAATATAAGAAATTAATGCAAGCGATGGATACCACCTAACGACCATCCATCACCCCCAATATGTTATGACTTTGTGCCATTCAATAACATCATCCCTTTCGAGTTCCCATCTCGAATATGAATAGGTGAACCTTTCATTATATCCTTTCATCCTAGATGTCATGTTAAATCCAAGAGATACAGAGTGATCACTCTCTTTTAAATTTAACTTTATCAGGCCTTAGACATCTGACTCTCAACGAATAAGAGGTACAAATTCCATCTTGATTACATACGTCCTAGATATATACTTTGTATTACACCTGAGCTCTTTCTTATGAACTACCATATTTCAGAATAGCGAAGGAAGGAATCAAGGCATAATACTTGGTAAATATCCGAATCTAATATGTATCTCAGGTCAGAGGATACAATGATATTCGCCTTTACTCAAGATTACATGTGATCAACCACAAAGGCTCCATTTAGTAAATCTTGAGGGCGGGTCTTCCAAAATTTGTATCCCACAAATATCTATGAACCTTGGTTGCAACCTTGCCCCACATTCATCCCGTGAATGTATACCAATCCAAGTTCATAATAGTCTAAACCTCACACTTGCTCCCACAAATGTGATCGACTACGAAATTTAGAATAATTACTTATTCATGGATAAAATATGCAAAATAGGAACATAACTCAAAATAAATTAATGCCATAATTATATTAATGAGTTTAACCAATTTCGTTCCGTTACAATACTTAAAATAGATCATAACCAATCACTAGAATATCGAAGCCCTAATGCACAAGCATGTCCATTATGTTTTGGTCCATGTAAGAGCTTCATGAGAGGATCCGCTATATTAAGATCTGTGTGAACTTTGCGAATACATATCTTTCCCTTTTCAACTTCATCCCTTATGTAGTTGAATCTCTGCTCAATGTGACGGGTCTTTTGGTGAGCACGAGGTTCTTTGATTTGAGCAATCGCACCCTCGCTGTCACAAAAGATCTCAAGAGGGTCCTGAATGGAAGGGACTACTCCTAAGTCGTCGATGAATTTCTTCATCCATGCAGCTACCTGAGCTGCCAATGAGGCGGCAATGTACTCTGACTCTGTAGTGGATAATGCAACAACATCCTGTTTTGAACTCTTCCAAGAGACCGCACCTCCATTTAACGTGAAGACATAACTGGACTGTGATCGAGAATCATCTCGATCAGTTTGGAAACTCGCATCCACGTAACCTTTTACAGTGAGTTCCTCCTCACCAGACCCATATATTAGAAACATATCCTTAGTCCTCATAAGGTATTTCAATATACTTTTAACAGCAATCCAATGACTGTTTCTTGGGTTATTCTGGTATCTACTTGTCAGGCTAAGAGCGCATGACACATCTGGTCTAGTGCATATCATTGCATACTTGATTGACCCAATAGCAGATGCGTACGGGACTTTCTTCATTCTCTCTTGTTCATCTTTCGTGGTGGGGCACTGAGATGAACTGAGAAGTGTTCCCTTTTGAATAGGTACCAAACCTTTCTTAGAGTTCTCCATCTTAAACCTTTTCAAGATCTTTTCAATGTATGCACTTTGATTCAAACCTATTAGTTTCTTGGATCTATCCCTGTAGATCCCAATCCCCAAAACGTATTGTGCTTCTCCAAGATCCTTAATGGAGAAGCATTTACTTAGCCGAGTTTTAACACTTTGCATTTCCGGAATATCATTTCCAAATAACAATATATCATCCACATATAGTACAAGGAACATGATTGTGCTCCCACTAGCCTTCTTGTATACACAAGCTTCATCACCATTTTTAATGAAGCCAAATTTCTTGGCTTCCTCATTAAAACGATGCTTCCACATTCTAGATGCTTGTTTCAATCCGTAGATTGACTTCTTTAACTTGCATACCTTTTTAGGACACTTCGGATCAACAAAACCTTCAGGCTGAACCATATAGACATCTTCCTCAAGATGTACATTTAGGAAAGCGGTTTTGACATCCATTTGCCATATTTCATAATCATAATGAGCAGCAATGGCAAGTAATATCCTAATAGACTTTAGCATTGCCACAGGCGAAAAAGTTTCATCATAGTCAACCCCTTGAGTTTGAGTGAAACCTTTTGCTACAAGTCTAGCTTTATATGTATCCAAGTTTCCATGTATGTCGGTTGTCATTTTGAAAAGACATTTACTGTCAACTATCCTTGAGCCAGTAGGTTGTTCAACAAGTTCCCAAACTTGATTGTCATACATGGATTGCATCTCAGCGTTCATGGCTTCCTGCCATTTATCCTTATCAATCCTTGATAAAGCATCATGGTAGTTTGTTGGTTCATCCAAATCAACCACATAGCAACCATCCATGAGAAACCCGTATCTCTCAGGAGGATTACTAATCCTACCAGATCTGCGAACGTCTTGTGTATTTTGATCATCCATTTGATCACTCTCAACATTTTCATGTTGAGTGCTAGTGTCAGCCAATTGTGTATCATCTACTTGATCTTGAACCTCTTCAAGATCTATCTTCCTTTCACTATTTCCTTCCATTAGGAACTTAGTTTCAAGGAATTCCGCCTTCCGAGCAATAAATACATTCTGCTCGGATGGATCATAGAAATAATATCCCATATCATCCTTGGGATATCCTATGAAGATACACTTCGTGGATCGAGCATTCAACTTATTAGGGAGATAACGCTTAGGATAAGCTTCACAACCTCATACCTTTAAGTATGATAGAGATGGAGGTTTTCCAAACCACATCTCATGAGGAGTTCGTTCCACTTTCTTGGTTGGGGCCATATTTAGAATACGAGCCGCGGAGCATAGACAATAACCCCAGAATGATAGAGGTAACGAGCTTCTAGCCATCATAGATCGAACCATATCCATTAGGGTTCGGTTCCTCCTTTCATACACACCATTAAGCTGTGGTGTCCCGGGTGGAGTAAGTTGCGAGATAATCCTACAACTTCTAAGATGGTCTTGGAAAGCATCGCCTAGGTATTCACCTCCTCTATCGGTATGAAGTACCTTGATTGTCTTGTTGAGTTGATTTTGTCCTTCGTTTTGATATTCTTTGAATGCTTCAAAAGTTTCGTCCTTGTGTCTCAATAAGTAGACATATCCGAAACGACTGAAGTCATCAATGAAAGTAACGAAGTATCTTTCACCATTCCTAGTTATGGGCTTAAAGGGTCCACATACATCCGAATGTATTAATCCTAATAAGTCCTTAGCCCTTTCATAGGTCCCTTTGAAAGGTGCTTTAGTCATTTTGCCTTGTAAACAAGATTCACATACATCAAACGAGTCTAGTTCATTTGATTTCAAAAGTTCATTCTTTTGAAGTGTATGCATTCGATTCTTGTTTATGTGACCAAGGCGGCAATGCCATAAGTAGGAATCACTCAAATCCCTTTTGAGTTTCTTGGTGTTTGCATGGTATATTGAGCTATTGTATGATGTGTCATCATGAACCAATTCATAAATACCATTCGAAGGCGAAGTCTTAAAATAGAACACATTATCTAAAGAAATATGGATGTCATCATTAATGAAATTAAGATTAAAACTATATTGTTTCAAACGGGATACAGACATAATGTTTCGTGATAAATCGGGTGCATACAAAACATTTTTCAAAGTAAGCTCCAAACCACTTGGAAGCTTTAAAACAAAGTCTCCTTGAGCTTTCACTTGCACCCTTACTCCATTTTCCATGAAGAGACTTGTTGTTCCCACATATTGATCACTTCTTTTGAACCCCTGCAAAGAATTGCAAATGTGAGTTCCACATCCTGTGTCTAATACCCATGTATTAGAAGAAGTAATACTAAGCTCAATGTATACCATATATACATTACCTGAGGTTTGCCCTGCATCCCTCTTTTCCTTCAACTCCTTAAGGTAGACCGGGCAGTTGCGTTTCCAGTGACCCATTTCACTGCAACCAAAGCACGGATCTTCCTTGGGGTTAGCCTTTCCGGTAACCTTTTGCTTCTTGTTGTTGTTGGTTGTGTTGGAATTTAACAAGTTCATAAAACTTAAAACCATATTAAGAATCAGTGTAAGCGGAAGCGTGAAATTACATATTTTAAACTTGTTATACTTTAAACCAATTAAAGTTAAATCCCATGGATCAAGTTGTGAAATAATACTTACAAACTTAACAAGAAAGGATAGAGTTTATACCTCCTCAAACTATGTTTGAGGGCTGTCCAAAAGCTAGTTAGATGATGAATAAATGTGTATAACTTCAAGTCTTTGAAGCACCAACAATACACCTTAAGTTAGCTTGACTTTAACACCTTTGCAACCTTGTTTATCAAGCTTGAAACCCTTTCTTTGTACACAATATAATTCGGACAGCAGCTTCCAAGGAATGATGATGATGAATTAAGTTCCAAAAGTATGAAACCTCAAGAGATTATACCCCAAGCAATAACCCAACACCTTGTACTTTGGTTAGGCTTTATTGGACACTTGATTTTACTTGTAAATGAGCTTGAACAACCCTTTGTTTCTGCTCATAAATTATGACCAGCAGCTCCAGAAAACAAGCTGAAATTGTTGCTGTTTTTAAGTCACTTCTTGATGTATTGAATGCATATATTGGTCTTAGAAAGCCTTGGTACATATGCATCTTGAACATAGAAGTAATGAGCTAGATTACCAAGCTCAAACACACTCTTTTTAACACATGAATTTCGGCCAGAATTCAGTAGTAACAAGCTGAAAGATTCTGCCAGCATATATTAGGAAAGAGTGAGCTGAATAAATTTAACATTCAAGTTGAATACTTGAGTCAAAAGCTTGGTTAAAGAGTCTTGCACATGCACATAAGGAAGTGTGATCTTAAAGTAACAAACAAGCATGGGTATGACATCCTTGGAGTCCCCAAACCGTCACCCAAGGGTGTTTTTTAAAAGGAAAACTGCAGTTTTTTATAAACCTATTATAAAACCCCATGCTTTAATATATAACAAGATTTTATTAAGTACAAAACTTGTTATATAATACCATGTAATTATTTTGTTACTTGCATTTTATAAACCCTCTTATAAAATATAACACATCATAATTATTTAAACCTATAAATAATTAAATTCCTTATCATATAAATTATCCAAATAATTTATCTCAAGTGATAATATTTTAGAAAACCCATTTTCTAAAATTCAAGTGTCGCGTATTTATTTAACGAACCAATCGTTAAGATTAAATACTTATAAAGTGTCGGTAAGCTTGTTATTGGGTATGACCCGACTTGGATCATAACACATTAGCCACATTAATTTAATATGTCTCTCGGGCATATGAAATACCTTCAATCTCCCACTTGCACGAGAAACATAAGAAATTAATGCAAGTGATGGATACAGCCTAACACACCGTCCATCACCCCTAATATGTTATGACTTTATGCCATTCAATAACATCATCCCTTTCGAGCTCCCTACTCGAACTGATATATATAGGTGAATCTTATCATTATATCCTTTCATCCTAGATGTCATGTCAAATCCAAGAGATACAGAGTGACCACTCTCTTATAGATTCAACTTTATCAGGCCTTAGACATCTGACTCTCAACGAATAAGAGGGACAAATTCCATCTTGACTACATACGTCCTAGATATACACTTTTGTATTATACCTGAGCTCTTCCTTGTGAACTACCATATTTCAGAATAGCTAAAAAAGAATCAAGGTATAATACTCGGTGAATATTAGGACCCAATATGTATCTCAGGTCAGAGGATACGATGATATTCGCCTTTACTCAAGATTACATGTGATCAACCACAAAGGCTCCATACAGTAAATCTTGAGAGCGGGTCTTCCAATATTTGTATCCCACAAATATCTATGAACCTTGGTAGCAACCTAGCCCCACATTCAGTCCGTGAATGTATACCAATCCAAGTTCATAATAGTCTAAACCTCACACTTGCTCCCACAAATGTGATCGACTACGGAATTTAGAATAATGTCTTATTCATGGATAAAATATGCAAAATAGGAACATAACTCAAAATAAATTAACCAATAATTATATTAATGAGTTTAAACCACTTCGTTCTGTTACAATACTTAAAATAGATCATGACCAATCACTAGAATATCGAAGCCCTAATGCACAAACATGTCCTTCATGTTTTGCTCCATGTAAGAGCTTTGTGAGTGGATCCGCTATGTTAAGATCTGTGTGAACTTTGCGAATACATCTCTTTCCCTTTTCAACTTCATTCCTTATGTAGTTGAATCTCCGTTCAAAGTGACGGGTCTTTTGGTGAGCACGAGGTTCTTTGATTTGAGCAATCACACCTTCGTTATCACAAAAGATCTCAAGAGTGTCCTGAATGGTAGGGACCACTCCTAAGTCGTCGATGAATTTATTCATCCTTGTAGCTTACTTAGCTGCCAATGAGACGGCGATGTACTCTGATTTTGTAGTGGATAAAGCAACAACATTATGTTTTAAACTCTTCCAAGAGACCGCACCTCCATTTAAAATGAAGACATAACCGGATTGTGATCGAGAATCATTTCGATCAGTTTGGAAGCTCACGTCCATGTAACCTTTTACAGTGAGTTCCTCCTCACCAGACCCGTATATATGAAACATATCCTTAGTCCTTCTAAGGTATTTCAATATAATTTTAACCACAGTCCCATGACTGTTTCCATGGTTATTCTGGTATCTACTTGTCATGCTAAGAGCGCATGACACATCCGATCTAGTGCATATCATCTCATACATGATTGACCCAATTGCAGACGCATATGGGACATGTATCTTGCTTTCTTCTTCATCTTTCGTGGTGGGGCACTGAGATGAACTGAGAAGCGTTCCTCTTTGAAAAGGTACCAAACCTTTCTTAGAGTTTTCCATCTTGAACCTTTTCAAGTCTTTTCAATGTATGCACTTTGATTCAAACCTATCAATTTCTTGGATCTATCCCTGTAGATCCTTATCCCCAAAATGTATTGTGCTTCTCCAAGATCCTAAATGGAGAAGCAGCTACTTAGCCAAGTTTTTAACTCCTTGCATTTGCGGAATATTATTTCCAAATAATAATATATCATCCACATATAGTACAAGGAACATGATAGTGCTCCCACTAGCTTTCTTGTATACATAAGCTTCATCACCGTTATTAATGAAGCCAAATCATTAAAACGATGATTCCACATTCTTGATGCTTGTTTCAATCCGTAGATTGATTTCTTTAACTTGCATACTTTATATATGTATCCAAGTTTCCATGTATCTTGGTTTTCTCCTTAAAAAGCCATTTACAATCAACTAACTCGGAGTTAGTAGGTTGTGTAACCAATTCCCAAACTTGGTTGTCATACATGGATTGCATCTCAACGTTCATGGCTTCCTGCCATTTAACTTTATCAGACCTTGATAAAGCATCTTGGTAGTTAGTTGGTTCATCCAAATGAACCGCATAGCAACCATCCATGAGAATCCAAATCTCTCAGGAGAATTACTAATCCTACCAGATCTACGAACGTTTTGTATACTTTGATCATCCATTTGATCATTCTTAACATTTTCATGTTGAGTGCTAGTGTCAACCAATTGTGTATCATTTCCTTGATCTTGAACCTATTCAAGATCTATCTTCCTTTCACTATTACCTTCCATAAGGAACTTAGTTTCAAGGAATTCATCCTTTCGAGCAACAAAATATTCTGCTCGGTTGGATCATAGAAATAGTATCCCATATCATCCTTGGGATATCCTATGAAGATACACTTCGTGGATCGAGCATTCAACTTATTAGGGACGTAACGCTTAGGGTAAGCTTCACATCCCCATACCTTTAAGTATGAAAGAGATGGATGTTTTCCAAACCATATCTCATGAGGAGTTCGTTCCACTTTCTTGGTTGGGGCCATATTTAGAATATGAGCCGCGGAGCATAGATAATAACCCCAAAATGTATTGTTGAGTTGATTATGTACTTCATTTTGATATACATTGAATGCTTTAAAAGTTTTGTCTTTATGTCTTAACAAGTAGACATATCAGAAACTACTGAAGTCATCAATGAAAGTAATGAAGTATCTTTCACCATTCCTAGTCATGGGCTTAAAGGGTCCACATACATCCGAATGTATTAATCCCAATGAGTCCTTAGCACTTTCATAAGTCCATTTGAAAGGTGCTTTGGTCATTTTGCCTTGTAAACAAGATTCACATACATCAAATGAATCCAGCTCACTTGATTTTAAAAGACCATTCTTTTAAAGTGTATGCATTTGATTCTTGTTTATGTGACCAAGGCGACTATGCCATAAGTAGGAATCACTCAAATCCCTTTTGAGTTTCTTGGTGTTTGCTTGGTATATCGAGCTATTGAATGATGTGTTATCATGAACCAATTCATAAATACCATTTAAAGGCGAAGCCTTAAAATAGAACATATCATTTAAAGAACCATGAATATCATCATTAATTAAGATTAAGATTGAAATCATATTTTCTTAAACGGGAAACAGAAATAATGTTTCATGTCAACAGAGGTGCATACAAAACATTTTTCTAAATTAGCTCCAATCCAGTTTAAAGCTTTAACATAAAGTCTCCTTGAGTTTTTACGTGCATCTTTGCACCATTTCCATATAGAGACTTTAGTTCCCGCATTTAGTTTACTTCTTTTGAACCCTTGCAATGAATAGCAAATATGAGTTCCACATCCTGTGTCTAATACCCATGTATTAGAAGAAGTAATACTAAGCTCAATGTATTCCATATGCATTACCTGAGGTTTGCTCTGCATCCCTCTTTGTTTTCAACTCCTTTAGGTAGACCGGGCAGTTGCGTTTCCAGTGACCTATCACACCGCAACCAAAGCACGGATCTTCCTTAGGGTTTGCTTGTCCGGCAACCTTTTGCTATTTATTTATTGTTGGTTGGGGCAACCAACTTCCCTTTTCCTTTGCCCTTGGAGGTGGGTCCTTTCTTCTTAGCCACCTTTGGCTTAGAAGAGGATTCATCCTTGGATCCACCTTCTTTGATCATGAGCACGGGTGAAGCCTTTTTACCCATGCTTGATTCAGCCGTCCTTAGCATGGCAATGCTCTTATCCCAACTATTCATGTTGGAATTCAACACGAATGTGTCAAACCTTTTTGACAAAGAATTGAGGATAAGGTCCGTGGCTAATCCATTAGACACGGAACAATTGAGACGGTGCAATCGATCAATGAGGCTTTTCATCTTTAGTACACAAGATGAAATGGATTGGGAGTTCTTTTCTTTTCGAGGATTGACCTCAATGATAGGTTATTAAAGTTGATTGGTGCGTTTGGAATGTTGTTGTTGTTATTGGCGGCCATCTACAAAATTTAACAAAGTCCTTTTAAGTATTGATTTTAAATTTAATAAACAATACCCTTTTATTTTTAATTGTTTTATTAAATCTTAGAATCCAACGGTAAATCAAATTTCGGTTAGGTGACCTTTATCCCGTTATTTGATTTAGCTAGGTAGTCATTTATGTGACAATTGCAATCCTTTTGCAACTTCTAAGTTATGGGATCATGCAATCCTTTTACATGGCATATTTATCCCATCAACGCCCATTTGTTCCTCATGCTTCGGTGACCCTAAGTTCATGATTCCTAAATCAAGTCGTCCTACTTGTGTAAACATGTAGACTTAACATACAAGTGGTTAGGTGACCTTTATCCCACATGTATGCGAAGTGTACCTTATTCATATTAGTTCACTCATGACGGTTAGGTGACCTTTATCCCATCAAGAGATTCCTAATATGTCTAAGTGTTTCCACAAAAGGATGGCGTTTAACTTGTTTACCTTGTTTGTAAAAGGGATTTTAAGTTTTCATTAATTCTAGTTTGAGAAAACTTTTATGCCATACACCAACATGCATTTAGTGTATGGTACTTATGAAAAACCATTTTCAAGTCTTGTAATTAGCCAATTACTTGATATAAACCATTTTATATATATGTGATCCTTTTCTTGTTCTTAATAACCATTTATTAAGGTCTTTGGTTGCTTTTAATTTAACCAATTAAATTGTCGTTTTGCATGTCATTAATACGTCTAATTTAACCAATTAAATTGTCGTTTTGCTTGTTGTTATCTTGTGATTAATTGTATCAACCAAACATACAATACAATAAACATACAAACAACCACACATGCAAAACAAGTATGTTCACAATCTAGCCATTTTGGTGGACATTTGTTTAGCCGAAAACAAATGCCACCGGATAAGGGGTAATTACACAAAGTAGGAGATTTCAAATCTCCCACTTAATCTTGCATCCAAATGCTTCTTCATGTGTTCTTCAAGTCTTCATCATTCTTCATCATTTTACAAAATATATCCTAATACATTTTGTCTAAAAAATGAAATTACAACCTAATCTATTTTACATACCAAATATAAAATAAATTACATAACCAAATGAATTATTACATGCCAAATGAATAAATATTATTACAAACCAATTGAATAAATATCAATCAACCATGCATGCAACCAAACACAAGGTCAAGGCTTAGATTGTGAACATCATCAACATAAGTGATAGGCAATACAGAATCACAAGTGATTGGAAACACAGAATCACAAGTGATCTGCAACACAGAATCACAAGTGATTGGCAATACAGAATCACAAGTGATTGGCAGTACAGAATCACAAGTGATTGGCAGTACAGAATCACAAGTGATTTGCAGTACAGAATGCAGAATCACAAGTGATTTTGGCCAAAATGACAACCACCCAAAACCCAAAATTTTACATTCTACTTCATGCATGTTCATAGAATGCAAAATTATAGTGGGTTTAATAACCATCTCGAAGCATATTTCAACAACTTCGGCTCTAGATACCATTGTTGGAATTTAACAAGTTCATAAAACTTAAAACCATATTAAGAATCAGTGTAAGCGGAAGCGTGAAATTACATATTTTAAACTTGTTATACTTTAAACCAATTAAAGTTAAATCCCATGGATCAAGTTGTGAAATAATACTTACAAACTTAACAAGAAAGGATAGAGTTTATACCTCCTCAAACTATGTTTGAGGGCTGTCCAAAAGCTAGTTAGATGATGAATAAATGTGTATAACTTCAAGTCTTTGAAGCACCAACAATACACCTTAAGTTAGCTTGACTTTAACACCTTTGCAACCTTGTTTATCAAGCTTGAAACCCTTTCTTTGTACACAATATAATTCGGACAGCAGCTTCCAAGGAATGATGATGATGAATTAAGTTCCAAAAGTATGAAACCTCAAGAGATTATACCCCAAGCAATAACCCAACACCTTGTACTTTGGTTAGGCTTTATTGGACACTTGATTTTACTTGTAAATGAGCTTGAACAACCCTTTGTTTCTGCTCATAAATTACGACCAGCAGCTCCAGAAAACAAGCTGAAATTGTTGCTGTTTTTAAGTCACTTCTTGATGTATTGAATGCATATATTGGTCTTAGAAAGCCTTGGTACATATGCATCTTGAACATAGAAGTAATGAGCTAGATTACCAAGCTCAAACACACTCTTTTTAACACATGAATTTCGGCCAGAATTCAGTAGTAACAAGCTGAAAGATTCTGCCAGCATATATTAGGAAAGAGTGAGCTGAATAAATTTAACATTCAAGTTGAATACTTGAGTCAAAAGCTTGGTTAAAGAGTCTTGCACATGCACATAAGGAAGTGTGATCTTAAAGTAACAAACAAGCATGGGTATGACATCCTTGGAGTCCCCAAACCGTCACCCAAGGGTGTTTTTTAAAAGGAAAACTGCAGTTTTTTATAAACCTATTATAAAACCCCATGCTTTAATATATAACAAGATTTTATTAAGTACAAAACTTGTTATATAATACCATGTAATTATTTTGTTACTTGCATTTTATAAACCCTCTTATAAAATATAACACATCATAATTATTTAAACCTATAAATAATTAAATTCCTTATCATATAAATTATCCAAATAATTTATCTCAAGTGATAATATTTTAGAAAACCCATTTTCTAAAATTCAAGTGTCGCGTATTTATTTAACGAACCAATCGTTAAGATTAAATACTTATAAAGTGTCGGTAAGCTTGTTATTGGGTATGACCCGACTTGGATCATAACACATTAGCCACATTAATTTAATATGTCTCTCGGGCATATGAAATACCTTCAGGTTGGGGTAACCATCTTCCCCTTTCCCTTACCCTTGCCTTGGTAGGCGGGTCCTTTCCTCTTAGCCGCCTTCGGCTTAGAAGTGTTATGGTTTTTGGACCCGCCTTCATTGATCATAAACATGGGTGAAGCCCTTTTACCCATGCTCGCTTCTGCCGTCTTAAGCATGGCGTGTAATTCACCAATGCTCTTATCCCATCCATTCATGTTATAATTCATTACAAATGTGTCAAACCTCTTTGACAAGGAATTTAGGATAAGGTCCGTGGCTAATTCATTAGACACGTTGCAATTTAGACGATTTGCTCGATCAATTAGGCTTTTCATCTTAAGGACATAAGATGAAACGGATTGGGAGTCATCCATCAGACATGCATGAAGCGCTCGAACCGTTTCGAAGCGCTCGACACGAGCTTGTTGAAGGAACATCTCCTTCAACTGTGTGATCATGTCATATGCACTATGATGCTCAAAATCCTTGTAAGACCCAAATATTTATTGTACATAATGTATTTATGGTGTACGATGCGTGTATGAAGTGTACGTGTTGCTTGGTCAAACGCCGAAGGAAACTGGACGTTGTCTGAAGTGGCAAGGTGTGTACGTATCTTTTCAACCCCAAATAAAGTTTGTTTTGATGTTTCAAAGCCTTACCATTGGAAAGGAAATCTTATTACATTTCCAACGATATTTGATTCATCTAAAACGGAGCTACGGTCAAAAAGTTATGGCCAAAACAAGTTTCTGAAAACTGACCTGTAGGTTGGAGCGGCGCTCCACCTTTCGGCGCGGCGCGCTGAACCCGTCTGATGCAATTTTCAGCCTTTTTAAAAGGCTTAAGTGAGGAGTACTTTGGTCTTTTCATTTAGGGTCGGTTTAGGGTCACCAAAACTGATCTAGAACTCCATTGGAGCTCATTTCTCACCACACAAACACTCTCTTCAAACCCTAGTGAGAGAAACCCATTTTTAGTGAGAGAGAGCTTGATTTGGAGAAGAAGGAGTGGATTCTCACCAAAGCTCAGGTTTTAAAGTTGTTCTACTCGTCAACGGCATCATTTTGGTGGTATTAGTAAGTTCAAACTCCGAATTACATTTGTTAGATTTGATATTCAAGTTAGGGTTTGAGTTTGATTTGTAGTGAAACCCTCTTAGATGATGAAATGGGTTTATGGTGACTAGTTATTCTTGTCACTTGGAGGGTTTTGGGTTGGTTGACGATTTGGCCTTGATTAGGCTTTAATCTTGAGTTTAATCACTAGGTTTAGTGATTATGGAAGTGTTGGAATCACTTTAGGTGAATTTGGGTTGACTAATTTTGACTTGAGTCAAAATTAGGGTTTGGTGATGATTATGACCCAATTATCGATTTAATAAGGTTTATAAACTTAAAATGGATTAAGTTGAAGCATAGAACTGAGTTAAATATGTTTTGGTGTCAAAACTCGCTAATGGCGCGATGTTGACTCCTTTGGGTCAAAATTAGGGTTTAAGTGTCATTATGGGCAAGATAGGTGTTTAACACCTATGATTGGGTTTAATTGGCGTATTAGGACCATTCTCACTTGTGTTAGTGATTATTGGTTAATTTGGGCGCGATTTGTACTTGGAAGTACAATCGGGTCGATATTGCACTAGGTGTCAATATGGGTTGGTTTGTAATCCACCCTAATTGTGTTGTTTATTATTATGATAATGGATTTAGGTACGTTCATTGACGGATCATCAGATTTGGCTTGTTATCATCAAGACTTCAAGGTGAGTGGAATAATTATACATGTATGTATATAATTTATTTGCTTGTGCGCGATGTGCACAATAGCCGGGTTTTGGGGCACATCGATGCGACGATTGCCGTTTAGACACCTTTGGGAATAGTGTCACAATAGCCGGATTTTGTGCACTACATGCGACTTAAGATTGTGGACCCGATATATTTATTGTAATGTTATTATTTTGACGATGAGTCACATAGCCGTTTTTGTGACCATTGAGGTGTTGCATAGCCGTTTTTGCACACATTAATTAACGGTGTCACATAGCCTTTTTTGTGACCATAGTTGTGGGACATAGCCGTTTTGTCCAATTGATAATTATGCACATAGCCGTGTTTGTGCATATAGTGGTGAGTAATAGCCGTGTTTTACTCCCACGTTATTATCCGAGTTATTGTGCACATAGTCGTGTTTATGTACATGATTGTGAGTAATAGCCGTGTTTTACTCACACGTTGATCAAGTGATGCCATAGCCGTTTTTGGGAACACTTGGGGGTGATGCCATAGCTGTTTTTGGAACACCTCGGGGGTTAGCATACCATAGCTGTTTTTGGGAGCTAACGGTTGTTATGAACATCGATGACTTGTTTCGCGAAGTCATTCCCTTGCGAAGAGTTGGTTAACCATGGATTATAGTTGTTGTGTAGCATTTAATTATTATTATGACTATTATGCTAATGGTGTTGCTAGTTGTACGATTATGATGCTACTAGCTTTGTTACGAGATGATATGCGAGATTATGCTAAGGTTTATGCTAGTTATACGTTTGATGTTACTAGCTTGTGCGAATTGATACACGAGGTATTTATGGTGCGTTTGATGTTACTAGCTTTTACGCTTGTTAAACGAGTTCATTGTGGTAAGATTGATTATGCTAGTTTCTTATGCTTTGACATGCGGGATTAATGTGTGGTTTGGGTAAGGGAGTGCAAGTAGGTAAATTATATATGTACGTGTGTAACTATTGCACTCACTAAGCTTTAGCTTACCCTCTCGTTGTTGACTTTTTTTATAGATTTGCATGGATGCGGTGGCTCGGGTAAGCACGGGGACTAGTGGACTTGCGTAGTTGCTTTAAAGGCAATGCTTTTGGATTCGATTAGGATTGGGTAGCGTATCCCCAATCGCCATGCTCGGCTTTATTTTGTATTAAAAATCATGTGGTTGAAAACTTGTATTTTGTACGAAAGTCGTAAAACGGCCGATGTGGGCCCGGTCTCGTAAAACTTATTTTATGAATGAAACGTGATAGTTTTTCATATATGAATATGTTGTGAAAAACGTTTTGTCTAAATACGTCGGGAAGTGGTCAATCTTTTTCGCATTTAAAGACTTTTTGAACAGACCAGTTTGGCGCGCCGCGCGAGGTTCTGGCGCGCCGCGCCAGTAGCTGAACAATCAAATTTTTTTTGTGATACTTTAAGCAGGTTCGAACGTGGTTTGGTTTGGGTTGTTACAAGTGGTATCAGAGCATGGTCTAAGGGATTTAGGTGACTTGAGATAGTGCCTAGACTTAGACTTTTGTGTGTGCTAAATTTGTTGCGGGACTTGTAGGATTACGGGTCGGAATGGGTTTAGTTAGTGCCTTGTTTATAGGTTGACTAACATTTATATTAGTAATGTGGATATTATTAATATGCTATTGTGCTGTGATAATGATTCTTGTGTTATGTTTTGTTTGTGTTTGCGGTTGCATATATCATCAAGAGAGGCAGTCATTGTACTAACGAGTCGATACGACGTGTATGCGTAATAAGGACTTGCAAACCTTATTACGGGTTCAAATCATGTCTAGCAAGTGATGTACGACGAGTGTTTAGCAAGATGGGGTGGTATTGTGTGTGTGCTTTATACGTTCGTGATCTAATCGCTTTGCATTCCTTAGAATGGCGACGGGAAATGGGATCGAGACGAATGACGCTGAGTTTAATGCTAGAGTTACTCGTATGTTAGGCGATTGTAGTAGTATTCGGATGTTAGAGCGTGTTCGCTTTCGTGTTGAAGTCGATGATCCATGAGGTTCGTCGGGTGGATGAACCCCTGAGATCAAGTGTTTGATCTAGATGAATGTTGGTAATGGAGTCTACGGGACGCAACGTTAGGTGCCTCTTTCATACCTACTAGCGTGGTATTCGACTCCGATGGTGTTACGGTTACATTGAGCATAGGGTACCGGAAAGAAAACCCTTAGATGTTTGAGTGGCGGTGTGGAAGTTACAAGCGATAGCAACTCGATGATTGCTAGAGTAATACCCGTACGGTTCGGTAAGTGCTTCGGTTGAAGTAGCAAAGGATAATCTGAAATCCTTCGTATGCTCAAGGTTGGAGCAAGGTTTGTTGACGTGCGTATTAAGAGATGCAAGACGGGTGAACCTCGTCTTTCTTTTAGGAGTTATGATAATGCGATTGGCGCATTAGTTGTCGGATTAGTGGTCACTCTTTCCGTGAGAGTGAGCATGTGTTTATCGTCGGGAGCTATTGTTGGAGACGAATTCATGAGAATTCGAGGACTATGACTAATGAGGATATTGGTTGTGTATGTTGATGAGTGGCCATTCCATGGGATGCTATTATTTCGACGATGTGTTTTCGGAACGGAGTTCTAGGTGGGGGAGTTTATACTCTCGCACGAAGGTATTCTAGTGTGATGTAGTGACTAGCTAGGTCGAGTTAGTCCATTGCATTTTGACTAATCGAGTCGGGTTAATTAATTAGATGTTAGGTGTTGACCGAGGCGGGTTAACCAAGCGAGTTTGACTAATCGAGTCGGGTTAATCAATTTGATGTTAGGTATTGACCGAATGCATTTGACTAACCAAGTTGGGTTAATCATTTGTCGTTAGAGGTTTGACTGAGGCAGGTTAACCAAGCGAGTTTGACTAACTGAGTCGGGTTAATCAATTAGATGTTAGGTGTTGACCGAGTCGGGTTGACCAAGTAAGTTTGACTTAACCAAGTCGGGTTAATCAATTAGGTGATAGGTGTTGATCGAGGCGGGTTGACCACGTGTATTTGACTAACTATTTCGGGTTAATTGTTTTGGTGTGGAGGCTTAACCAAGTCGGTTGTAACCATGAGGTGATTAGAGGGTTACTTGTATTGTTCTCCATAATGGTTAGCATAGAAATGGTATACCTTTCGAGAGGCGTTTACGTTGACCAAGTATGTGTGCAAGAAGAGTCACGGATGTTGACTATCTTTGATGTGTGTAGTTTTCGGCCAGTCTTCATGAATGTTGGATGTGTGATCCATTGGTGGTTTTATACGCCGAGAGTGGGGTCGTGAAGACCAGGTCGTGGGATTAGTGAGGCGATATCCGTGTTTCGCTCACATGTTGTTACGGGTGTGACAATAGTCGATTTTTTACACCTTAGGTTTAGCGTAGCCATAGTCATTTTGGGCGCTTTTGGTTTTAGCCGTTGCTTATGATGTTAGGATAGTGGCGTATTGGTTGTATTGCGCATTACAAAGGACGTTTAGTGGTAAGTGTAATCCGTAAGGATTCATGTGGTTCGATCTTTAACGTTCGGATCGTTGACTTTAGGTTGAGACTTGGTCACTTTTAGCGTTGTCCTTGGTAAAGGTACGCTAAGGAATTGATATCTCGGTACGAGAATGGTTGAGTTTTTCCCGATATGGGGAAAAGAGCAGGTTTTAGTGCTCGGATGGTGGTTTTGATAAATCGCGGGTGACGATTTTAGTTGTTAAAGGTGATTCATTGGGAAGAATTGTCTAGAAAAGTTCGGATTGGAACTTAGGTTTGAGGGCCGTTGAGTAGTTCCGGATTGGTTAAGTGGAGAAGATCACGAGGATGTGATCGAGTTTAAGTGGGGGAGAGTTGTAAGACCCAAATATTTATTGTACATAATGTATTTATGGTGTACGATGCGTGTATGAAGTGTACATGTTGCTTGCTCGAACGCCGAAGGAAACTGGACGTTGTCTGAAGTGGCAAGGTGTGTACGTATCTTTTCAACCTCAAATAAAGTTTGTGTTGATGTTTCAAAGATTTACCATTGGAAAGGAAATCTTATTACATTTCCAACGATATTTGATTCATCGAAAACGGAGCTACGGTCAAAAAGTTATGGCCAAAACAAGTTTCTGAAAACTGACCTGTAGGTTGGAGCGGCGCTCCACCTTTCGGCGCGGCGCGCCGAACCCGTCTGATGCAATTTTCAGCCTTTTTAAAAGGCTTAAGTGAGGGGTACTTAGGTCTTTTCATTTAGGGTCGGTTTAGGGTCACCAAAACTGATCTAGAACTCCATTGGAGCTCATTTCTCACCCACACAAACACTCTCTTCAAACCCTAGTGAGAGAAACCCACTTTTAGTGAGAGAGAGAGCTTGATTTGGAGAAGAAGGAGTTGGATTCTCACCAAAGCTCGGGTTTTAAAGTTGTTCTACTTGTCAACGGCATCATTTTGGTGGTATTGGTAAGTTCAAACTCCGAATTACATTTGTTAGATTTGATATTCAAGTTAGGGTTTGAGTTTGATTTGTAGTGAAACCCTCTTAGATGATGAAATGGGTTTATGGTGACTAGTTATTCTTGTCACTTGGCGGGTTTTGGGTTGGTTGACGATCTGGCCTTGATTAGGCTTTTAATCTTGAGTTTAATCACTAGGTTTAGTGATTATGGAAGTGTTGGAATCACTTTAGGTGAATTTGGGTTGACTAATTTTAACTTGAGTCAATATTAGGTTTGGTGATGATTATGACCCATTTATCGATTTAATAAGGTTTATAAACTTAAAATGGATTAAGTTGAAGCATAGAACCGAGTTAAATATGTTTTGGTGTCAAAACTCGCTAATGGCGCGATGTTGACTCCTTTGGGTCAAAATTAGGGTTTAAGTGTCATTATGGGCAAGATAGGTGTTTAACACCTATGATTGGGTTTAATTGGCGTATTAGGACCATTCTCACTTGTGTTAGTGATTATTGGTTAATTTGGGCGCGATTTGTACTTGGAAGTACAATCGGGTCGATATTGCACCAGGTGTCAATATGGGTTGGTTTGTAATCCACCCTAATTGTGTTGTTTATTATTATGATAATGGATTTAGGTACGTTCATTGACGGATCATCGGATTTGGCTTGTTCTCATCAAGACTTCAAGGTGAGTGGAATAATTATACATGTATGAATATAATTTATTTGCTTGTGCGCGGTGTGCACAATAGCCGGGTTTTGGGGCACATCGATGCGACGATAGCCGTTTAGACACCTTTGGGAATAGTGTCACAATAGCCGGATTTTGTGCACTACATGCGACTTAAGATTGTGGACCCGATATATTTATTGTAATGTTATTATTTTGACGATGAGTCACATAGCCGTTTTTGTGACCATTGAGGTGTTGCATAGCCATTTTTGCACACATTAATTAACTGTGTCACATAGCCGTTTTTGTGTCCATAGTTGTGGGACATAGCCGTTTTGTCCAATTGATAATTATGCACATAGCCGTGTTTGTGCATATAGTGGCGAGTAATAGCCGTGTTTTACTCCCACGTTATTATCCGAGTTATTGTGCACATAGTCATGTTTGTGTACATGATTGTGAGTAATAGCCGTGTTTTACTCACACGTTGATCAAGTGATGCCATAGCCATTTTTGGGAACACTTGGGGGTGATGCCATAGCCATTTTTGGAACACCTCGGGGGTTAGCATACCATGGCCGTTTTTGAGAGCTAACGGTTGTTATGAACATCGATGACTTGTTTCGCGAAGTCATTCCCTTGCGAAGAGTTGGTTAACCATGGATTATAGTTGTTGTGTAGCATTTAATTATTATTATGACTATTATGCTAATGGTGTTGCTAGTTGTACGATTATGATGCTACTAGCTTTGTTACGAGATGATATGCGAGATTATGCTAAGGTTTATGCTAGTTATACGTTTGATGTTACTAGCTTGTGCGAATTGATACACGAGGTATTTATGGTGCGTTTGATGTTACTAGCTTTTACGCTTGTTAAACGAGTTCATTGTGGTAAGATTGATTATGCTAGTTTCTTATGCTTTGACATGCGGGATTAATGTGTGGTTTGGGTAAGGGAGTGCAAGTAGGTAAATTATATATGTACGTGTGTAACTATTGCACTCACTAAGCTTTAGCTTACCCTCTCGTTGTTGACTTTTTTATAGATTTGCATGGATGCGGTGGCTCGGGTAAGCGCGGGGACTAGTGGACTTGCGTAGTTGCTTTAAAGGCAATGCTTTTGGATTCGATTAGGATTGGGTAGCGTATCCCCAATCGCCATGCTCGGCTTTATTTTGTATTAAAAATCATGTGGTTGAAAACTTGTATTTTGTACGAAAGTCGTAAAACGGCCGATGTGGGCCCGGTCTCATAAAACTTATTTTATGAATGGAACGTGATAGTTTTTCATATATGAATATGTTGTGAAAAGCGTTTTGTCTAAATACGTCGGGAAGTGGTCAATCTTTTTCGCATTTAAAGACTTTTTGAACAGACCAGTTTGGTTTGGGATACTTTAAGCGGGTTCGAACGTGGTTTGGTTTGGGTTGTTACAATCCTTTTGGAGTTCGGGTATCATAGTCCCAAACATGAGGCAAGAAACTTGCACCGAATCGGTGCAATATTTCTCCCAATAAGCCATGCCTTCCGTATCATCCTCGTCCGGTTGATCGGAAATGGGGTCTTCCAACACATACGCCCTATCCTCAAGTTTGAGGACAATTCTTAGATTGCCGAACCAATCAATGAAGTTCGTATGGTTGAGTTTTTCCTTTTCGAGGATGGACCTTAACGATAGGTTGTTAAAGTTGATAGGTGCGTTTTGAATGTTGTTGTTGTTATTGGCGGCCATCTACAAAATTTAACAAAGTTGTTTAAGTATTAATTTTAATTTAACAATCAATACCCTTTAAATCCAATTGATATTTATTAAATTTTAGAATCCAACGGTAAACCAAATTTCGGTTATGTGACCTTTATCCCGTCATTTGATTTAGCTAGGTAGTCATTGCATGACAATTGTAATCCTTTTGCTACTTCTAAGTTATGGGATCATGCAATCCTTTTGCATGGCATATTTATCCCATCAACGCCTATTTGTTTCTCATGCTTCGGTGACCCTAAGTTCATGATTCCCAATTCAAGTCGTCCTACTTGTGTAAACGTGTAAATTTAACATACAAGTGGTTAGGTGACCTTTATCCCACAAGTGTGCGAAATTCACCTTAATCATATTAGTTTGCTCATAACGGTTAGGTGACCTTTATCCCATTATGAGTTCCCTAATATTTTTAAGTGCTGCACAAAAGGATGGCGTTTAACTTGTTTACCTTGTTAATAAGGGATTTTAAGTTTTCATTAATTCTAGTTTGAGAAAACAATCATGCCATACACCAACATGCATTTAGTGTATGGTTCATTTGAAATCCATTTTCAAGTCTTGTAATTTTAGTCAATTACTTGATATAAATCATTTTATATATATGATCCTTATCATGTTCTTAATAACCGATTATTAATGTCTTTTTAGCCATTTTTAATTTAACCATTTAAATTGACATTTTGCATGTCGTTAATAATGTTATTATTTAACCAATTAAATTGCCATTTTCTAGTTGTTGACTTGTGTGTTTAACTTGTAGCATACAAACATACAATCCACATAATCATACAAAACAACCACGCATGCAAAATCATATGTTCACAATCAAGCCATTTTGGTGGACATTTGTTTAGCCGAAAACAAATGCCACCGGTGAAAGGGTTATAACACAAAGTAGGAGATTTTAAATCTCCCACTTAATCTTGCATCCAAATGCTTCTTCATGTGTTCTTCAAGTCTTAATCATCTTCATTATTTTACAAAATATATCATAATACATTTTGTCTAAAAAAAAAATGAAATACAACCTAATCTATTTTACATACCAAATATAAAATAAATTACATAACCAAATGAATAATTATTATAAACCAAATTGAATAAATTTTTACAAACCAAATTGATGAATAAATCAATCAAACGAACATCCATTCAAACACAAGGTCATGGCTATGATTGTGAACAACAAATATGACCAAAATGGAACAACCCAAAACCCATTTTGGGTGTCCAAGAATTCGGCCAAACCAAGCAACCCTCCAAACCCGAAAAGTTTTTTTTTTTTTTTTTTTTTTTTTGCAATCTACTTTCATGCATGTATATAGATTACAAAATTCATGGGTTTATAAACCATATAAGAAGCATATTCCAAAGACCTCGGCTCTAGATACCATTTTTGGAATTCAATATAACAACATGTTCTTAATGTTAACATAATTACTAAATCAATTTAGTAAGAAATATAGCAAGCGGAAGCATGATATATTAAGAAAACAAGTGTATATATTAAACCATTTTAGTTGAATTCCAAGTAGATATCAAGTCTTGATAATATGCTTACATATAAACAAGTAAAAGAAGAAGATTACCTCCTCAAGCTAGTTGAGGGTTGTTTTCCTAGTTGCAAGAAGATGGTGAAGATGATGTTGATTAATGGAGCTTCAAAGCAATGAAACCTCAAGAGATAATACCCCAAACTCTTCACCAACACCTTATGCAATAGTTAGGATTTAATGACACTAGAATTAACTTGCAAAAAAAAAAAAAGAAATGAACTCTCTTTCCCTTAAGAAAGGTCACGGCAGCAGCAAGGCAGAAAAATGGCTGTGCAGAATTTTTTTTTGCAAGTAAAAGATGTGTATGTGTTGAAGTCCCAAGAGAGCTAGGCATGTGTATGTAGATATATGGGAAAACCAAGTAGTCAAAAGCAGGAGTTCATGAACCCAATGCCCCCATCTCCCATGCCACATTCCCCTTTTTTTTATAAAATAGTTTTTATAAAACTAATTTTATAAAACCCCTCTCTTTTATAAACTTCCATGACATTATTATTAATCATGTACATTTTTATTTATAAAACCAATTTTATAAAATGTGACATAACTAAATTAATTATTTAACCTATAAATAATTAAATCCATATAATATAAATTATTCCATAATTTATATATATATATATATGTACACATCAAGTAGTATTTCAGAAAACCACTTTTCTTAAAGTTCAAGTGTCGCGTATTTGATCAATGATTCAATCGTTAAGATCAAATACGAATGAGGTGTCAGTAAGTTTGTTATTGGGTATGACCCGACTTGGATCATAACATTTTAGCCACATTAATTTAATATATCTCTCGGGCATACGAAATACCTTCAGAAAATATATATATGTAAGTATATTTTCATAAAGATTGTAATTAAAAATTCTTTTGTACAAACTGTTAATGGTGAAAATATTTAAACGGGTAGGTAATACCCGAGGAATATTTAGATTTCACATTAATAAGTTACACTGTACATTCTTCGAATTTGATTCAACAGTCATTTACTATCCTACTTACATCCACAGATATACTTATCCATTCACCGCAAAATAACCATTTTCATTCAATTTCATATTTGAATTTTGACCTATCAGAGTTCAACAAGTGGCATAATGAAGAAAACATTGGACAAAATAAAATTTGTTAGAAACAAACAAATTAACTATGAGAAATTTTGTTAAGAATCCACGCTAACAAAATCCTAGCTAACTGTTCCTAGCTAACTGTTAATTTCTTATTACATTTTATTTATCGCAATTTAATTATCGCAATTTTAATTCTTGCAATTTTATTTATAGTCATTTAATTTCTGTTATTTATTTTACGCACTTTGTTTATCGTCATTTAAATACTGTTATTTACGCATTTTAAATATCGGGACACGTATACAATGTTTTGATATATCATATCGACGTCATCTATATATATTATTTGGAATAACCATAGACACTCTATATGCGGTAATGACCGAGTTAGCTATACAGGGTTGAGGTTGATTCTAAAATAATATATATACTTTGAATTGTGATCGAGTCTGAGACATGTATACAATGGGTCATGATACGTATTAATTAATTCAAATATTATATATATGAATTATCAACTGTGGACTACTAACCGTGGACTACCAACATTGGACAATTAAAATGAATTAAAATATTGATTATAACATATGAAACTAAACATTTCTTCAAGTTTGCCACTTGACTTCATCTTAAATCTTATTTTTTTTCTTGACGATTACAATCTGCGTTCAAACCTTTAATGATTCTTGAAAACACCTCAATCGATAAGATGAACCCACCGCACTTCATCTACAAAAGAAAAGATTGATGCATATAGTTATCTATGCTAGCTGAGCAAACGTTTAACATGTATCAATGCTAGCTCCTTTGACATTATTATTATCGAAAATAACTTTACAATTCCTTTTCAAATTAGCCAATTTTATCACAGCTCCAACAAATCAACTTCAACTTTCATTCGGATTAGCCTTATTATAACCTCGATATATACATTGTCATTTCGTCATCGTTACAGGAGAATCGTTTATATACCACCATATTAGCAGTAAACTTACCAGCAACTTCATTACTCATTGACTTAAGTCTCTCCGAAGAACCATTATATTTGTTTGTTAAAACCTATTCATATACTCATCCGCACTTTGTAACGAGAATTGCCCTACCAATCAGAAATCAGCAATCAGTATTTTGAAATCTCGCAGCATGTTTACATCAACAGTTATATGTATACATATAACATTTATCTCTTAGAATTATGAACTTTCATCCAGAAATTCTGAAAAGCACCCAGTCTACGAATCAATACTTCAAAGTTTGAAAAAGCTGAATGAAGCAGCAAAAACTGTAAACGACCTTAACAGTCAAAAGTTTAATGATAAAGAAGGATACGTTGGAAAAGCTTAAAAAAGTTGGAACTGAAAAACAGATTGAGCTAACCACGAAGGAAACCAAGGACAAATACAAGGACCATACCCTATATTCAAAGAATCCAAGTAATTCTGGATCCGTTGAAATCTTTAGAGAATATCTTGCTCGAAAGTCATGTTAAAATCTTGCGGAAAATTTTTCTCCATCAACCTTCGAACTTGAAAATTCCAAAATATCATCATAAATATCTTCAATATTTCTGAGGATATTTTCATAAATATTCTTGTCCGAAATTATATACCTCTTCGTGCTTCCTGTGTTTCATTATATTGGAAACTTCTGTAAAATCTAAGTTTAATTTATGAATGAATTCTGGAGAAATGTAAAGAAATTGATGCATGAATTAGTATAATATAATGATACTTGATCAACGTGATTATATTACAGTAAGTCATGCTGAGTTTCTAATGGGACGTGATGATTCACATATCATAACGTCATTAAGTGCCATGTTACATAACTCTTTCATTCTGCTTAACTTCTGAACATATCAAGAAAATATATTCTTAATAGTTCTATTCTCAGTGATTCTGGTAATTTGACAAATTAAATCGTGCTATTACGTTCTTTCTCGTGTAGAACATGAAGTTCATTCGAAACTCCATACTTACGAATTCTGGACCATTACTCACCTTACGAGAGGTAGAGAAGAGAATAAAAAGGCAAAGAGCTCCAAAATATAAGAGAAAATATAAAGCCCAATAACAACACGGAGGTTACAAACTGTGGATATTAATACGAGTAGCAATATAAAGACACGGTAGAATTAAGAATAGTATCACCCCAAAGTAATAGTAAAAGTAAACAGATTCTTCTGGTGGAAGATTGAAAAGAAGGATGACAGAAATGATAATTAGAAAAATATCAAGGATTAGAACGGAATTAAGCATTTTCACAATCTTTTGGATGTATGAACTAAGAAAGAAAGTATAGGAATGGTGAAAATATTGGAACGAAAAAAGTTTAATTTATAATAAAAATATCAGACGGAGTAATCAAGGCAGATCACCGTATTTAATTATAGAGATCTTAATTTCCTTATTCGCCGAAGAATCAAATCTTTTAGATTTCGAAGATTTTCTTTAAATCCCTTGAATTCCGGAAATCAACCGTGACTACGTCATCGGTTAAGACGAACCTGCATTTACTCATTTCACTCTTTTGTGATAACTTCACTCGTACGATTCACATAAAAAAATTGTTTTATCCAAATTACTTGATGATGATAAAACTCTAATTTTCAGCTCGTATGCGTCATGAAAACATACTTATTGTCAGCCATGACCATCTCATTCAAATTTCGGGACGAAATTTCTTTAACAGGTAGGTACTGTGACGACCCGGAAATTTCTGATCAAATTTAAACTTAATCTTTATAGGATTTCGACACGATAAGCAAAGTCTGTTATGTTGAGTCTCGAAAACTTTGGAACTATGTTCATATATTCAATTACCCTTCGACTAATCCCGACGATTCACGAACAATTCTGTGTAAATAAAATGTATATATATATGTATATATATATATATATATATATATATATATATATATATATATATATATATATATATATAAATATATAAATATAAACATAAAAGTATATATAACATATTGAGTTAATAAAACATATTTAAATCAATTAGAATTAAAAATGTAGAAAAATTATATAGAATAATTAAGTTACTAATAAAATGGATATATATAAATATATATATATATATATATATATATGATATAATTATCTATACATATATATACATATATACATATTAAATAAATAAATATATATATATATATATATATATATATATATATATATATATATATATATATATATATATATATATATATATATATATAAATATATAAATATAAACATAAAAGTATATATAACATATTTGAGTTAATAAAACATATTTAAATCAATTAGAATTAAAAATGTATAAAAATTATATAGAATAATTAAGTTACTAATAAAATGGATATATATAAATATATATGATATAATTACCTCTATATATATATATATATATATATATATATATATATATATATATATATATATATATATATATATATATATGATTACTGTTAAGAAATATTTATACTATAATATAAGTAAAATATATAAATATTACATAATCAATAAATGTAATCATGTAATATATGATATAATTATTAAATATTACATAATTAATAAATTGTAATATTAATATATTAAATGTAATTAGAAGTTTAATTTTAGTTGATATACTACATTCACTACTATTATTAATATCAGTATTATTAATATTATTAACAATTATAATATGAAATTGATACATTGTTTTGTTAATTGCTGTTAATATCATATTAACTAACAGTAAAATTATAATTATAATTAATACTTGTATTGTTATTAGTATCATTATTATCATTTTTATTATTATTGTTATTACTAAACATATTAAGATCATTATTATTGTAATTATTAACATCATCATATTTTTTATTACTCTTATTATTATTACTATTATTAATATTACTTATTAATATTATTATTATTGGAATTTTGATTATTATTAATATAATTATAATTAGTAATTATTAATATCATTTATATAAAATTATATACAAGGAATTAGAGTCATAATCGATTTCATGTTACTATCTATCTGTAGTAAATTTTGGATTCTATTTACAAATTGATTAACAAACGAAATCGAATCATCACATAAAACTAAAATATGTTTTCAATCGTTTTCTCCTTTTTATTTTTCCTTCTGAATTAATATTTCTGCTCGAAAATTCAATCCTATATAAATCAACGATTACTCTTTACTTTTACAAAAAATCATTTAAGTCCTTATTATCTCTATCAATTACAATTACTCATTCATTGTTTTATCTAAAGAAATACATCAGAATTTTATAAAAAAAAAAAGACGTTCTGCTTTGTTCTTAAGCTCAAATTAAAAAGCTCGATTTTGATCTTAATTTTAAAAATCCAAAAATGCAGTTGTGTTTGGAATTCCTTGATCAAACTATCTGTAAATTTTCAAGTTTCAATTTCTCATATTGATTATTAATTTATGAGTCAAAGATTTTGATTAAAAAGTCAAACTGTAAGAAATTGGGTCAAATTCGAGATACCTGTTATAATTCAAGTTCAATTGAGGACTCCTAAAGTTTCTAGGAGTAATTTGGAAAATGTTTCGTGTAGGAATCGCAGTCTAAAACAGTCCAAATCATTGAATCAAGTTTTAAATTTTATTTTGTTCTTCGCATACATAATTTCGGCTGCAGTTTTTCTTTTTAAAATTTCTTTTATTTTCTGGTAAATAAAAGTCCATATAAACTGAAACATTTGTATTTATATTACAAGTTTTTTTTTTTTTTAAAATGCTGATATAATGAAACTGGTTATGGTGATGAAGAAGAAGATATAGACACAGATAGATATAGGACATATATATAAACCGGGTTAACCATAACAGATATGAATGAGACAGAGGAATGGTTTGAGGGTTTTCGGATAAACGTGAGGTCTCGGGTTCGAAGCCGGTCTAGAACATTTCTTTTTAGTGAAGCTTTCAAAGGGTTCGTGAATCCGAGGCCAACCCTACACTTGTTCAAAGTCGTCATATGTAATTTTACTACATAATACAGTATTGTGAGTTTCATTTGCTCCCTTTTTAAATGCTTTTGCTATATACTTTTTTGGGACTGAGAATACATGCGCTGCTTTTATAAATGTTTTACGAAATAGACACAAGTAATCAAAACTACATTCTATGGTTGGATTATCGAATCGAATATCACCCCTTTTAGCTTGGTAGCCTAAGAATTAGGAAACAGACACCCTAATTGACGCGAATCCTAAAGGTAGATCTACGGGCACTAACTCCCCCCATACTGGAAAATGGTATGCTTTAGTACTTCGAGTTATTAATACAGATGGATTTCTGTTTTGGGGATATTCTATATGCATTATGTTAACGTCAGTTACCAGGTGTTCAATCCATATGAATGATTTTTAAACACTTGCGAGTGTATGATTTTTGAATAAAGGAAATCTTGTGGTCTATTAAAATTATGGAAATGATTAATTACGATAAACTAATGAACTCACCAACCTTTGGTTGACACTTTAAAGCATGTTTATTCTCAAGTATTAAGGAAATCTTCCGTTGTCCATTTGCTCATTTTAAAGATATAATTGGAATCATTCATGGCATATTTCAAACGACGTTGCATTCAAGTCGTTGAGTTCAATAGAGATTATTATTAAGTAAATGACAGATTAGGTCATTTATAAGTTAGATATTATGAAATGGTATTCATGCATGTCAACTTTCGATGTAATGAAAGCTTGTCTTTTAAAAAAACGAATGCAATGTTTCTAAAATGTATCATATAGAGGTCAAATACCTCGCGATGTAATCATATGTTATTATATTCATCCTTATGGATTAGGATGGGTCACTTCACTCGCACTAAAGTGTTACCGCCTCTTTGGTTCACACTCTAATAACTCGTGCTGTAGTGCTACCGGCTCTTTGGTTCACACTACCACACACGTACTATGACGCTACCGGCTCTTTGGTTCACATCATAGCATGCTCACACATACTATGGCACTACCGGCTCTTTGGTTCATACCATAGTATACAAATAAATACATTATATACATACACATATAATTACTCCACTCACCTTGTATCCAAAATGAAGGTAAGCCCACAAGTTCTTCAACCGTCAACGAAATCACCTATGATATTAACATAAAATCAACACTTATCTAAATGGGACTCTTAATCCGCCCAAATAGACCACTTAGGGTAAGTGTTCCCCCTTTGTCCTCATAATACCAACCATAGGCCCAAACTTACCAACAATCATTAAAACTAGTGACCATGGCATTAAATTACCCAACTATACACCACTAGGTCATTCAAAGCTCTTTTGACCCATTTCAAGGTTAACACACTCATTTGGGTCACCCGCAACCCAAATGACACCCATTTACATAACCAATTTAAGACTTGAAAACACATTTATTACCTCAAAACCCTAGGTTAGTCATCTTTGAGTCCTCATGACCCAAACTTACCCAAAAACCCCCAAATCGCTAGCAAATGGGTTTTATGCTCATCAGTCATCACTAACCCAAAACCTAACCCTTAAACTAATTTAAAGTAAGGAAGTTAAGATTAGGACGTACCACAACAATTACAATGTAGCTAGGGACTAGACGAACAACTTTAAAACCCACGCTTTGACCCGAAATAACCTTCTTCCTCCTTGAATTGAGCTCTCTCACTCTAGAACTCTTCTCTCTCTCTTGTAGTGACCTGAACTTTTCCATGTTTATATATATTAATTGAGATTGATATTTACATGATTAAATGTTTCCAACATGTTAAGCAATCAAACTTGTTAAAACTTGATTAATTGAAATATGTTTCATATAGACAATTGACCACCCAAGTTGACCGGTGATTCACGAACGTTAAAACTTGTAAAAACTATACGATGACATATATATGGTTATATATATAGTTAACATGTTTTTATTATAAGTATGTATCTCATTAGGTATTTTAACAATGAGTTATATACATAAAAATGAGACTATTAATTTAAGAAACTCGAAAACGATATATATAACGATTATCGTTATAACAACGTCTTACTAGGTACATATGAATCATATTAAGATATTGATACACTTCGTTAATTATGTTAAATGATAAGTAAATATATTATTAAGTGTATTAACAATGAAATACATATGTAAAAATAAGACTACTAACTTAATGATTTCGAAACGAGACATATATGTAACGATTATCGTTGTAACGACATTTAACTGTATATACATCATACTAAGATATATTATATATCATAATATCATGATAATATAATAATTTAACATCTCATTTGTTATAATAAACAATGGGTTAACAACATTCAACAAAATCGTTAACCTAAAGGTTTCAAAACAACATTTACATGTAACGACTAACGATGACTTAACGACTCAGTTAAAATATATATACATGTAGTGTTTTAATATGTATTCATACACTTTTTAAAGACTTCAAGACACTTATCAAAATACTTCTACTTAACAAAAATGCTTACAATTACATCCTCGTTCAGTTTCATCAACAATTCTACTCGTATGCACCCGTATTCGTACTCGTACAATACACAGCTTTTAGATGTATGTACTATTGGTATATACACTCCAATGATCAGCTATTAGCAGCCCATGTGAGTCACCTAACACATGTGGGAACCATCATTTGGCAACTAGCATGAAATATCTCATAAAATTACAAAAATATGAGTAATCATTCATGACTTATTTACATGAAAACAAAATTACATATCCTTTATATCTAATCCATACACCAACGACCAAAAACACCTACAAAGACTTTCATTCTTCAATTTTCTTCATCTAATTGATCTCTCTCAAGTTCTATCTTCAAGTTCTAAGTGTTCTTCATATATTTTACAAGTTCTAGTTACATAAAATCAAGAATACTTTCAAGTTTGCTAGCTCACTTCCAATCTTGTAAGGTGATCATCTAACCTCAAGAAATCTTTGTTTCTTACAGTAGGTTATCATTCTAATACAAGGTAATAATCATATTCAAACTTTGGTTCAATTTCTATAACTATAACAATCTTATTTCAAGTGATGATCTTACTTGAACTTGTTTTCGTGTCATGATTCTGCTTCAAGAACTTCGAGCCATCCAAGGATCCGTTGAAGCTAGATCCATTTTTCTCTTTTCCAGTAGGTTTATCCAAGGAACTTAAGGTAGTAATGATGTTCATAACATCATTCGATTCATACATATAAAGCTATCTTATTCGAAGGTTTAAACTTGTAATGACTAGAACATAGTTTAGTTAATTCTAAACTTGTTCGCAAACATAAGTTAATCCTTCTAACTTGACTTTTAAAATCAACTAAACACATGTTCTATATCTATATTATATGCTAACTTAATGATTTAAAACCTGGAAACACGAAAAATACCGTAAAACCGGATTTACGCCGTAGTAGTAACACCGCGGGCTGTTTTGGGTTAGTTAATTAAAAACTATGATAAACTTTGATTTAAAAGTTGTTATTCTGAGAAAATGATTTTTATTATGAACATGAAACTATATCCAAAAATTATGGTTAAACTCAAAGTGGAAGTATGTTTTCTAAAATGGTCATCTAGACGTCGTTCTTTCGACTGAAATGGCTACCTTTACAAAAACGACTTGTAACTTATTTTATGACTATAAACCTATACTTTTTCTGTTTAGATTCATAAAATAGAGTTCAATATGAAACCATAGCAATTTGATTCACTCAAAACGGATTTAAAATGAAGAAGTTATGGGTAAAACAAGATTGGATAATTTTTCTCATTTTATCTACGTGAAAATTGGTAACAAATCTATTCCAACCATAACTTAATCAACTTGTATTGTATATTATGTAATCTTGAGATACCATAGACACGTATACAATGTTTCGACCTATCATGTCGACACATCTATATATATTTCGGAACAACCATAGACACTCTATATGTGAATGTTGGAGTTAGCTATACAGGGTTGAGGTTGATTCCAAAATATATATAGTTTGAGTTGTGATCAATACTGAGATACGTATACACTGGGTCGTGGATTGATTCAAGATAATATTTATCGATTTATTTCTGTACATCTAACTGTGGACAACTAGTTGTAGGTTACTAACAAGGACAGCTGACTTAATAAATTTAAAACATCAAAATATATTAAAAGTGTTGTAAATATATTTTGAACATACTTTGATATATATGTATATATTGTTATAGGTTCGTGAATCAACCAGTGGCCAAGTCTTACTTCCCGACGAAGTAAAAATCTGTGAAAGTGAGTTATAGTCCCACTTTTAAAATCTAATATTTTTGGGATGAGAATACATGCAGGTTTTATAAATGATTTACAAAATAGACACAAGTACGTGAAACTACATTCTATGGTTGAATTATTGAAATCGAATATGCCCCTTTTTATTAAGTCTGGTAATCTAAGAATTAGGGAACAGACACCCTAATTGACGCGAATCCTAAAGATAGATCTATTGGGCCTAACAAACCCCATCCAAAGTACCGGATGCTTTAGTACTTCGAAATTTATATCATATCCGAAGGGTGTCCCGGAATGATGGGGATATTCTTATATATATGCATCTTGTTAATGTCGGTTACCAGGTGTTCACCATATGAATGATTTTTATCTCTATGTATGGGATGTGTATTGAAATATGAAATCTTGTGGTCTATTATTATGATTAGATATATATAGGTTAAACCTATAACTCACCAACATTTTTGTTGACGTTTTAAGCATGTTTATTCTCAGGTGATTATTAAGAGCTTCCGCTGTCGCATACTTAAATAAGGACGAGATTTGGAGTCCATGCTTGTATGATATTGTGTAAAAACTGCATTCAAGAAACTTATTTTGTTGTAACATATTTGTATTGTAAACCATTATGTAATGGTCGTGTGTAAACAGGATATTTTAGATTATCATTATTTGATAATCTACGTAAAGTTTTTTAAAACCTTTATTTATGAAATAAAGGTTATGGTTTGTTTTAAAAATGAATGCAGTCTTTGAAAAAACGTCTCATATAGAGGTCAAAACCTCGCAACGAAATCAATTAATATGGAACGTTTTTAATCAATAAGAACGGGACATTTCATCTCTCACTCTAGAATTTAAGTGGAAGGATGAAGGTAGGTGATAATGGAGTTATGATACCCCACTAACTGATCTTGTGGCCTTAAATTCGTCCCAAATGTAAAATTACTAAAAATCCCTTGTTTTATAACTTAAAATAAATCAGCTGGTCTGCCAGTTCATCTGAACGGCGTCCAATATGCTGGACGGCATCCAGTCCTTCAATGTTGGACGACGTCCTCTGTCCTGGACGGCGTCCCACTTAGCTGGAAAAATAGGATCTTACAACTCTCCCCCACTTGAACCGGATTGCGTCCTCGCAATCCAAGCTGCATGACAAGAGGGAAGATACACCAACACACACTCTTTGGGCTCCCAAGTAAACTCTGAACCTTTACTACGACGCCATTAAACCTTATACGTTCTCACCTCTTTATTCCTCAACCTTTTCACCTTCTCATCGAGTATCTCAATCGGCTCCTCAACATACTCTAACTTGTTGTTTAGTTCAATTTCGTCTAATGGCATCCATGAAGAATCATCCGCAAGACACTTACGGAGATGGGAAACATGAAATGTATTATGGATCCCCGCAAGCTCTTCGGGTAATTCCAAATGATACGCAACTTCATCAACACAAGCTAAAATCTTAAATTTTCCAATAAACCGAGGAGCTAACTTTCCCCGTTTTCAAAACCGAATAATACCCTTCCATGGTGAAACCTTAAGCATCACCATGTCACCTTCTTGGAACTCAATCAATCGCCTCCGTTTGTCGGCATACGACTTTTATCTATCTTGTGCCGCTTTCAAATGAGTCCGAATCATCTCAAACTTGCTATTCGTCTCTAAATTTCTCTTTGACCCACTTCACCCCAACAAATCGGAGTTTGACACCTGCGCCCATAAAGCATCTCGTAAGGTGGCATCCCGATACTAGTATGATAACTATTATTATACGAGAACTCCACCAATGGTAATTTCTCATCCCAACTACCCCCGAAATCAATAATACACGCCCGTAACATATCCTTCAGTGTTTGATTTGTACGTTCGGTTTGACCGTGCGTTTGAGGATGGTACGCCGTGCTCATTCTCAATTGTGTACCCATATCTTCATGAAACTTATTCCAAAACCGATATGTGAAACGAGTATCCCGATCCGAAATAATAGATATAGGAACCCCATGTCTCGATATCACCTCCTTGATAAACAACTTTGACAAAGCCTCCGACGATATCGTTTCCCAAATGGGAAGAAACAAATCACTCTTTGTCAACCGATCAACTATCACCCAAATCGAATCAAATTGGGTCCTCTCCGTCTTTGGTAACTTTGTAATGAAGTCCATGGTGATGTGCTCCCATTTCCATTTAGGGACTTCCAACAGTTGTAATTTACCATACGACTTTTGGTGTTCGGCCTTAACTTATAAACACGTGACACATTGTTCAACATACTTTACAACATCACATTTCATGCCCGACCACCAATACTCTTTCTTCAAATCAAGATACATTTTTGTCGCGCCCGGATGAATGGAATACTTTGACTTATGCGCTTCATCAAGTAGCACTCGACGAAAATCTCCCATTCTCGGCACCCACACTCGTCCTTGAAAGGACAACAAACCATGCGGGCCCAAGGTAATAAACTCCATTTGGCCCACAATTCGTTCCTCATGCTTATTGTTAACAAAAGCTTCAATTTGAATCTCACCGAGCTTTACAAGAAAATCGCTAGTAATAATCATGCATAACGATCCTACTCGTATCGCCGGATGTTGACTCTTCCGACTTAACGCATCCGCGAACACATTCGCCTTACCCGGATAATAAAGTATTTCATAATCATAATCTTTTACCACATCCATCCATCTACGTTGATGATAATTCATATCTCGTTGGTCAAAAAGATGTTTTAAGCTCTTGTGGTCCGAATATATCGTACATTTGACACCGTACAAATAATGGCAACAGATTTTCAACGCATGAACAACCGCCGCCAACTCAAGATCATGAGTTGGTCCTTTAATTGTCGAGAGGCGTAAGCGATGACTTTACCTCTTTGCATTAGAACACACCCGAGCCTATTTAAAGACGCATCACAATAAACCGTCATGTCTTCTACCCCTTTCGGCAATACTAACACTGGAGCTTGACATAACTTCTCTTTTAACAATTGAAAAGCAATTTCTTGCTCGTTCTCCCAATTAAATCTCGCGTTCTTTCTCGTCAACTTCGTCAATGGAGAAGCAATTTTAGAAAAGTCTTGTATAAACCGACGATAATAACTTGTCAAACCGAGAAAACTTCGGATTTCCGTAGGCGTAGTCGGTCGTCCCCAACTTTTTACCGTCTCAATATTCTCCGGATCTACTTGAATACCATCTTTGTTCACAATATGGCCAAGGAATTGAACTTCCCTAAGCCAAAATTCACATTTGGAGAATTTTGCATACAATTTCCCCTTCCGCAACGTCTTCAACACACCACGCAAATGATGTTCATGTTCCTTCATACTCTTTGAATAGACAAGTATTTCGTCAATGAACACAATCACCGACTTGTCCAACATAGGTTGGCACACTCGGTTCATAAGATTCATGAATACCGCCGGTGCATTCGTAAGTCCAAAAGGAATAACTACAAACTCAAAATGTCCATAGCACGTTCGAAAGGCCATTTTCTCGATATCTTCCTCACGGACCCGCATTTGGTGATAGCCGGACCGTAAGTCAATTTAAGAAAAATAAGTCGCGCCTTGAAGTTGATCAAAAAAATCATCAATCTGAGGCAATGGATAGCGATTCTTGATCGTCACTTTATTTAACTCCCGATAATCGATGCACATCCGCATACTACCATCTTTCTTCTTCACGAATAAAACCAGAGCGCCCAATGGCGAAGCACTCGGTCGAATGAAACCCTTTTCAAGCAACTCTTGGGTTTGATTTAACAACTCTTGCATTTCCATTGGTGCTAAACGATAAGGTGTTTTAGCAATGGGAGTAGCACCCGGAACCAACTCAATGTGAAATTCAACTTGTCTTTCTGTCGGAACGCCCGATAATTCATCCGAAAAAACGTCTTCGAATTAACTAACCACCGGAATTTCACGAATGAATGGTGGCTCTTCACGAGTATCAACTACATGAGCATGAAAAGCCATGCCACCACTAACAAGAAAACGACGTGCCCGTACATAAGTGCATAATGGCACAAGTCTTCTTCATTTTTCGCCATGAATAATTCACTCTCCCCCACTAGGGGTCTTCACACGAATAGACTTTTCATGGCATTCAATGTTGGCTCTATAATGATCGAGCTAATCCATACCAACGACAATATCGAATTCACCCAAGGTCACCGCGATAAGATCAATTTTAAACGTTTCGGTACCAAACACAATATCACAATAATTACAAACATCAACCCCTAGTACTGTCTTACCATCCGCTATTTTAACTTCTACCGGATGACTAAACTTAGCTAGCGGTTTATCAAGCTTAGACACAAATCTTGGAGAAACAAACGATAAATTAGCACCGCTATCAAATAGGATCCTTGTCGGATTGGAGTTAACCATGAAAGTACCTAACACAACTTCGTTTGATTGCTTGGCCTCATCATGGGTAATTAAGTAATTTCATCCCCTCGCCGTCCTCGCCGCCTTTTCTAGCTTCTTAACTTGATCATTCCTCAAATCGGGACATTCCGTCCTTCGGTGACCCTCTTTATTACAATTAAAACAAACGATTTTGTTGGAAGATGAGTTCGTACAATCACGGGCCATGAGCCCTTGTCGCCCACAATTGTAGCACGTGGGTCCAAAACTCTTAGACGCCCCCTTTTTCACACTACCGACGCTTTCGGTCACACTCCTACTCTTATTGTTCGAGTGGCTAGTAGCTTCAAATTTTTGTTTGCCAAAGGTAAAGTCACTCTTTCTCAGAGCAAGCGACTCAAAACCCTTAGCGATATCAAACAACTCATCAAAAGTTTTTGCCGAGTTCCTAGTAATCCTCTCTTGATAGTTATCATTCAAGGTTCGGTTGAATCTTCTTTCAACATATGGTCATTCCCAACATACTCCGGGTAAAATTGGGTCTTTGATAAGAAAGTGGACTTGAGAGTGTTCAAATCCATTGACCCTTGTCTCAAAGTACGCACCTTGTCCTTAAGCCTTGAAAGATCGGCAGAAGTTCGGTACTCCTTGAAAAATTATTCCTTAAACTCGTCCCACATCAAACTCATACTTTGTTCTTCGCAATAAAGTCGGATTTTCGCATTCCACCACAACTTGGCATCACCCCTCATCATGCTACTACCATACCTTGTCCTTTTATCGAGAGGGCACTCACTAGTATGAAAATCCCCCTCCAACTCGGAGATCCAACGAGCACTCTTGAGCGGGTCTCGTTCACCCTCAAAGGTGGGAGGTTGAGCATCTTTGAAATTTTTATAGTGGAAGTCTCGCGTTCTGACGTTATCTTCTTGAAGAACAATCTTAACTTGTTCCTTGACTAGATTGACTACTTGCTCGTCAATCGAATCTAAGAACATCTTCTTGCTCAAGAATCGTCGTACATCGCTTGTTTGACACGATTTGAACTTGTAACAATGGTAGCTAATCATTGTTACGCGAGCACGTAGCATTAACTCACTAGTACAATGTCCATCTCGCTTGATGATTGCAAAACATAACACAGAACAACTAGCGCATAGTTAGATCACCTAAATCTAGGCACTAACCAATCCCCGGTCTGACTCGTCTAATACAAGTCCCGCATAAAGCGCATACACAATTCAAGTCAAAGTCTAGGCACCTATCTCAAGTCGCCTAAATCCCTTAGACCATGCCCTGATACCACTTGTAATGACCCAAACCTCGTTATACCAAAATATGACCCCCAAAAAAATTTTCTGTTTCAACACATCTGGACGGCATCCAGCAAGGAAGACCAGGATGGTGTCCAGAGAATCTGGACGGTGTCCAAATGCACTGTAAGTTTCTGACCTCGGTTCCAACTTACTCGAGCGAAAAACCCGCTTTTCGACACTTTTAAACGTAACCCTTTTCACAACATGTTAGCATAATTAAAACTAAGAAGTTTCCACGATAATACCAAGTTTTACAACATCGGGTCCACATCGACCATTTTATGAGTTTCGTTTAAAAATACAAGTTCGACCATAAGAGTTTAAATTCCAAACGACACCTAGAGCATGGTGTTTGGGGTTAAACTACCCACATCTTGGCCAAACTTCAAAATCTAACATCCCAAAAGCGTCCCCTTATCAAACAAAGCGGGAGGTCACTAATCCAACTGAACACACTTACCCTTGTCCACGCCGAAACCTAAAAAGAGTAAACAACGAGAGGGTAAGAAATACGCTTAGTGAATGCAATAATTATACACATACATATATAATATACCTACTTGCAAACACTTACTGACATACCGCATACAGTGCTACCGGCTCTTTGGTTCACACTCTAATAACTCGTGCCGTAGTGCTACCGGCTCTTTGGTTCACACTACCACACACGTACTATGACGCTATCGGCTCTTTGGTTCACATCATAGCACGCTCGCACATACTATGGCACTACCGGCTCTTTGGTTCATACCATAGTATACAAATAAATACATTATATACATACGCATATAATTACTCCAATCACCTTGTATCCAAAATGAAGGTAAGTCCACAAGTTCTTCAACCATCAACGAAATCACCTATGATATTAAAATAAAATCAACACTTATCTAAATGGGACTCTTAATCTGCCCAAATAGACCACTTAGGGTAAGTGTTCCCCCTTTGTCATCATAATACCAACCATAGGCCCAAACGTACAAACAATCACTAGAACTAGTGACCATGGCATTAAATTACCCAACTATACACCACTAGGTCATTCAAAACTCTTTTGACCCATTTCAAGGTTAACACACTCATTTGGGTCACCCACAACCCAAATGACACCCATTTACATAACCAATTTATGACTTGAAAACACATTTATTACCTCAAAACCCTAGGTTAGTCGTCTTTGAGTCCTCATGACCCAAACATACCCAAAAACCCCCAAATCGCTAGCAAATGGGTTTTAAAACCCGCGCTTTGACCCGAAATAACCTTCTTCCTCCTTGAATTGAGCTCTCTCACTCTAGAACTCTTCTCTATCTCTCTAGAATTTAAGTGGAAGGATGAAGGTAGGTGATAATGGAGTTATGACACCCCACTAACTGATCTTGTGGCCTTAAATTCGTCCCAAATGTGAAATTACCAAAAAGCCCTTGTTTTATAACTTAAAATAAAACAGGTGGTCTGCCAGTTCATCTGGGCGACGTCAAATATGCTGGACGGCGTCCAGTCCTTCACTGTTGGATGGCGTCCTCTGTCCTGGACGGCGTCCCACTTAGCTGGAAAAACAGGATCTCACACAAGGTATATGAACAGATTACCTGGTGAAGTCCATATGGGAGAAGCTTGTTGTCATGACGAGCTTCATTTATGCACTTAGCCATGATAAAGGCTATGTTGATGTGCTTGTGCTCAAGTAAACACCACAACAATGTGATTTTAGTGGCAGACATGTTGCCATTCTCAATCAATAATTCCACTATGTTGCTCCTAATGATGGATGTCATAGGACAAAGTGTTAGAGCTATCATTTGGTCATGTTGTTTGACGGAGGGAACTAAATGTGTGTTGAGGAAAAAATATCTTATTTATCAATTCTTGTGTGATGACCAGTCCAAATCCACTTGGACAAATACATCATTCATCGATTTCATAGTGAGGTACTGACCTCTACATGATACGTTTTGTAAACATTGCATTCTTTTGAAATGGCACACCATTAATGAATATCAAATTCCAAAGTTTTCGACATCTGATGATTTCTACATAAAGACAATCACCATAAATATTAGTTTACCATAATACATCCGTTGACAATGTATTCAAAATAAGATACATGGTGATGATTTTGTGAATGCAAAGTTTTCTCGAATAAAGCATGTATGACTCCATGCACATAGCTTGTATAACGTATAAGCAAACAACGAAAGACTTCTAGGAACCTGATGTAGTGACCCGAACTTTTCCATGTTTTTATATATTAAATGAAATTGATATTTACATGATTAAATGTTTCCAACATGTTAAGCAATCAAACTTGTTAAGACTTGATTAATTGAAATAGGTTTCATATAGACAATTGACCACCCAAGTTGACCAGCGATTCACGAACGTTAAAACTTGTAAAAACTATATGATGACATATATATGGATATATATATATATATATATATAGTTAACATGATATTATGATAAGTAAACATATATCATTAAGTATAATAACAATGAACTACATATGTAAAAACAAGACTACTAGCTTAATGATTTTGAAACGAGACATATATGTAACGATTATCGTTGTAACGACATTTAATGTATATATATCATATTAAGATATATTAATACATCATGATATCATGATAATGTAATAATTTAACATCCTATTTGATTTAATAAACAATGGGTTAACAACATTTAACAAGATCGTTAACCTAAAGGTTTCAAAACAACACTTACATGTAACGACTAACGATGACTTAACGATATAATTGGAATCATTCATGGCATCTTTCATTTGCTCATTTTAAAGATATAATTGGAATCATTCATGGCATATTTCAAACGACGTTGCATTCAAGTCGTTGAGTTCAATAGAGATTATTATTAAGTAAATGACAGATTAGGTCATTTATAAGTTAGATATTATGAAATGGTATTCATGCATGTCAACTTTCGATGTAATGAAAGCTTGTCTTTTAAAAAAACGAATGCAATGTTTCTAAAATGTATCATATAGAGGTCAAATACCTCGCGATGTAATCATATGTTATTGTATTCATCCTTATGGATTAGGATGGGTCACTTCACTCGCACTAAAGTGTTACCGCCTCTTTGGTTCACACTCTAATAACTCGTGCTGTAGTGCTACCGGCTCTTTGGTTCACACTACCACACACGTACTATGACGCTACCGGCTCTTTGGTTCACATCATAGCATGCTCACACATACTATGGCACTACCGGCTCTTTGGTTCATACCATAGTATACAAATAAATACATTATATACATACACATATAATTACTCCACTCACCTTGTATCCAAAATGAAGGTAAGCCCACAAGTTCTTCAACCGTCAACGAAATCACCTATGATATTAACATAAAATCAACACTTATCTAAATGGGACTCTTAATCCGCCCAAATAGACCACTTAGGGTAAGTGTTCCCCCTTTGTCCTCATAATACCAACCATAGGCCCAAACTTACCAACAATCATTAAAACTAGTGACCATGGCATTAAATTACCCAACTATACACCACTAGGTCATTCAAAGCTCTTTTGACCCATTTCAAGGTTAACACACTCATTTGGGTCACCCGCAACCCAAATGACACCCATTTACATAACCAATTTAAGACTTGAAAACACATTTATTACCTCAAAACCCTAGGTTAGTCATCTTTGAGTCCTCATGACCCAAACTTACCCAAAAACCCCCAAATCGCTAGCAAATGGGTTTTATGCTCATCAGTCATCACTAACCCAAAACCTAACCCTTAAACTAATTTAAAGTAAGGAAGTTAAGATTAGGACGTACCACAACAATTACAATGTAGCTAGGGACTAGACGAACAACTTTAAAACCCACGCTTTGACCCGAAATAACCTTCTTCCTCCTTGAATTGAGCTCTCTCACTCTAGAACTCTTCTCTCTCTCTTGTAGTGACCTGAACTTTTCCATGTTTATATATATTAATTGAGATTGATATTTACATGATTAAATGTTTCCAACATGTTAAGCAATCAAACTTGTTAAGACTTGATTAATTGAAATATGTTTCATATAGACAATTGACCACCCAAGTTGACCGGTGATTCACGAACGTTAAAACTTGTAAAAACTATACGATGACATATATATGGTTATATATATATAGTTAACATGTTTTTATTATAAGTATGTATCTCATTAGGTATTTTAACAATGAGTTATATACATAAAAATGAGACTATTAATTTAAGAAACTCGAAAACGATATATATAACGATTATCGTTATAACAACGTCTTACTAGGTACATATGAATCATATTAAGATATTGATACACTTCGTTAATTATGTTAAATGATAAGTAAATATATTATTAAGTGTATTAACAATGAAATACATATGTAAAAATAAGACTACTAACTTAATGATTTCGAAACGAGACATATATGTAACGATTATCGTTGTAACGACATTTAACTGTATATACATCATACTAAGATATATTATATATCATAATATCATGATAATATAATAATTTAACATCTCATTTGTTATAATAAACAATGGGTTAACAACATTTAACAAGATCGTTAACCTAAAGGTTTCAAAACAACACTTACATGTAACGACTAACGATGACTTAACGACTCAGTTAAAATGTATATACATGTAGTGTTTTAATATGTATTCATACACTTTTTAAAGACTTCAAGACACTTATCAAAATACTTCTACTTAACAAAAATGCTTACAATTACATCCTCGTTCAGTTTCATCAACAATTCTACTCGTATGCACCCGTATTCGTACTCGTACAATACACAGCTTTTAGATGTATGTACTATTGGTATATACACTCCAATGATCAGCTCTTAGTAGCCCATGTGAGTCACCTAACACATGTGGGAACCATCATTTGGCAACTAGCATGAAATATCTCATAAAATTACAAAAATATGAGTAATCATTCATGACTTATTTACATGAAAACAAAATTACATATCCTTTATATCTAATCCATACACCAACGACCAAAAACACCTACAAAGACTTTCATTCTTCAATTTTCTTCATCTAATTGATCTCTCTCAAGTTCTATCTTCAAGTTCTAAGTGTTCTTCATATATTTTACAAGTTCTAGTTACATAAAATCAAGAATACTTTCAAGTTTGCTAGCTCACTTCCAATCTTGTAAGGTGATCATCTAACCTCAAGAAATCTTTGTTTCTTACAGTAGGTTATCATTCTAATACAAGGTAATAATCATATTCAAACTTTGGTTCAATTTCTATAACTATAACAATCTTATTTCAAGTGATGATCTTACTTGAACTTGTTTTCGTGTCATGATTCTGCTTCAAGAACTTCGAGCCATCCAAGGATCCGTTGAAGCTAGATCCATTTTTCTATTTTCCAGTAGGTTTATCCAAGGAACTTAAGGTAGTAATGATGTTCATAACATCATTCGATTTATACATATAAAGCTATCTTATTCGAAGGTTTAAACTTGTAATGACTAGAACATAGTTTAGTTAATTCTAAACTTGTTCGCAAACAAAAGTTAATCCTTCTAACTTGACTTTTAAAATCAACTAAACACATGTTCTATATCTATATTATATGCTAACTTAATGATTTAAAACCTGGAAACACGAAAAATACCGTAAAACCGGATTTACGCCGTAGTAGTAACACCGCGGGCTGTTTTGGGTTAGTTAATTAAAAACTATGATAAACTTTGATTTAAAAGTTGTTATTCTGAGAAAATGATTTTTATTATGAACATGAAACTATATCCAAAAATTATGGTTAAACTCAAAGTGGAAGTATGTTTTCTAAAATGGTCATCTAGACGTCGTTCTTTCGACTGAAATGACTACCTTTACAAAAACGACTTGTAACTTATTTTCTGACTATAAACCTATACTTTTTCTGTTTAGATTCATAAAATAGAGTTCAATATGAAACCATAGCAATTTGATTCACTCAAAACGGATTTAAAATGAAGAAGTTATGGGTAAAACAAGATTGGATAATTTTTCTCATTTTATCTACGTGAAAATTGGTAACAAATCTATTCCAACCATAACTTAATCAACTTGTATTGTATATTATGTAATCTTGAGATACCATAGACACGTATACAATGTTTCGACCTATCATGTCGACACATCTATATATATTTCGGAACAACCATAGACACTCTATATGTGAATGTTGGAGTTAGCTATACAGGGTTGAGGTTGATTCCAAAATATATATAGTTTGAGTTGTGATCAATACTGAGATACGTATACACTGGGTCGTGGATTGATTCAAGATAATATTTATCGATTTATTTCTGTACATCTAACTGTGGACAACTAGTTGTAGGTTACTAACAAGGACAGCTGACTTAATAAATTTAAAACATCAAAATATATTAAAAGTGTTGTAAATATATTTTGAACATACTTTGATATATATGTATATATTGTTATAGGTTCGTGAATCAACCAGTGGCCAAGTCTTACTTCCCGACGAAGTAAAAATCTGTGAAAGTGAGTTATAGTCCCACTTTTAAAATCTAATATTTTTGGGATGAGAATACATGCAGGTTTTATAAATGATTTACAAAATAGACACAAGTACGTGAAACTACATTCTATGGTTGAATTATTGAAATCGAATATGCCCCTTTTTATTTAGTCTGGTAATCTAAGAATTAGGGAACAGACACCCTAATTGACGCGAATCCTAAAGATAGATCTATTGGGCCTAACAAACCCCATCCAAAGTACCGGATGCTTTAGTACTTCGAAATTTATATCATATCCGAAGGGTGTCCCGGAATGATGGGGATATTCTTATATATATGCATCTTGTTAATGTCGGTTACCAGGTGTTCACCATATGAATGATTTTTATCTCTATGTATGGGATGTGTATTGAAATATGAAATCTTGTGGTCTATTATTATGATTAGATATATATAGGTTAAACCTATAACTCACCAACATTTTTGTTGACGTTTTAAGCATGTTTATTCTCAGGTGATTATTAAGAGCTTCCGCTGTCGCATACTTAAATAAGGACGAGATTTGGAGTCCATGCTTGTATGATATTGTGTAAAAACTGCATTCAAGAAACTTATTTTGTTGTAACATATTTGTATTGTAAACCATTATGTAATGGTCGTGTGTAAACAGGATATTTTAGATTATCATTATTTGATAATCTACGTAAAGTTTTTTAAAACCTTTATTTATGAAATAAAGGTTATGGTTTGTTTTAAAAATGAATGCAGTCTTTGAAAAAACGTCTCATATAGAGGTCAAAACCTCGCAACGAAATCAATTAATATGGAACGTTTTTAATCAATAAGAACGGGACATTTCATCTCTCACTCTAGAATTTAAGTGGAAGGATGAAGGTAGGTGATAATGGAGTTATGATACCCCACTAACTGATCTTGTGGCCTTAAATTCGTCCCAAATGTAAAATTACTAAAAATCCCTTGTTTTATAACTTAAAATAAATCAGCTGGTCTGCCAGTTCATCTGAACGGCGTCCAATATGCTGGACGGCATCCAGTCCTTCAATGTTGGACGGCGTCCTCTGTCCTGGACGGCGTCCCACTTAGCTGGAAAAATAGGATCTTACAACTCTCCCCCACTTGAACCGGATTGCGTCCTCGCAATCCAAGCTGCATGACAAGAGGGAAGATACACCAACACACACTCTTTGGGCTCCCAAGTAAACTCTGAACCTTTACTACGACGCCATTAAACCTTATACGTTCTCACCTCTTTATTCCTCAACCTTTTCACCTTCTCATCGAGTATCTCAATCGGCTCCTCAACATACTCTAACTTGTTGTTTAGTTCAATTTCGTCTAATTGCATCCATGAAGAATCATCCGCAAGACACTTACGGAGATGGGAAACATGAAATGTATTATGGATCCCCGCAAGCTCTTCGGGTAATTCCAAATGATACGCAACTTCATCAACACAAGCTAAAATCTTAAATTTTCCAATAAACCGAGGAGCTAACTTTCCCCGTTTTCAAAACCGAATAATACCCTTCCATGGTGAAACCTTAAGCATCACCATGTCACCTTCTTGGAACTCAATCAATCGCCTCCGTTTGTCGGCATACGACTTTTATCTATCTTGTGCCGCTTTCAAATGAGTCCGAATCATCTCAAACTTGCTATTCGTCTCTAAATTTCTCTTTGACCCACTTCACCCCAACAAATCGGAGTTTGACACCTGCGCCCATAAAGCATCTCGTAAGGTGGCATCCCGATACTAGTATGATAACTATTATTATACGAGAACTCCACCAATGGTAAGTTCTCATCCCAACTAACCCCGAAATCAATAATACACGCCCGTAACATATCCTTCAGTGTTTGATTTGTACGTTCGGTTTGACCGTGCGTTTGAGGATGGTACGCCGTGCTCATTCTCAATTGTGTACCCATATCTTCATGAAACTTATTCCAAAACCGATATGTGAAACGAGTATCCCGATCCGAAATAATAGATATAGGAACCCCATGTCTCGATATCACCTCCTTGATAAACAACTTTGACAAAGCCTCCGACGATATCGTTTCCCAAATGGGAAGAAACAAATCACTCTTTGTCAACCGATCAACTATCACCCAAATCGAATCAAATTGGGTCCTCTCCGTCTTTGGTAACTTTGTAATGAAGTCCATGGTGATGTGCTCCCATTTCCATTTAGGGACTTCCAACAGTTGTAATTTACCATACGACTTTTGGTGTTCGGCCTTAACTTATAAACACGTGACACATTGTTCAACATACTTTACAACATCACATTTCATGCCCGACCACCAATACTCTTTCTTCAAATCAAGATACATTTTTGTCGCGCCCGGATGAATGGAATACTTTGACTTATGCGCTTCATCAAGTAGCACTCGACGAAAATCTCCCATTCTCGGCACCCACACTCGTCCTTGAAAGGACAACAAACCATGCGGGCCCAAGGTAATAAACTCCATTTGGCCCACAATTCGTTCCTCATGCTTATTGTTAACAAAAGCTTCAATTTGAATCTCACCGAGCTTTACAAGAAAATCGCTAGTAATAATCATGCATAACGATCCTACTCGTATCGCCGGATGTTGACTCTTCCGACTTAACGCATCCGCGAACACATTCGCCTTACCCGGATAATAAAGTATTTCATAATCATAATCTTTTACCACATCCATCCATCTACGTTGATGATAATTCATATCTCGTTGGTCAAAAAGATGTTTTAAGCTCTCGTGGTCCGAATATATCGTACATTTGACACCGTACAAATAATGGCACCAGATTTTCAACGCATGAACAACCGCCGCCAACTCAAGATCATGAGTTGGTCCTTTAATTGTCGAGAGGCGTAAGCGATGACTTTACCTCTTTGCATTAGAACACACCCGAGCCTATTTAAAGACGCATCACAATAAACCGTCATGTCTTCTACCCCTTTCGGCAATACTAACACCGGAGCTTGACATAACTTCTCTTTTAACAATTGAAAAGCAATTTCTTGCTCGTTCTCCCAATTAAATCTCTTGTTCTTTCTCGTCAACTTCGTCAATGGAGAAGCAATTTTAGAAAAATCTTGTATAAACCGACGATAATAACTTGTCAAACCGAGAAAACTTCGGATTTCCGTAGGCGTAGTCGGTCGTCCCCAACTTTTTACCGTCTCAATATTCTCCGGATCTACTTGAATACCATCTTTGTTCACAATATGGCCAAGGAATTGAACTTCCCTAAGCCAAAATTCACATTTGGAGAATTTTGCATACAATTTCCCCTTCCGCAACGTCTTCAACACACCACGCAAATGATGTTCATGTTCCTTCATACTCTTTGAATAGACAAGTATTTCGTCAATGAACACAATCACCGACTTGTCCAACATAGGTTGGCACACTCGGTTCATAAGATTCATGAATACCGCCGGTGCATTCGTAAGGCCAAAAGGAATAACTACAAACTCAAAATGTCCATAGCACGTTCGAAAGGCCATTTTCTCGATATCTTCCTCACGGACCCGCATTTGGTGATAGCCGGACCGTAAGTCAATTTAAGAAAAATAAGTCGCGCCTTGAAGTTGATCAAAAAAATCATCAATCTGAGGCAATGGATAGCGATTCTTGATCGTCACTTTATTTAACTCCCGATAATCGATGCACATCCGCATACTACCATCTTTCTTCTTCACGAATAAAACCAGAGCGCCCAATGGCGAAGCACTCGGTCGAATGAAACCCTTTTCAAGCAACTCTTGGGTTTGATTTAACAACTCTTGCATTTCCATTGGTGCTAAACGATAAGGTGTTTTAGCAATGGGAGTAGCACCCGGAACCAACTCAATGTGAAATTCAACTTGTCTTTCTGCCGAAACGCCCGATAATTCATCCGAAAAAACGTCTTCGAATTAACTAACCACCGGAATTTCACGAATGAATGGTGGCTCTTCACGAGTATCAACTACATGAGCATGAAAAGCCATGCCACCACTAACAAGAAAACGACGTGCCCTTACATAAGTGCATAATGGCACAAGTCTTCTTCATTTTTCGCCATGAATAATTCACTCTCCCCCACTAGGGGTCTTCACACGAATAGACTTTTCATGGCATTCAATGTTGGCTCTATAATGATCGAGCTAATCCATACCAACGACAATATCGAATTCACCCAAGGTCACCGCGATAAGATCAATTTTAAACGTTTCGGTACCAAACACAATATCACAATCATTACAAACATCAACCCCTAGTACTGTCTTACCATCCGCTATTTTAACTTCTACCGGATGACTAAATTTAGCTAGCGGTTTATCAAGCTTAGACACAAATCTTGGAGAAACAAACGATAAATTAGCACCGCTATCAAATAGGATCCTTGTCGGATTGGAGTTAACCATGAAAGTACCTAAGACAACTTCGTTTGATTGCTTGGCCTCATCATGGGTAATTAAGTAATTTCATCCCCTCGCCGTCCCCGCCGCCTTTTCTAGCTTCTTAACTTGATCATTCCTCAAATCGGGACATTCCGTCCTTCGGTGACCCTCTTTATTACTATTAAAACAAACGATTTTGTTGGAAGATGAGTTCGTACAATCACGGGCCATGAGCCCTTGTCGCCCACAATTGTAGCACGTGGGTCCAAAACTCTTAGACGCCCCCTTTTTCACACTACCGACGCTTTCGGTCACACTCCTACTCTTATTGTTCGAGTGGCTAGTAGCTTCAAATTTTTGTTTGCCAAAGGTAAAGTCACTCTTTCTCAGAGCAAGTGACTCAAAACCCTTAGCGATATCAAACAACTCATCAAAAGTTTTTGCCGAGTTCCTAGTAATCCTCTCTTGATAGTTATCATTCAAGGTTCGGTTGAATCTTCTTTCAACATATGGTCATTCCCAACATACTCCGGGTAAAATTGGGTCTTTGATAAGAAAGTGGACTTGAGAGTGTTCAAATCCATTGACCCTTGTCTCAAAGTACGCACCTTGTCCTTAAGCCTTGAAAGATCGGCAGAAGTTCGGTACTCCTTGAAAAATTATTCCTTAAACTCGTCCCACATCAAACTCATACTTTGTTCTTCGCAATAAAGTCGGATTTTCGTAATTCCACCACAACTTGGCATCACCCCTCATCATGCTACTACCATACCTTGCCCTTTTATCGAGAGGGCACTCACTAGTACGAAAAGCCCCCTCCAACTCGGAGATCCAACGAGCACTCTTGAGCGGGTCTCGTTCACCCTCAAAGGTGGGAGGTTGAGCATCTTTGAAATTTTTATAGTGGAAGTCTCGCGTTCTGACGTTATCTTCTTGAAGAACAATCTTAACTTGTTCCTTGACTAGATTGACTACTTGCTCGTCAATCGAATCTAAGAACATCTTCTTGCTCAAGAATCGTCGTACATCGCTTGTTTGACACGATTTGAACTTGTAACAATGGTAGCTAATCATTGTTACGCGAGCACGTAGCATTAACTCACTAGTACAATGTCCATCTCGCTTGATGATTGCAAAACATAACACAGAACAACTAGCGCATAGTTAGATCACCTAAATCTAGGCACTAACCAATCCCCGGTCTGACTCGTCTCATACAAGTCCCGCATAAAGCGCATACACAATTCAAGTCAAAGTCTAGGCACCTATCTCAAGTCGCCTAAATCCCTTAGACCATGCTCTGATACCACTTGTAATGACCCAAACCTCGTTATACCAAAATATGACCCCCAAAAAAATTTTCTGTTTCAACACATCTGGACGGCATCCAGCAAGGAAGACCAGGATGGTGTCCAGAGAATCTGGACGGTGTCCAAATGCACTGTAAGTTTCTGACCTCGGTTCCAACTTACTCGAGCGAAAAACCCGCTTTTCGACACTTTTAAACGTAACCCTTTTCACAACATGTTAGCATAATTAAAACTAAGAAGTTTCCACGATAATACCAAGTTTTACAACATCGGGTCCACATCGACCATTTTATGAGTTTCGTTTAAAAATACAAGTTCGACCATAAGAGTTTAAATTCCAAACGACACCTAGAGCATGGTGTTTGGGGTTAAACTACCCACATCTTGGCCAAACTTCAAAATCTAACATCCCAAAAGCGTCCCCTTATCAAACAAAGCGGGAGGTCACTAATCCAACTGAACACACTTACCCTTGTCCACGCCGAAACCTAAAAAGAGTAAACAACGAGAGGGTAAGAAATACGCTTAGTGAATGCAATAATTATACACATACATATATAATATACCTACTTGCAAACACTTACTGACATACCGCATACAGTGCTACCGGCTCTTTGGTTCACACTCTAATAACTCGTGCCGTAGTGCTACCGGCTCTTTGGTTCACACTACCACACACGTACTATGACGCTATCGGCTCTTTGGTTCACATCATAGCACGCTCGCACATACTATGGCACTACCGGCTCTTTGGTTCATACCATAGTATACAAATAAATACATTATATACATACGCATATAATTACTCCAATCACCTTGTATCCAAAATGAAGGTAAGTCCACAAGTTCTTCAACCATCAACGAAATCACCTATGATATTAAAATAAAATCAACACTTATCTAAATGGGACTCTTAATCTGCCCAAATAGACCACTTAGGGTAAGTGTTCCCCCTTTGTCATCATAATACCAACCATAGGCCCAAACGTACAAACAATCACTAGAACTAGTGACCATGGCATTAAATTACCCAACTATACACCACTAGGTCATTCAAAACTCTTTTGACCCATTTCAAGGTTAACACACTCATTTGGGTCACCCACAACCCAAATGACACCCATTTACATAACCAATTTATGACTTGAAAACACATTTATTACCTCAAAACCCTAGGTTAGTCGTCTTTGAGTCCTCATGACCCAAACATACCCAAAAACCCCCAAATCGCTAGCAAATGGGTTTTAAAACCCGCGCTTTGACCCGAAATAACCTTCTTCCTCCTTGAATTGAGCTCTCTCACTCTAGAACTCTTCTCTATCTCTCTAGAATTTAAGTGGAAGGATGAAGGTAGGTGATAATGGAGTTATGACACCCCACTAACTGATCTTGTGGCCTTAAATTCGTCCCAAATGTGAAATTACCAAAAAGCCCTTGTTTTATAACTTAAAATAAAACAGGTGGTCTGCCAGTTCATCTGGGCGACGTCAAATATGCTGGACGGCGTCCAGTCCTTCACTGTTGGATGGCGTCTTCTGTCCTGGACGGCGTCCCACTTAGCTGGAAAAACAAGATCTTACACAAGGTATATGAACAGATTACCTGGTGAAGTCCATATGGGAGAAGCTTGTTGTCATGACGAGCTTCATTTATGCACTTAGCCATGATAAAGGCTATGTTGATGTGCTTGTGCTCAAGTAAACACCACAACAATGTGATTTTAGTGGCAGACATGTTGCCATTCTCAATCAATAATTCCACTATGTTGCTCCTAATGATGGATGTCATAGGACAAAGTGTTAGAGCTATCATTTGGTCATGTTGTTTGACGGAGGGAACTAAATGTGTGTTGAGGAAAAAATATCTTATTTATCAATTCTTGTGTGATGACCAGTCCAAATCCACTTGGACAAATACATCATTCATCGATTTCATAGTGAGGTACTGACCTCTACATGATACGTTTTGTAAACATTGCATTCTTTTGAAATGGCACACCATTAATGAATATCAAATTCCAAAGTTTTCGACATCTGATGATTTCTACATAAAGACAATCACCATAAATATTAGTTTACCATAATACATCCGTTGACAATGTATTCAAAATAAGATACATGGTGATGATTTTGTGAATGCAAAGTTTTCTCGAATAAAGCATATATGACTCCATGCACATAGCTTGTATAACGTATAAGCAAACAACGAAAGACTTCTAGGAACCTGATGTAGTGACCCGAACTTTTCCATGTTTTTATATATTAAATGAAATTGATATTTACATGATTAAATGTTTCCAACATGTTAAGCAATCAAACTTGTTAAGACTTGATTAATTGAAATAGGTTTCATATAGACAATTGACCACCCAAGTTGACCAGCGATTCACGAACGTTAAAACTTGTAAAAACTATATGATGACATATATATGGATATATATATATATATATATATATATATATATATATATATATATATATATATATATATATATATATATATATATATAGTTAACATGATATTATGATAAGTAAACATATATCATTAAGTATAATAACAATGAACTACATATGTAAAAACAAGACTACTAACTTAATGATTTTGAAACGAGACATATATGTAACGATTATCGTTGTAACGACATTTAATGTATATATATCATATTAAGATATATTAATACATCATGATATCATGATAATGTAATAATTTAACATCCTATTTGATTTAATAAACAATGGGTTAACAACATTTAACAAGATCGTTAACCTAAAGGTTTCAAAACAACACTTACATGTAACGACTAACGATGACTTAACGACTCAGTTAAAATGTATATACATGTAGTGTTTTAATATGTATTCATACACTTTTGAAAGACTTCAAGACACTTATCAAAATACTTCTACTTAACAAAAATGCTTACAATTACATCCTCGTTCAGTTTCATCAACAATTTTACTCGTATGCACCCGTATTCGTACTCGTACAATACACAGCTTTTAGATGTATGTACTATTGGTATATACACTCCAATGATCAGCTCTTAGCAGCCCATGTGAGTAACCTAACAAATGTGGGAACCATCATTTGGCAACTGGCATGAAATATCTCATAAAATTACAAAAATATGAGTAATCATTCATGACTTATTTACATGTAAATAAAATTACACATCTTTTATATCTAATCCATATACCAACGACCAAAAATACCTACAAACACTTTCATTCTTCAATTTTCTTCATCTAATTAATCTCTCTCAAGTTCTATCTTCAAGTTCTAAGTGTTCTTCATAAATTCTACAAGTTCTAGTTTCATAAAATCAAGAATACTTTCAAGTTTGCTAGCTTACTTCCAATCTTGTAGAGTGATCATCCAACCTCAAGAAATCTTTATTATTTACAGTAAGATATCTTTCTAATACAAGGTAATACTCATATTCAAACTTTGATTCAATTTCTATAACTATAACAATCTTATTTCGAGTGGAAATCTTACTTGAACTTGTTTTCGTGTCATGATTCTGCTTCAAGAACTTTCAAGCCATTCAAGGATCCTTTGAAGCTAGATCCATTTTTCTCATTTCCAGTAGCTTTATCCAGAAAACTTTAGGTAGTAATGATGTTCATAACATCATTCGATTCATACATATAAAGCTATCTTATTCGAAGTTTTAAACTTGTAATCACTAGAACATAGTTTAGTTAATTCTAAACTTATTCGCAAACAAAAGTTAATCCTTCTAACTTGACTTTTAAAATCAACTAAACACATGTTCTATATCTATATTATATGCTAACTTAATGATTTAAAACCTGAAAACACGAAGAACACTGTAAAATCGGACATACGCCGTCGTAGTAACACCGCGGGCTGTTTTGGGTTAGTTAATTAAAAACTATGATAAACTTTGATTTAAAAGTTGTTATTCTGAGAAAATAATTTTTCTTATGAACATGAAACTATTTCCAAAAATCATGGTTAAACTCAAAGTGGAAGTATGTTTTCTAAAATGGTCATCTAGACGTCGTTCTTTCGACTAAAATGACTACCTTTACAAAAATGACTTGTAACGTATATTTCCGACTATATACCTATACTTTTTCTATTTAGATTCATAAAATAGAGTTCAATATGAAACCATAGCAATTTGATTCACTCAAAACGGATTTAAAATGAAGAAGTCATGGGTAAAACAAGATTGGATAATTTTTCTTGTTGTAGCAACGTGAAAATTGGTAACAAATCTATATTAATCATATCCTAGCTAACTTATATTGTATTATACATGTATTCTAATATATTATGTAATCTTGGGATACCATAGACACGTATGCAAATGTTTTGACATATCATATCGACCCATGTGTATATATTATTTGGAACAACCATAGACACTCTATATGCAGTAATGAGGGAGTTAGCTATACAGGGTTGAGGTTGATTCCAAAAATATATATACTTTGAGTTGTGATTTAGCCTGATACGTGTATACACTGGGTCGTGGATTGATTCAAGATAATATATATCAATTTTTTTTCTGTACATCTAACGTTGGACAACTAGTTGTAGGTTACTAACGAGGACAGCTGACTTAATAAACTTAAAACATCAAAATGTATTAAAAGTATTGTAAATATATTTTGAATATACTTTGATATATATGTACATATTTGTTATAGGTTCGTGAATCGACCAGTGGCCAAGTCTTACTTCCCGACGAAGTAAAAATATGTGAAAGTGAGTTATAGTCCCACTTTTAAAATCTAATATTTTTAGGATGAGAATACATGTAGGTTTTATAAATGATTTACAAAATAGACACAAGTACGTGAAACTACATTCTATGGTTGAATTATCGAAATATGCCACTTTTATTAAGTCTGGTAATCTAAGAATTAGGGAACAGACACCCTAATTAACGCGAATCTTAAAGATAGATCTATTGGGCCTAACAAACCCCATCCAAAGTACTGGATGCTTTAGTACTTCAAAATTTATATCATATCCGAAGGGTGTCCTAGAATGATGGGGATATTCTTATATATGCATCTTGTTAATGTTGGTTATCAGGTGTTCACCATATGAATGATTTTTATCTCTATGTATGGGATGTATATTGAAATATGAAATCTTGTGGTCTATTGTTACGATTTGATATATATAAGTTAAACCTATAACTCACCAACATTTTTGTTGACGTTTAAAGCATGTTTATTCTCAGGTGAATATTAAGAGCTTCCGCTGTTGTATACTAAAATAAGGACAAGATTTGGAGTCCATGTTTGTATGATATTATGTAAAAACTGCATTCAAGAAACATATGTCGATGTAATATATTTCTATTGTAAACCATTATGTAATGGTCGTGTGTAAACAGTATATTTTAGATTATCATTATTTGATAATCTACGTAATGCTTTTGAAACCTTTATTGATAAAATAAAGGTTATGGTTGTTTTAAAAATGAATGCAGTCTTTGAAAAACGTCTCATATAGAGGTTAAAACCTCGCAACGAAATCAATTAATATGGAACGTTTATAATCAATATGAACGGGAAATTTCAGTTGGTATCCGAGCGTTGGTCTTAGAGAACCAGAATTTTGCATTAGCGTGTCTTATCGAGTTTGTTAGGATGCATTAGTGAGTCTGGACTTTGACCGTGTTTACTTGAAAAATAATTGCTTAACAAATTTTGTTGGAAACTATATATTTTTAACATGTGAATATTATGTGATATATTAATCTCTTAACGTGTTTAATATTATGTGATAGATGTCTACCTATAGAACAAGTCCCATTGACTCACCTAATAATAATGAAGAGTCAAATGTAAATTGGAATGATTCGTGGACTGATTCACAAGTTCCCGAAGAGGAACCGGAAGAAGAGTCGGAACCGGAAGAAGAATCAGAACCGGAAGAAGAAATAGAACCAGTGGGGGAAATAATAAAATGGTTAAGTAGAAGAAAATCCTCAACCAACCGACCAAAGTTAATTATGGTCAATGGTGTTTCCGCCAAGGAAGCAAAGTATTGGGAGGATTACCAATTCTCCGATGAATCGGATCCCGACAAGGATTCCGATGATGTTATAGAAATTACCCCAACACAATTTAATAAGGCAAAAGAGAACAATAAGGGAAAGGGCATAAAAACAGAGAAATTTGATTCCAAACACGATGAACTTTATATGTATCTTCAACACCCGTATTTCTTAAGTTGTGACAATAACCCGGGAAACTCTAAACCACCAGGTTTTTCTAAACCAATGTGGAAAATGACGGCTCGTATTAGGGGAACATCATATATCCCTAGAAACTTGGCAAAACGAACCAAAACCGAAGAAGAAGAAACGAGCGAGTCGGAATAAGATAGTTGTATTCGTGTGGTGTAATATATGTAATATAGTGTGCTTATGCTTTATGATATATGTAAAAATTGCTTGTATTAATAAGTATTTTTTTATGAATCTAACTCTTGTCTATTTTAATGTATAAAAACACAAAATGGATAGACAACCCAATATTTTAAGAGACCTACCCGGAGACATGATTGATGAAATCTTGTCTAGAGTCAGTCAGAATTCCTCGGCACAACTATTTAAGGCGAGATCAGTTTGTAAGACATTCGAAGAACGTTCCAAGAATGCATTGATTTATAAAAGGCTTTTTTTTTTAAGATGGGGGATATCACATTGGGAAATCCATAAGTTACGATGTGTTTACTTTGACGAATATATTGCGGGGAACCCAAATGCCATTTTACGCAACGGGTTAAGAAATTATTTTGACTCAATATATCCGAATATAGGACTTCGTGATTTAGAAAAAGCGGCTAACATGCAACATAAAGAAGCATGTTATGCTTACGGGTTAGTAATGTTCGCTTCTCACCAAAGTGAGAACAAGAACATCGGGCTACAACTATTAAACAAAACGTTCCCACAAGTGACGGAGTCGGTAATTGTGGTAAGAAATGAGGTTTTTAGGTTATTACGAGACTGTTGGTCATTACATAACCTTCATCCTTTTGACGACGTTACAACACATTGTCTTACTATCGGTCACAACGGTTATGTTCCACAAAACCAAGGATGGGAAGTGGTATTAGTAAAACCAGAATGCATGACTTGTTTCTGGATGTATGAATTACGTGTCTTTATTGCCTTTGCTGAACGCCTTATTTATTAACTAGAATTATCTTCGCAACTACTTTGTATCAAAGTTTTATGTGCTATATTTCATGCTATATGTAAAAAAAAGCGGTATTGTAAGTTTGCAAGTTATTGTATAAAGGTTTGAATATGATATTTTTTTTTGTGATTAGTTTTTCATATAGAATTGTAGTAGTTGAAATGGTATGTTAGCTACTAAGTATGAACTTAACGGGTAGGTACTACCCGAATTAAAGAGTATAAAATGCTAATATGAAGAAAGAGATTTTATAAATAAGTTCATATTACGCTACGAAATACTATTGACTACTCTTGATATTCTATATGATTAACTCGTTTCATTTGACTATTTTGAAGGAAATGGCACCGACTACTCGATAAACCTTGAATATGAGCGAAGAGGAATTTCGTGCCTTTCTTGCTTCAAACATAGCCACAGTACAGGCTGCGCTACATACGAACAATGACTCCGAATCTAGCAATGTAGCTAACGGCGCAAGAAATCGTGTAGGATGCACCTACAAAGAATTCACTGCCTGCAAACCTTTGGAATTTGATGGAACCGAAGGACCGATCGGATTGAAACGGTGGACCGAGAAGGTCGAATCGGTGTTTGCCATAAGTAAGTGTACTGAAGAGGACAAAGTTAAGTACGCTACACATACCTTCGCAGGTACTGCGTTAACATGGTGGAATACCTATCTAGAGCAAGTGGGACAATATGATGCTTACGCACTACCGTGGTCAGAATTCAAGCACTTGATGAACGAGAAGTATCGTCCCAGAACCGAGGTCAATAAGCTCAAGACAGAACTTAGAGGGTTACGAACCCAAGGATTTGATATTACCACGTACGAAAGACAATTCACAGAATTGTGCCTATTATGTTCGAGAGCGTTCGAAGATGAGGAAGAGAAGATCGACGCATTTGTGAAAGGATTACCGGAAAGAATCCAAGAAGATATAAGTTCACACGAGCCCGCCTCCATACAACAGGCATGTAGAATGGCTCACAAACTAGTGAACCAGATTGAGGAAAGAATTAAAGAACAGGCAGCTGAAGAGGCCAATGTGAAGCAAGTCAAAAGAAAGTGGGAGGAAAACGGTGATAAGAATCACCAATACAACAGCAACAGCAATTACAACAATAATCGCAACAACTATCCCAACAATCGCAACGTCAATCGCAACTACAACAAACGGCCCAACAACAACAACAACAACAACAACAGTAACTACAACAATCATCTCAACAACAATAACAACCGCAACAACAACAACAACAATCAGAAGCAGCTATGCCAAAGGTGTGAAAAGTATCACTCGGGGTTCTGCACCAAATTTTGCAACAAGTGTAAAAGAAATGGTCATAGCGCGGTGAAGTGTGAGGTCTACGGACCAGGGGTTAACAGAATAAAAGGAACAAATGGTGTCGGAACGAGTAATGGTGGAGCAAGTAGTGTCGGAGCAAGTTATGCCAATGTAGTTTGTTATAAATGTGGATAACCGGGCCACATTATTAGAAATTGCCCGAACCAGGAGAACACGAATGGACAAGGCCGCGGAAGAGTTTTCAATATTAATGCGGCAGAGGCACAGGAAGACCTGGAGCTTGTTACGGGTACGTTTCTTATTGACAATAAATCTGCTTACGTTTTATTTGATTCGGGTGCGGATAGAAGCTATATGAGTAGAGATTTTTGTGCTAAATTAAGTTGTCCATTGACGCCGTTGAATAGTAAATTTTTACTCAAATTAGCAAACGGTAAATTAATTTCAGCAGATTATATATGCCAGAATCGAGAAATTAAACGGGGTAGCGAAATATTTAAGATTGATTTGATACGAGTAGTGTTAGGGAGTTTTGATGTAATAGTTGGCATGGACTGGCTGAAGAAGGTGAAAGCAGAGATCGTATGTTATAAAAATGCAATTCGCATTATACGAGAAGAAGGAGAACCCTTAATGGTGTACGGAGAAAAGGGCAACACGAAGCTACATCTTATTAGTAACTTGAAGGCACAAAAACTAATAAGAAAAGGTTGCTATGCTGTTCTAGAACACGTCGAGAAAGTACAAACTGAAGAAAAGAGCATCAATGATGTTCCCATCGCAAAAGAATTTCTCGATGTATTTCCGAAAGAATTACCGGGACTACCTCCACATCGATCTGTTGAATTTCAAATAGATCTTGTACCAGGAGCTGCACCAATAGCTCGTGCTCCTTATAGACTCGCACCCAGCGAGATGAAAGAACTGCAAAGCCAACTTCAATAACTATTAGAACGTGGTTTCATTCGACTAAGCACATCACCATGGGGAGCTCCTATTTTGTTGGTCAAGAAGAAGGATGGTACATTTAGGTTGTGTATTGACTACAGAGAGTTGAACAAACTTACCATCAAAAACCGTTATCCACTACCAAGAATTGACGACTTATTTGATCAACTACAAGGCTCGTCGGTTTATTCGAAGATCGATTTACGTTCTGGATATCATCAAATGCGAGTAAAGGAGGATGATATTCCAAAAACTACTTTTGGGACGCGTTATGGTCATTACGAGTTTATGGTTATGCCGTTTGGATTGACTAACGCACCAGCTGTGTTCATGGACCTTATGAACCGAGTGTGTGGGCCATATCTTGACAAATTTGTCATTGTTTTCATCGATGACATACTTATTTACTCAAAGAATGATCAAGAGCACGAAGAACATTTGAGAAAAGTGCTAGAAGTATTGAGGAAAGAAAAACTGTACGCTAAATTTTCAAAGTGTGCATTTTGGTTGGAAGAAGTTCAATTCCTCGGTCACATAGTGAACAAAGAAGGTATCCAGGTGGACCTGGCAAATATCAAAACCGTTGAAAAGTGGGAAACCCCAAAAACTCCGAAGCATATACGCCAATTTTTAGGATTGGCTGGTTACTACAGAAGATTCATCCAAGATTTCTCCAAAATAGCAAAACTCTTGACTGCATTAACGCATAAAGGGAAGAAATTTGAATGGAAGGATGAACAAGAGAAGGCGTTTCAATTATTGAAGAAAAAGCTAACTACGGCACTTATATTGTCATTGCCTGAAGGGAATGATGATTTTGTGATTTATTGTGACGCATCAAAGCAAGGTCTCGGTTGTGTATTAATGCAATGAACGAAGGTGATTGCTTATGCGTCTAGACAATTGAAGATTCACGAGCAAAATTATACGACGCATGATTTGGAATTAGGCGCGGTTGTTTTTGCATTAAAGACTTGGAGGCACTACTTATATGGGGTCAAAAGTATTATATATACCGACCACAAAAGTCTTCAACATATATTTAATCAGAAACAACATGAGGCAGCGTAGGTGGATTGAATAGTTGAATGATTACGACTTTGAGATTCGTTACCACCCGGGGAAGGCAAATGTGGTAGCCGACGCCTTGAGCAGAAAGGACAGAGAACCCATTCGAGTAAAATCTATGAATATAATGATTCACACTAACCTTACTACTCAAATAAAGGAGGCGCAACAAGGAGTTTTAAAAGAGGGAAATTTAAAGGATGAAATACCCAAAAGATCGGAGAAGCATCTTAATATTCAGGAAGACGGAACCCGGTATAGGACTGAAAGAATTTGGGTACCAAAATTTGGAGATATGAGAGAAATGGTACTTAGAGAAGCTCATAAAACCAGATACTCAATACATCCTGGAATGGGGAAGATGTACAAGGATCTTAAGAAACATTTTTGGTGGCCAGGTATGAAAGCTGATATTGCTAAATATGTAGGAGAATGTTTGACGTATTCTAAGGTCAAAGATGAACATCAGAAACCATTAGGTCTACTACAACAACCTGAAATCTCGGAATGAAAATGGGAAAACATTACCATGGATTTCATTACTAAATTGCCAAGGACTGCAAGTGGTTATGATACTATTTGGGTAATAGTTGATCGTCTCACTAAGTCAGCACACTTTCTGCCAATAAGAGAAGATGACAAGATGGAGAAGTTAGCACGACTATATTTGAAGGAAGTCATCTCTTGACATGGAATACTAATCTCTATTATCTCTGATAGGCATGGCAGATTTATTTCAAGATTCTGGCAGACATTACATCAAGCATTAGGAACTCGTCTAGACATGAGTACTGCCTATCATCCACAAACTGATGGGCAGAGCGAAAGGACGATACAAATGCTTGAAGACATGCTACGAGCATGTGTTATTGATTTCAGAAACAGTTGGGATCGACATCTACCGTTAGCAGAATTTTCCTACAACAACAGCTATCATTCAAGCATTGAAATGGCCCCGTTTGAAGCACTTTATGGTAGAAAGTGCAGTTCTCTAATTTGTTGGAGTGAAGTGGGGGATAGACAGATTACGGGTCCGGAGATAATACAAGAAACTACCGAGAAGATCATCCAAATTTAACAACGGTTGAAAGCCACCCAAAGTCGACAAAAGAGCTACGCCGACATTAAAAGAAAAGACATAGAATTTGAAATTGGAGAAATGGTCATGCTTAAGGTTGCACCTTGGAAAGGTATTGTTCGATTTGGTAAACGGGGGAAATTAAATCCAAGGTATATTGGACCATTCAAGATTATTGATCGTGTCTGACCAGTAGCTTACTGACTTGAGTTACCTCAACAACTTGCGAATGTACATAACACTTTCCACGTCTCGAATTTGAAGAAATGTTTTGCTAAAGAAGATCTCACTATTCCGTTGGACAAAATCTAAATCAATGAAAAACTTCAATTCATTGAAGAACCCGTCGAAATAATGGATCGTAAGGTTAAGAGACTTAAACAAAACAAGATACCGATTGTTAAGGTTCGATGGAATGCTCGTAGAGGACCCGAGTTCACCTGGGAGCATGAAGATCAGATGAAGAAGAAATACCCGCATTTATTTCGAGAAGATTCGTCAACACTTTCAACAGCTTAAAATTTCGGGACGAAATTTATTTAACGGGTAGGTACTGTAGTGACCCGAACTTTTCCATGTTTTTATATATTAAATGAAATTCATATTTACATGATTAAATGTTTCCAACATGTTAAGCAATCAAACTTGTTAAGACTTGATTAATTGAAATAGGTTTCATATAGACAATTGACCACCCAAGTTGACCGGCGATTCACGAACGTTAAAACTTGTAAAAACTATATGATGACATATATATATATATATATATATATATATATATATATATATATATATATATATATATATATATATATATATATATATATATATATATATATATATATATATATAGTTAACATGATATTATGATAAGTAAACATATCATTAAGTATAATAACAATGAACTACATATGTAAAAACAAGACTACTAACTTAATGATTTTGAAACGAGACATATATGTAACGATTATCATTGTAACGACATTTAATGTATATATATATATCATATTAAGATATATTAATACATCATGATATCATGATAATGTAATAATTTAACATCTCATTTGATTTAATAAACAATGGGTTAACAACATTTAACAAGATCGTTAACCTAAAGGTTTCAAAACAACACTTACATGTAACGACTAACGATGACTTAACGACTCAGTTAAAATGTATATACATGTAGTGTTTTAATATGTATTCATACACTTTTGAAAGACTTCAAGACACTTATCAAAATACTTCTACTTAACAAAAATGCTTACAATTACATCCTCGTTCATTTTCATCAACAATTCTACTCGTATGCACCCGTATTCGTACTCGTACAATACACAGCTTTTAGATGTATGTACTATTGGTATATACACTCCAATGATCAGCTCTTAGCAGCCCATGTGAGTCACCTAACACATATGGGAACCATCATTTGGCAACTAGCATGAAATATCTCATAAAATTACAAAAATATGAGTAATCATTCATGACTTATTTACATGTAAACAAAATTACACATCCTTTATATCTAATCCATATACCAATGACCAAAAACACCTACAAACACTTTCATTCTTCAATTTTCTTCATCTAATTAATCTCTCTCAAGTTCTATCTTCAAGTTCTAAGTGTTCTTCATAAATTCTACAAGTTCTAGTTTCATAAAATCAAGAATACTTTCAAGTTTGCTAGCTTACTTCCAATCTTGTAGAGTGATCATCCAACCACAAGAAATCTTTATTATTTACAGTAAGATATCTTTCTAATACAAGGTAATACTCATATTCAAACTTTGATTCAATTTCTATAACTATAACAATCTTATTTCGAGTGGAAATCTTACTTGAGCTTGTTTTCGTGTCATGATTCTGCTTCAAGAACTTTCAAGCCATCCAAGGATCCTTTGAAGCTAGATCCATTTTTCTCATTTCCAGTAGCTTTATCCAGAAAACTTGAGGTAGTAATGATGTTCATAACATCATTCGATTCATACATATAAAGCTATCTTATTCGAAGGTTTAAACTTGTAATCACTAGAACATAGTTTAGTTAATTCTAAACTTGTTCGCAAACAAAAGTTAATCCTTCTAACTTGACTTTTAAAATCAACTAAATACATGTTCTATATCTATATGATATGCTAACTTAATGATTTAAAACCTGGAAACACGAAGAACACTGTAAAACCGGACATACGCTGTCGTAGTAACACCGCGGGCTGTTTTGGGTTAGTTAATTAAAAACTATGATAAACTTTGATTTAAAAGTTGGTCTTCTGAGAAAATGATTTTTCTTATGAACATGAAACTATATCCAAAAATCATGGTTAAACTCAAAGTGGAAGTATGTTTTCTAAAATGGTCATCTAGACGTCGTTCTTTCGACTGAAATGACTACCTTTACAAAAACGACTTGTAACTTATATTTCTGACTATAAACCTATACTTTTTCTGTTTAGATTCATAAAATATAGTTCAATATGAAACCATAGCAATTTTATTCACTCAAAACGGATTTAAAATGAAGAAGTTATAGGTAAAACAAGATTGGATAATTTTTCTTGTTGTAGCAACGTGAAAATTGGTAACAAATCTATGTTAATCATATCCTAGATAACTTATATTGTATTATACATGTATTCTAATATATTATGTAATCTTGGGATACCATAGACACGTATGCAAATGTTTTGACATATCATATCGACCCATGTGTATATATTATTTGGAACAACCATAGACACTCTATATGCAATAATGAGGGAGTTAGCTATACAGGGTTGAGGTTGATTCCAAAAATATATATACTTTGAGTTGTGATCTAGCCTGAGACGTGTATACACTGGGTCGTGGATTGATTCAAGATAATATATATCAATTTTTTTTCTGTACATCTAACGTTGGACAACTAGTTGTAGGTTACTAACGAGGACAGCTGACTTAATAAACTTAAAACATCAAAATGTATTAAAAGTGTTGTAAATATATTTTGAATATACTTTGATATATATGTACATATTTGTTATAGGTTCGTGAATCGACCAGTGGCCAAGTCTTACTTCCCGACGAAATAAAAATCTGTGAAAGTGAGTTATAGTCCCACTTTTAAAATCTAATATTTTTGGGATGAGAATACATGCATGTTTTATAAATGATTTACAAAATAGATACAAGTACGTAAAACTACATTCTATGGTTGAATTATCGAAATCGAATATGCCCCTTTTTATTAAGTCTGGTAATCTAAGAAATAGGGAACAGACACCCTAATTGACGCGAATCCTAAAGATAGATCTATTGGGCCTAACAAACCCCATCCAAAGTACCAGATGCTTTAGTACTTCGAAATTTATATCATATCCGAAGGGTGTCCCGGAATGATGGGGATATTCTTATATATGCATCTTGTTAATGTCGGTTACCAGGTGTTCACTATATGAATGATTTTTATCTCTATGTATGGGATGTATATTGAAATATGAAATCTTGTGGTCTATTGTTACGATTTGATATATATAGGTTAAACCTATAACTCACCAACATTTTTGTTGACGTTTAAAGCATGTTTATTCTTAGGTGAATATTAAGAGCTTCCGCTGTTGCATACTAAAATAAGGACAAGATTTGGAGTCCATGTTTGTATGATATTATGTAAAAACTGCATTCAAGAAACATATGTCGATGTAATATATTTCTATTGTAAACCATTATGTAATGGTCGTGTGTAAACAGTATATTTTAGATTATCATTATTTGATAATCTACGTAATGCTTTTGAAACCTTTATTGATAAAATAAATGTTATGGTTGTTTTAAAAATGAATGCAGTCTTTGAAAAATGTCTCATATAGAGGTCAAAACCTCGCAACGAAATCAATTAATATGGAACGTTTATAATCAATATGAACAGGACATTTCACCTGAGTATAAACATGCTTAAAAGTGTCAACACAAAGGTTGGTGAGTTCATAGTTTTAATGTTGTGCATAATCTGTATATAAAGGTGGATCACAAGATTTCAGTTGTTTCATCCAGAAACGTTTATCAAAATATTCTACGAAATAGAGCACCCTGGTAACTAAACTTCAACGTTATTATAAGTACCCCTGTTTTAACATACATGCAACCAACATGTACAATACACGCAATCCAATGTGTATTAACCTCAAATAGCATACGTCTGTTTTATAGTTTAGGCTAGGGTTTCTATACCTGGAACAGACGGGGATGTCAAGCCCTATGGATCCATATACAACTATTCGCGCCCACCAGTTCTTATAACCGGCAGCTACTAGTTACCAAAGCTAAGGGATTTTAGGTTCAAACTCAGTGTAGAATTAAGAATGTACTTATGTCCATTGCATTTAAAATAAAGTGCATGTATTCTCAGCCCAAAAATATAGATTTCAAAAGCAATTAAAAAGGGTCTATAAACTCACCTTAGCAACACATAAGGTCATTCACCGAAATGTGACCGAAACTCGGAATGCAAAATAACTGTAGATCTCAACCTAGAGAACATACGTTGGTCAATACATGTCTAACAAGCAAGGTCGGGTCATAGTGTATCACAATCCTAATACTCGAGACCGACATGCAGAAGTTAACAAAATTCATCTCAAAAGTTAACCTGACCCAATATGATCTTTAAATCTATACGTGTTTATTATATTAACATAATATAAGTCTTGATAATTGAATGAATTTATAGTTTATCAAACTCAAAATATTATTTATTTCATGAGCTGTATTATATTTGAATTATCATGGCAATCGAACATGTTTTATTATTTCACATAGTTTTTCAATACTTGTAAAATCAGATTATAGTGTTTATAAAGCTTTAAAACATGATAAGACAGTCAACTTTGAAAATTGTTCAACAAGACGAGACGTGCCTTATATAGAAATTCATTTACTCGATTAGTAATATTTGAAAATCCAATTTATCAATCTTATAAACAAGTTGTTTAAATATCAATTGCAGATTCAAAAGCAATTTCAATTAATGTTAATTATAATTCAGTTGACCATAATTTTTAATCCGTTCCTCAAAAACATACAATTTCTATATGAAAGGTTATTAATTTTTCGACAGCTTTTCAACGACATGCATATCATACACCTTTTATCAATAACATTTGTATCCAATTCGTGATTCATCATAAAGTATCTAACTACAAAATTAAAGCATACAAGCATGCATAAACATATATACTCGAGCACTAGACATGGATACACTATTAATATATAAAAGATAAGATATGAATGCTCACGTATCAATATTGTGATTCAATATTGTAGGAAAGTACATAGATGCAATGGAGATGATAAATGCTAGGTTTGACTTGCGAACAATACCCATGAACATTACCCATAACCTCCATAGCTATAATTCATAGTTTCCTTAGCTCTATCCCGCTCAAAAAGTTTGTTTTGAAATCGTTTGGGGATAACCTCTTCGTAATATTTTATGTATAATAATACTAATAATAATACTCCTAACTATAAAATTAATAATAATAATAATCTTAATTATAATAATAATAATAATAATAATAATAATAATAATAATAATAATAATAATAATAATAATAATAATAATAATAATAATAATAATAATACCTTGAGAGAGATTGAGATCGAGAGAAATAAGTGAGCCAGAGAACCAGAATTCGATTTGCATTTATACAACTTTCCTGAATCTGATGCCCATGCGATCGCATGGGCTTCCAGTGTAAATTCCATGCGATCGCATGGCCTGCCTGGACAGCTCACTTTCATTTGTTTTCTTGCTTGTCGACATATTATTATATATATATATATATATATATATATATATATATATATATATATATATATATATATATATATATATATATATATATATATAATTAATATATAATTTATATTAATTATATATATATATATATTATATTATATTATATTATATTCATGTGCATAGTTGACTTGTAATTTTAGATCTGATAACTTGTACGTTGATGCTCGACTTATGTCCCGATTCCGGTTTTTCGAACGTCCTTTTGTATGCTAAGAAAACTTGTACTTTACGTCTCACGACACGTACCTTTATTAATAATTAAACTTATTCGCTAATAATTTATATTACAAGGAATGTAATTTATACATTTGAGTGTTTTGATCATTTGCTTCATTAAATCATCGTCTCGTTATTAATACGTATATATTCAATATTCATAGACACATTTTAAATACACGGTGCGAGTTATTTATATATTTAATTATAATAATTAATATCATTTTGTATATATTCAAATTATGTTATTTAAACAAAATATTTTAATAATCAAATTCAATTGAATCGAAAAACGTTTTCGCACGTTTGAAAATAGATTAATTGAATATTATGAAATTCAATTCTCTATTAACTTTTGTCTAATTTTCGTTATTTGACACTTTGTTCTCAATGGTAGATTACTTTACCAATTATTTCGAATACCGTTAAAAAGGAACGATTTCTCAAATCAATGTGGACCTCGTCATAGAGACCCGTAACAATATCATAATATACCTGATAATTCAATCATTTGATATTATCTTTTAATTCCTTCGATAAATATGTTAAACATATATTGAAACAAATACGTTCATGTAAAGTATTATACATCTAATACTTTGTTAACGTTTTAAATTACTATAACTATATATTGTATACACATATCTATATACACATAAATGTTCGTGAATCGTCAAGCATAGTAAAAAGGGTAATTGAATATATGAACATAGTTCCAAAATTTTCGAGACTCAACATTACAGACTTTGCTTATCGTGTTGGAATCATATAAAGATTAAGTTTAAGTTTGGTCGAAAATTTTTGGGTCGTCACAGTACCTACCCGTTAAAGAAATTTCGTCCTGAAATTTGATTGGGATCATCATGGCTGACAATAAGTATGTTTTTATGACTCATACGAGTTGAAAATCAGAGTTTTATCATCATTGAGTAATATGGATAAAACAATTCGTTTATGTGAAGAGTAGGAGTGAAGCTATCGCAAAAGAGTGAAATGAGAAAATAAAGTTTCGTCATATCTTTTGACGTAGATAGGGTTAATTTTCGGAGTTCAAGGGATTTAGAGAATATCTTCGTAATAAGATTTGATTCTTCAGTAATTAAGAAAATTAGGATCCTATTTGATTAAATGCAGTAATCTGCCTCAATTTCTATGTCTGATATTTCGCTATAAATTGACCTCTTCCGTTCCATTATTTTCACCACTTCTTTACTTTCTTCTTCAATTCATACTTCCAAAGATAGTGAAAAATGCTCAATCCAGTTCTGATTCTTGATATTTTCCTAACTATCGCATCTGTCATTCTTCTTTTCAATTTACCACCGGAGGAATATATTCACTTCTACTATTACCTTGGGGTTATAGTATTTCTAATTCTCCCGTGTCTTTATCTTGCTATTCGCATAGATATACACGATTTGTAATTTCTTTGTTATTTTCGGGCTTTATATTTTCCTTTATATTTTTAAGTTCCATGCTTTTGTTTCTTCTTCCCGACTTCAAGTCAAGCGAATAATGGTCCAGAATTCGTAGGTAAGGAGTTTCGAATGATCATAATATACAAAGTAGAAAGGAAAGTAATAGCACGATTTGATTTGTCAAATTACCAGAATATTCGAAAAAGACCGAATCATCAAGAAAAATATTTTCTTGATAGTTTAGAGGTTAAATAGAATGAAAGAGTTATGTAACATGGTTTATGATGAGGGTATGATCTGTGAACCTTTATCACGTTCCATTAGAAACTCAGCATGACTTACTGTAATATAATCACGTTGATCAAGTGTCATTATATTATATTAACTCATGCTTTAATTCCCAACACTACTTTAAAAACATTCATATTTTAAATTCGAATTTTTTAGAATTTAGAAACTAAAACAGTTTCCTTTATGATATAACACAGATAGAGCAGAGAGATAAATGATTTCAGATAAGAATAGTTATGAAGATATCTCCAGAAATATCGAGGATATTTATAATGAAAGATACGATGATTGATAATGCTAAAAACGAACATATATTTCATAGCATTATCCCTCAAGAAAGACAAGCTTTTAGTTGCAACTGTTCTATTTACAAGTGATATTCGTTTAAATAATAAAAGGTGAAGACAAAATACAGATTCGACAAATTGAAGACGCAAACGACCAAAAAGCTCAAAACTAAAAAACACAATCAAAGAGGTTCCAATTATTGATAAGAAACGTCTCAAAATTACAAGAGTACAAGATTCAAAACGCAAAGTACAGGATATTAAATTATTCGCAAGGACGTTCGAAAATCCAGAACTGGGACCAGAGTCAACTCTCAACGCTCGATGCAACGGACTAAAAATTACAAGTCAACTATGCACATGAATATAATATAATATATAATTAATTCTTAAAATTAATATATATATTATATTATATTTAAAAACCGTCGGCAGAAGAAAAAAACCAAATGTGGCTCTCCCCAGCTGGCCATGCGATCGCATGGCTTTGAAGGGCAAAGTTCATGCGATCGCATGAGCAACTTTTTCAGTTCACAAGGCCTATAAATTCGCGTGTTGGTTCAGTGTATCATCCATCCTATCTCTCTCTCAATATATGTAAACGTATATATATATATATATATATATATATATATATATATATATATATATATTTATATTTTAATTTTAATTTTAATTTTAATTTCTAATAATAAGGGTATGTTAGCGAATGTTGTAAGGGTGTAAGTCGAAATTCTGTCCGTGTAACGCTACGCTATCTTTAATCATTGTAAGTTATGTTCAACCTTTTTAATTTAATGTCTCGTAGCTAAGTTATTATTATGCTTATTTAAACCGAAGTAATCATGATGTTGGGCTAAAAATATTAAAATTGGGTAATTGGGCTTTGTACCATAATTGGGGTTTGGACAAAAGAACGACACTTGTGGAAATTAGACTATGGGCTATTAATGGGCTTTATATTTGTTTAACTAAATGATAATTTGTTAATTTTAATATAAAGATTTACAATTGGACGTCCCTATAAATAACCATATACACTCGACCGGACACGATGGGCGGGGTATTTATATGTACGAATAATCGTTCATTTAACCGGACACGGGAATGGATTAATAGTTACTAGAATTATTAAAACAGCGGTGAAATTATGTACAAGTACACTTGGCATAATTGATAACAAAGTATTAAAATCTTGGGTTACACGCAGTCGATAACCTGGTGTAATTATTAAACAAAGTATTAAAATCTTGTTACAGTTTAAGTCCCCAATTAGTTGGAATATTTAACTTCGGGTATAAGGATAATTTGACGAGGATACTCGCACTTTATATTTATGACTGATGGACTGTTATGGACAAAAAACCAGACGGACATATTAAATAATCCAGGACAAAGGACAATTAACCCATGGGCATAAAACTAAAATCAACACGTCAAACATCATGATTACGGAAGTTTAAATAAGCATAATTATTTTATTTCATATTTAATTTCCTTTATTTTACATTTAATTGTACTTCTAATTATCGCACTTTTATTTATTGTCATTGTATTTAATTGCACTTTTAATTATCGTACTTTTTAATTATCGCAATTTTATTTTATCGAACTTTTATTTATAGCAATTTCATTATCGTTATTTACTTTACGCTTTAAATTTAGTCTTTTATTTATTTTTAATATTTTACATTCGGCTTTAACTGCGACTAAAGTTTTAAAAATCGACAAACCGGTCATTAAACGGTAAAAAACCCCCTTTATAATAATAATATTACTTATATATATTTGTATTTTTTATAAAATAAAACTAATATAGCGTTAAGCTTTGTTTAAAGATTTTTCCCTGTGGAACGAACCGGACTTGCTAAAAACTACACTACTGTACGATTAGGTACACTGCCTATAAGAGTTGTAGCAAGGTTTAAGTATATCCATTCTATAAATAAATAAATATCTTGTGTAAAATTGTATCGTATTTAATAGTATTTCCTAGTAAAAATAAAGCTATTTTATATACACCTCGCATAACATTAAGTATTTTTGGCGCCGCTGCCAGGGAATACAAATTTCTGCTTAAACGCCGGAAGCGCAACGCTAAATATAAAAAAAAAAGATTTTTATTTTTAGTTTACTTTTATAAAAAAAATACACTTTTGTAAAAATACGTTTTAATATATTCAAAAATATAAAAAGAAAAACAAAAAATATAAATATTTTTAAGAGTTTGTTAAATTTATAAGTTCTATAAAAGTTTCTTTATCTTTATTTTATAAAAATATAAGTTTTTTTTAATTTATATTAATATATTACATAAATTTATAAAACAGAAATATAATACAGCAAAACAAGAAAAAAAATAATAATAAACTCTCGGCCTGTACTGTAGCAGCCCAGTGTCTGGCCCGAAACCCTAGCCCATGCGATCGCATGGCCGGGTAACATAGAACTCATGCGATCGCATGAGCTCACCTGACACGTCTGATTAGTCTGCCAACTGCATTAATTACGGTGTAATAATTATTATTATTTAATTAAAACCCTAATTAGGGTTAGTATTTTAAATAATTAATTTAGTTTTATTTATTTAATTTGTATTTTAAGTTTAATTAGTTTAATTAATTTATAAAATTAATAGTTTTATAAAATAAATAATATAAAAATAATATTTTTATAAAAATTATAATTTTTTACAACTTTTAATATATTTTTATATTTTGTATCTTTTTAATTGTTTTAGCGTAATTTTTGTATTTTTCGCTCGTATTTAGTTTTAAGATATAATTTTTGCCATAGTTATTTTTATATCTAGAATTTTAGGCTCTGCCGTAAAATCTCTTAAGTGCTTTTTCTTTAGACTAAGATTTAGGTGCTTTAGAATTTTGCGACGCCTTTAAGTTTTAGTTTCTTTTTAAGTTATTGCCATTTGAGATATAGTTTTACTTGTAAGCTTTAATATTTTTAGACGCAACTTTTAATTCTTAGTTTTTAGTTCCTTTTTAAGTTTTAACGCGCTACTTTCTTATTTTTATTTTTCGACGCCTTTTACCTATGTATCAATTATCACTCCAATTAGTAATCTCAATTTGCAATTTTAATTTTAAGTTAGTAATAGTAATAAGGTTGGGTTAGTCGAGTATTTTAAAGTTTTATAAGTCACTCTTTTTCTTTCTTATTTTTCGACGCCTTTTATTTTTCAACCCTTTTCTTTTTCGACCTTTTTCAACGCGCTCTTTTTCTTTCTTATTTCTCGCCATTCTATTTTTAGGACATAGATTTTTATTCTTCTTCTTATCTAAATTTCTTAAAATTACGAAAATTTATTTTAAGTGGTTAAATTGATAGACATCAAAATTTTCTGGTTCGTAGTAATAGTTGGATTTGTACGTGGACCGGGTTATTGAGCTAAATAGTACTCAATTATATTGAGACCAAACGAATCCTGCCCCTCTGCTGCATCTTTTAGCTATTCGAAACATGGGCAAAATCAGAAAAGTCTATTAATTGGATAACTTATATAATTTTTCTTTCCTTTTAAAAACTAATAGGATATTCAGTGAATGCACCGAGCAAGACGTTCATCACCTTTTGTACGTTCACCACCTGTAACTAGATCAAGACATTTAGCAAATATTGTCGTCGTTGATTTTTCTTTAGAATCGTCATCCAGTCGACCAAGTACTCCAATTCAAATTTTCGATAATCCATTTTTTTAACCCGACCTCACAATTGAGAATCCGGAGAATATTCAGGGACGATTCATAGATCCTGAACCATTAATTTTTCCTCCGAAACCACCAATCTTTCAAACAGAGATTGTTGAGGAACGAACCATTAAATCAGAATCCTCTAGTGATTCAGATTCAACAAATTCAATTATGGAGAATCTGGAACCTTTAAGTATGGAAGACCGAATGAGAGCTAAACGCACTGGCCAAGGTCACGCAATTACTCATCCAGACATTAATGCGCCAGATTATGAAATCAAAGGACAAATTCTACATATGGTGACTAATCAATGCCAATTTAGTGGTGCGCCGAAGGAAGATCCAAACGAACATCTTCGTACCTTTAACAGGATCTGCACACTATTTAAAATAAGAGAAGTGGAGGATGAACAGATATATCTCATGTTATTTCCCTGGACTTTAAAGGGAGAAGCCAAAGATTGGTTGGAATCGTTACCTGAAGGGGCGATTGACACATGGGATGTTTTAGTTGAAAAATTTCCTAAACAATTCTTTCCGGCATCTAAAGCCGTAAAACTTCAAGGAGAAATTGTTACGTTCACACAGAAACCAAATGAAACTCTATACGAGGCATGGACAAGATTTGGAAAGTTATTAAGAGGATGTCCGCAACATGGTTTAGACACCTGTCAAATAGTACAAATATTCTACCAAGGATGCGACATCACTACAAGAAAGGACATCGATATAGCAGCTGGTGGTTCTATTATGAAGAAAACCGAAACTGATGCTTACAAAATTATTGATAACACTGCTTCCCACTCACATGAGTGGCACCAAGAAAAAGATATCGTTAGATCATCTAAAGCAGCTAGAGCCGATTCTAGCCATGACTTAGATTCCATTTCAGCAAAGATAGATGCTGTCGAAAGACGAATGGAAAAGATGACTAAAGATATACACTCAATACGAATTAGTTGTGAGCAGTGTGGAGGACCACATTTGACAAAAGATTGTCTTAGTATTGAACTAACAATGGAACAAAGAGAGAATATTTCATACATAAACCAAAGGCCTGAAAATAATTATCAGAATAATTATCAACCGCAAAGACCGATTTACAATCAAAACCAGAATTATAACCGAAATGTTCCATACAACAATCAACAAGGTCCTAGCAATCAACAAGTATCCAACAATACTTACAACCAGCAAAGACCTAATTTTCAAAACAAACCACCACAACCCGATGATAAAAAGCCGAATTTAGAAGATATGATGACGAAGCTAGTTGAAACTCAAACGCAGTTTTTCACATCTCAGAAATAAACTAATGAACAAAATGCTCAAGCATTTAGAAATCAACAAGCTTCTATTCAAAATTTGGAACAAGAAGTAAGTAACCTAGCAAGGTTAATAGGTGAAAGAAAACCGGGAAGTTTACCTAGTGATACAAATGCTAACCCCCTGAATGAAACAGCTAAAGCTATTACCACAAGAAGTGGTACAACACTTAAACCATCTGAAATACCTGTAAATTCTGATGAAGCTATTCCTACTCCACAAGAACCACAACCTGAGCAGGATAAGGAAAAAGAACCGGTAGTTGAAAAGGTTAATGAAGATAACACAGTTAAGGCTAAACCTTATGTTAAACCATACCAAACACCACTTCCTTACCCAAGTAAAATGAAAAAAGAGAAACTTGAAGCCGAGCAATCCAAATTCTTGGATATGTTTAAACAAATAAATGTCAATCTTCCTTTCATTGATGTGATTTCAGGAATGCCTAGATATGCTAAATTCTTGAAAGATCTGATCACGAATAGAAAGAAAATGGAAGAACTCTCGGCCGTTACTATGAATGCTACTTGTTCAGCAGTGCTGTTGAATAAGATACCAGAAAAACTATCTGATCCAGGAAGTTTCACAATTCCATGTTTTCTGGGTAGTCTTAGTTCAATAGAAGCATTAGCAGACTTAGGTGCTAGTATAAATCTAATTCCGTATTCACTATACACTAAACTAGACCTTGGAGAATTGAAACCAACAAGAATAAGTATACAACTAGCCGATAGATCAATAAAATATCCTAGAGGGATAATGGAGAACATGCTAGTTAAAGTTGGTACTTTAGTATTTCCAGTAGATTTTGTTGTTCTGGACATGGAAGAAGATTCTCAAGTTCCTCTCATATTAGGAAGACCATTCTTAAACACGGCTAAAGCAATGATAGACGTGTTTGGTAAAAAACTGACCCTAAGTATAGAGGACGAGAGTGTTACCTTTTCAGTTGATAGAGCTATGCAACAACCGCAATCTGCAGATGATACATGTTATTATATTCAAACTATAGATTCACATGCAGAATTGTTAGAAGAATTTCCAGAATTACAATGAACAGGAGAATGTTCTTTAGGAGAAGGGACTGAACCAATTGATGAAACTGAAATGTTAGCTACACTAATAGCTAATGGATATGAACCAACAACAGAAGAAATTCAAATTCTAAAATTAGAAGACAGATATCGATATAAATCATCGATAGAAGAACCTCCGACATTAGAGTTAAAGCCACTTCCAAACCATTTGGAATATGCTTATTTACATGGTGAATCTGAATTACCTGTAATAATATCGTCTTCTCTTACTGAAAATGAAAAATCTCAACTCATTTCTGTGTTGAAAGATCATAAACCAGCCATTGCATGGAAGATTCATGATATTAAAGGAATAATTCCTTCGTATTGCACACATAAAATCCTTATGGAAGAAGGTCATAAAACGTATGTGCAACGCCAATGAAGACTAAATCCTAATATGCAAGATGTTGTTAAAAAAGAAATTATTAAACTGCTAGACGCAGGTTTAATTTACCCAATTTCTGATAGTCCATGGGTAAGCCCAGTTCAATGCGTGCCTAAGAAGGGTGGCATGACTGTCATTACAAATGAGAAAAATGAGCTTAATTCTACTAGGACTGTAACGAGATGGCATGTGTGTATTGATTATAGAAAATTAAATGACGCCACCAGAAAAGATCACTTTCCCTTACCTTTTATTGATCAAATATTGGAAAGATTAGCCGGAAATAGTTACTATTGTTTTCTGGATGGTTTTTCCGGATATTTTCAAATTCCAATAGCACCCGAAGATCAAGAGAAAACCACGTTCACGTGCCCTTATGGTACTTTTGCTTACAAACGCATGCCATTTGGACTTTGCAATGCCCCTGCAACCTTTCAAAGGTGCATGATGGCAATTTTTCACGACATGATAGAAGAATGCATGGAAGTTTTCATGGATGACTTTTCAGTCTTCAGTGATACATTTGAATCATGTTTGGTTAATCTTGAACGAATGCTTATTAGATGCGAACAATCAAATCTAGTACTTAATTGGGAGAAATGCCATTTCATGGTTAAAGAAGGCATCGTTCTTGGACATAAAATTTCAAAGGAAGGAATTGAAGTGGATAGAGCTAAAGTAGATGTAATTGCTAAACTTCCACATCCCACCAATGTTAGAGGAGTTAGGAGTTTTCTAGGGCATGCCGGTTTTTACCGACGTTTCATAAAAGATTTTTCTAAAATTACCACTCCTATGAATAAACTCCTAGAAAAGGATGCTCCATTCATCTTTTCAGATGAATGCATCAAATCTTTTAATATTCTTAAAGAGAAACTCACTAATGCGCCGATCATGATAACACCAAATTGGAATCTACCGTTTGAACTTATGTGCGATGCAAGTGATTTTGCAATGGGAGCCGTTTTAGGACAAAGGATTGAAAAACGATTTCAACCTATATATTATGCTAGTAAGACGTTACAAGGAGCACAAACAAATTATACAACTACTGAAAAAGAACTCCTTGCTATTGTCTTTGCTTTTGACAAATTTCGTTCATATCTCGTTCATATCTCGTTCTAGCGAAAACGGTGGTCTATACTGACCATTCTGCTCTTAGATACCTATTTTCGAAACAAGATGCCAAACCAAGATTAATCCGTTGGATCTTACTCTTACAAGAGTTCGATATTGAAATCCGAGATAAAAGAGGAGCAGAAAAACTTGCCGCTGATCATCTTTCTCGTCTTGAAAATCCTGAATTAGAAGTTCTAAATGAATCGGCCATACAAGACAGCTTTCCTGATGAATATCTATTGAAGATAGATTATAATGAAATTTCATGGTTTGCAGACTATGCAAACTACTTAGTATGTGGATTCCTTGAAAAAGGATTATCGTACCAAAAACGAAAGAAATTCTTCAGTGATATAAAACACTATTTCTGGGAAGATCCACATTTGTTTAAAAGTTATCCCGATGGAATAATACGCCGATGTGTATTCGGACATGAAGCTAGTAAAATTTTAAACCATTGTCACACAGGACCAACAGGAGGGCATTATGGGCCTCAACTAACAGCAAGAAAAGTTTATGATGCTGGATTCTATTGGCCTACAATTTACAAAGACGCACACCTTCTTTGCAAATCCTGTGATGCTTGTCAAAGGGCCGGAAAAATAAGTCAATGTGATGAAATGCCACAAAATGTCATTCAAGTATGTGAAGTATTTGACATTTGGGGTATTGACTTTATGGGTCCATTTCTGAAATCTCATAATAATTTATACATTCTCGTAGCCATTGATTATATATCTAAATGGGCGGAAGCACAAGCTCTCCCAACTAACGATGCACGAGTTGTAGTCAACTTTTTAAAACGTCTTTTTGCAAGGTTTGGAACACCGGAAGCTTTAATAAGTGATCGGGGAACTCATTTTTGTAATAATCAACTTGAGAAAGTTCTCAAAAGATATGGAGTAACTCATAAAATCTGCACTGCATATCATCCACAAACAAGTGGACAAGTTGAAAATACCAACCGAGCTTTAAAACGTATTCTAGAGAAAACCGTAGGATCAAATCTGAAGGAATGGTCCATTAAATTGGAGGATGCACTCTGGGCTTTTAGAATAGCCTACAAAACTCCAATTGGAACCACACCTTTTAGACTCGTTTACGGAAAAGCATGTCATCTTCCAGTAGAAATTGAACACAAAGCATTTTGGGCTTTGAAGACATGTAATCTTGATTTACATGAAGCCGGACGTCTACGATTAAGTCAACTAAACGAATTAGAAGAATTAAGACATGAAGCATACGAAAATTCGTTAATCTATAAAGAAAGAACAAAGAAATGGCATGATAAAAGAATTAGAAGTTTAAAAGAATTTAAAGAAGGAGACAGAGTTCTTCTTTTCAATTCACGATTCAAGCTATTTCCTGGAAAATTGAAATCAAGATGGTCTGGACCATTCATAGTCAAAAGAGTTTTCCCATACGGAACGATAGAATTAATAAATTCAAATGGAATTGAATTTAAAGTTAATGGTTACAGAGTTAAACATTACATAGATAGTCCGATGGAAGTCGACAACGAAGTTATTCACAATTTCGATACCACAGCTAACTAAGTGTGGGGAGAATCAAGTCTTTAAAGGATAATATGTATTTCTGTTAGAGTTAGATTTTCTGTTTTCGTGTAGTTCTCGAAAATGGAACCCGAATGGTCTTTCCCTAGCAGACCCTAAAGAACTAGTCTTCTCCCCCCATTCTGAATTTTTATTTTTTTTAGGTTTTTACGAAATGAAGACTTCCTGTGTACTAAACCACGGTCTAATGCTACACGCTTTGACCACTAAACGTAATAATGACACACTTCCGAGTGAACTAGTATCAGTAATCAGAGAAAGATTGGACGGAGTAAGAAAAGAATCCAGATGCAAAGATAATAAGTTACAATTTGGTAAAGGAAAATCAAAATTCGCAGCGAAAAGAAGAGCACGACACCTAGAAAGATGTCATAAATGCAGAAAATTGTCACATGGAGGTAAATGTTCAAATAATCAAACCTATTCAAACACCGAATTTGTTACTTTATGTAGAGACGGACCGTTCATATGTTTAGAAGAAAAAACACTGAATGCTCGAGGTTACGCCTATGTAGCTATGGAAAACCAATTAAACCGACTATCTTATGAGTGGGATAGATCGTATCACTAAGAATACTATCTCACAGGTAAGTCTGTACAGTTTTTATTTTTTATTTTTATTTTTAACCTTTTGATAATAAACGCTAATTTGTTCGCTATAAAGTATTAAATTGGTATTCGATGAAATTAGGTTTGGGGACCGAAATTATTGATATCATTCAAAAATTTATTACATCGCTGTGAAATTTAACGTTTATTCTTAAGGTATAAATATCTTTAATCAATCAACCCAAAATATTTTAAAAATTCGTCATGAGTTAAATTAGGTCATGGAACCGAAATTACTTTACTGAAAATAGGGGCGTATATTTTTGATAATATTTGATTGATTAAAGTGGGATAAAAAGCCAAAAAGATTTTTAATCTTATTTTTACCATGTTTTTAAAATTAATAAATTAGTATTTAAAAAAATTATTGTAAACTTTTTAAATCAATATATTTAAAATTGTAAATATTTGAAAAATTAATATTTTTAATATAAGTTTGTATGAAAATAAAAATATAATTTAAGTTTGGTGTGAATTTTTAATTTTATGCATTTTTAATTTAAGTTTGGTGTGAATTTTTAATTTTATGCATTTTTAATTTAAGTTTGGTGTGAATTTAAAAACAAAAATTTACATTATTTCGCTAAGTTAAAAATATAATTTTTAAAATTCGTCGTAAGTTGAAGACTAGGTCGTTGAACCGAAATTGCTTTACCCGAGGGAGGGACGAGAACTTTTATTATCATTATTTTTAATCTTATTGAATTAAAGTATGCCAAAAACATTAAAAAACCCAAAAAAAATCTTTGCTTTTAAAATCGCGCTTTAATTTGATAAATTTTAAAATTTTGTCGAGGGACAGACTAGGACAACGATCCGAAACACCCTCGCTCCTAAAGGAAAACAAAATTTTTAAAATTTAATTAATTACATGTTTTATAAAGTATAAGGTTTAAAAAAAATAAAAAAGCCCGAAATCACTGTAGCCGGGTACCCATGCGATCGCATGGGATTCTCTTTATACCTCCATGCGATCGCATGGAGGCAAATTCTTGGCCTGATACATACAGCTCGCTGTTCTGTCTTCTCCACACATCACACACACATTTACGAAAAACACTCAAAACCTTACCAAATTTCATCATTTTCCCACCGTAATTCGTCATTTTTCTTGCTCTAATCATGCCTAGATTCTCATTCTTCAGCAAAAAGGTAAAAATTACACCCCTAAACTCATAAATTTCCTAGTTTTTGTGATAATTACCAATATTTTACCTAATGCAATTTTATTAATTTCTAATGTAATTAGTGTTAAATTGTTAGTATTTTATGCATGTATAACCTAGATTGATGCTATTTAACATGATTTGAAGCTAAAAACTTCAAAATTTTTAGAAATCTAGGGTTTGTGTTCTTGAGCAATTTGGGGCTTTTTGATATAAACAGGTTATGGCCAATTTTTGTCATGAATTATTGCTAAATTGAGTAGTGTAACATGTTTAGGTAGTTAAATAATCCAAACATTGATCCTAAACATGATTTTTAGAGATTAAAGTGGACTTTTTAAGTCTAAAATTCATGAACTTGATTAATTTGATATATTTACCATTTAAGACTTGTTTAATTGTTAGTAATGACTATTTTGACATGTTATTCGAGTTAAATGCTTATGAACTTTGTCTACATTTTCATATGTGCTTATTTGGAAAAGTGTAGAATTAAAATTGTGAAAATGTGTATAAGTTTAATTTTGATTTAACATGTTATTGTGATTGTTTTAAGTTGTTATTTTGATAACACTAATGCATATTTAGATGCACAAATTTTGTGTTTAATTTGTTTTGCAGAAAGCCGGTACTGGAGGTTCAGGAGCATCATCATCTAGACGACCAGCACCAGCACCAGAACCAGAACCAGAAATGCAATATGCACCTGAACAATAACCACAATAGGAACCACAACAACAGCCTGATCAGCACGTACCTTATTATGATCCGGTACAGTTTGTTGATGAATTCATAGTATTCCCGATGAGACCGCCGGTAGAATTCCCAACAATTCCTGAGCACACTCTACATCCTAATCTGAGATTTGATAGAAGATGGAGAGATTATGAGACATATCAAAGGAACAAATTCAAATTGGTAACAAAAAATGTAGAGGTGCCAAGGGTAATCGATTGGGCTCCTTTGGAAATGGTCCATCTAGCTGACCGTGTTAGACAGCTTTTGGTTTAAAGGTATGGCAGTTCTTCTTTTACAGATTGGGAATGTCTTTTCACCATTCGTAGACCTGTATATAAGGAATGGTGTGCTGAGTTGATGAGTACTGTATCACTTGATACAAATATAGTTAGAATAGATGATAGAAGATTTCTTAGGTTTATCCTTGGCGGTAGGATGTACAGAATGTCCATGCTGGACATGGCCAGGGCTTTACAGATATATACTCCTGGTGAGTTGCTACTACCCGATTGTACAAACTTGATTCATTATGGTGAAAGGGTAGATAGCAACTTTGACGCTGACGCCATTTGGAGGCGTATGTCACATTTTGATGTTTTTACACGAGCAGGAGGACACTCCTATACACATATTGATAGAGCCGAGCTTCGTATTATTCATAGATTTTTGGCTAACTCGATTACACAGAGAGGTCACAATAAAGAAAAAATTACCTTACATGATTTATTCTACCTAAAGTGTATTCGGGATCCTAGAAGCTTTGTCAATATCCCTTACTGTGTTGCTTTTTATTTATCTAAAATGGTAGAGGGAATGCAGGACGGGAGTATAATAGGAGGAGGTATTTTTGTTACTCTCATTGGAGAGTATTTAGGTGTTGATAGGAACCAAGGGGGTCCATTACAGCTTTGTAGAGAACAGGTTGAGCCCTTAGGATTGAAAGTTTATGTGGGTGCTAAGGTATTAAAAAGTAGACGTAACCAGGCAGTACCCTATGAGGGACCTCATCCACAGGTAGAAAGGGGCTCATACGAGTAAATGGAGGAAGCGGAAGACATTAGGGATGTCTTTCGAGATGCTATTCTTGACGTCCACGTTCGTATAGAGGAGGAATCAATGACGAACGCGGCCAGACATAGTATGTATGAGCAGTGGAACTCCGAGCGAGTATACGAGGATTATAGGTGACGCCAACACGATATCTGGTTAGTTCATCAGCACCAAATCATGAGCCAGCTATCATATCAGGTACCAAATAACTATGTACCTACTCGACCTGCTTATTTTTCACCACACAGCCCCGATATCCGACCACCCTTTAACCGGTATGACTATAACCAAGCCTATCAGAACACCTATAACCAACAATGGAACCCACCTGATGAGATGAACTGGAACCCATATCCAGACTGATTTAGTTCCATTTGGTTATTTTTATGATTTTTATGTGTTTATCTTTTGACTTTTTCATGTTTAAACTTATGTTATTGGATATATTTGTGTAAAATTTTATCATTTTTATTATTATTGTGTACTAATATTTCACATTTAGGATTTGAAAGTGGGATATTAAGTCCCATTTCAAATTGCCATGCATGTTTATATTTGTATGTATGTATATTGTCGATTGTACAAAACAGGGTAAAACAGCGCATTTTCAAAGACTGGCATTAAGTTCAGCAAAAGCTACTAATTTTGACGACAAGATGACAAATAAATGTGATGTAACAACAGACGGAATGAACAAATGATATGCACCATTTATCATTCAGCAAAAAAAGGCCAATATGTTTGGAAACTTTGGTAAAATTTAATCATTTCTACGCTAATCACCCTCAATAATTTAAATTGTTACTGATTTCTTACAAATGAGGGCATTGCAAGATCTTAAGTGTGGGAAGGGGTTAAATTCTTTCGGATTTTAAAATTTTTACTTTATACACTTGGTTACCATTAGAAATACTAGTAAAGCAGTAGTTGTATTAGAATCTAGTGCTCTCTGATAATAAAGAACAGCCCTAGTCTTATATACTCACTACCCAATTCTAGTAAAAAATTTTAAAATTTTCAATTAAATGAATTCAAAATCATGTTTATACATATTTATGAACGATAAAACTAGGTATTAACACCGAAATTATTGTTACCTCGGAAAGGACATAAATTGAGAAACAAACCAAAATGTTAAAATTCATTTAAAATGGAATAGAGGACAATAAAAAGGAAAATAAAAGCCAAGTGTGGGAAAATTTACCAAGTTATTTTAAACATATGTCACATATTTCTGTAACAAATAATTAAAGATACTTTTGCTTTGGACTAAACTAAACAGTTTTACCCGATTTACTGTAAGAAAGATGGATCTACACGATGAATCAATTCCATCATTAAAAGGAAGTAAAGTCTTCCGAAAAAGAAACGAGCTTCTTGATTTAGGTCATGAAGTTGTCGTCCAGACCAGCTGTAGGTTGATGAAAAATCTAGAAAAGTCATCTCTAAAATCAGCAGGAAATCCACGGACCTCAGCATAAAACAGGGTCGCCAAGTGGTCAGACTTATCCTAACCATGAGAGGATATTTCTTGTAAAATGGGGAGGACGCCGTGCAAATTAGCTGGATAAGACTAATGAATCAGATCCCCAGAAAGGATAATTTCCTTAAAGATCAAAAATCAGCTTTTAAGACTGATATTACTCAATCCTAGAGATTGACCTTAAAGATTGAGAATTCAAACTCATGGAATTCAATGATATCTAAACTCGAGCTTGAACGAGAAAATATTTTGATCAAATTATAAACCGATTTGTTTTCTGAAAACCCATTTTCAATGCGTTCATTACCATTGAACGTAAAATCCTAGGAATTCAACTGGAATTCATTAGGTCACCTGAACCAAATCGGGTGTCAACCGTAAGAACGGTGGTTGCATAGCATGGTCAAAGACAGGACCTTGTGCCACACCAAAAATTATAAGGGTGAGCTTTACTATTTCTCTTACAAAGGATAGTAATTGCGTCCGACACGTTATAGACCATAATTAAAAGCATGTCAGGGGGCATTGCCTTAACAGTTGCTTGTTCAACGCTTTCCTTTACAACCGGACGGTAGTTTACCGAAAGGTAATATTCGGAACAAGTAAACTGGACGTGTTGCTTTCCCAATACAAGGTTAGCAAGTGGGTGACACAAAACCGTAAGTTTTGAGCTAAAATTTTCAAATCTAAAACCCACCAAACCCACAAAAATATTTTGCAAACACAGGTGAAGGGTTATTCCAGAAAACTTATCTAGGGTAAAAGCTAGATTTAATTTTCAAAAAGATTAAATGTTTTCATAAAGATCCAATTTCCTTAATGGATCTAAATTTTCATAAGTCATGTGAGTCTGTAAACCACATCGTTACTACCATTGTTTATACCGCCGTATAGAAATCACTGATGTACAAAGTGTGAAGAATAAAGAAGTGATTCTAGTATTTCAAGACGATATTGCTGGAGGACAAGCAACGTTCAAGTGTGGGAATATTTGATAATGCTAAAAACGAACATATATTTCATAGCATTATCCCTCAAGAAAGACAAGCTTTTAGTTGCAACTGTTCTATTTACAAGTGATATTCGTTTAAATAATAAAAGGTGAAGACAAAAGATAGATTCGACAAATTGAAGACGCAAACGACCAAAAAGCTCAAAAGTACAAAATACAATCAAAGAGGTTCCAATTATTGACAAGAAACGTCTCAAAATTACAAGAGTACAAGATTCAAAACGCAAAGTACAAGATATTAAATTATTCGCAAGGACGTTCGAAAATCCGGAACCGGGACCAGAGTCAACTCTCAACGCTCGACGCAACGGACTAAAAATTACAAGTCAACTATGCACATGAATATAATATAATATATAATTAATTCTTAAAATTAATATATATATTATATTATATTTAAAAACCGTCGGCAGAAGAAAACAACCAAATGTGGCTCTCCCCAGCTGGCCATGCGATCGCATGGCTTTGAAGGGCAAAGTTCATGCGATCGCATGAGCAAGTTTTTCAGTTCACAAGGCCTAAAAATTCGCGTGTTGGTTCAGTGTATCATCCATCCTATCTCTCTCTCAATATATGTAAACGTATATATATATATATATATATATATATATATATATATATATATATATATATATATATATATATATATATATATATATATTTATATTTTAATTTTAATTTTAATTTTAATTTCTAATAATAATAAGGGTATGTTAGCGAATGTTGTAAGGGTGTAAGTCGAAATTCTGTCCATGTAACGCTACGCTATTTTTAATCATTGTAAGTTATGTTCAACCTTTTTAATTTAATGTCTCATAGCTAAGTTATTATTATGCTTATTTAATCCGAAGTAATCATGATGTTGGGCTAAAAATATTAAAATTGGGTAGTTGGGCTTTGTACCATAATTGGGGTTTGGACAAAAGAACGACACTTGTGGAAATTAGACTATGGGCTATTAATGGGCTTTATATTTGTTTAACTAAATGATAATTTGTTAATTTTAATATAAAGATTTACAATTGGACGTCCCTATAAATAACCATATACACTCGACCGGACACGATGGGCGGGGTATTTATATGTACGAATAATCGTTCATTTAACCGGACACGGGAATGGATTAATAGTTACTAGAATTATTAAAACAGCGGTGAAATTATGTAAAAGTACACTTCGCATAATTGATAACAAAGTATTAAAACCTTGGGTTACACGCAGTCGATAACCTGGTGTAATTATTAAACAAAGTATTAAAATCTTGTTACAGTTTAAGTCCCCAATTAGTTGGAATATTTAACTTCGGGTATAAGGATAATTTGACGAGGATACTCGCACTTTATATTTATGACTGATGGACTGTTATGGACAAAAAACCAGACGGACATATTAAATAATCCAGGACAAAGGACAATTAACCCATGGGCATAAAACTAAAATCAACACGTCAAACATCATGATTACGGAAGTTTAAATAAGCATAATTATTTTATTTCATATTTAATTTCCTTTATTTTACATTTAATTGTACTTCTAATTATCGCACTTTTATTTATTGCCATTGTATTTAATTGCACTTTTAATTATCGTACTTTTTAATTATCGCAATTTTATTTTATCGCACTTTTATTTATAGCAATTTCATTATCGTTATTTACTTTACGCTTTAAATTTAGTCTTTTATTTATTTTTAATATTTTACATTCGGCTTTAACTGCGACTAAAGTTTTAAAAATCGACAAACCGGTCATTAAACGGTAAAAAACCCCCCTTTATAATAATAATATTACTTATATATATTTGTATTTTTATAAAATAAAACTAATATAGCGTTAAACTTTGTTTAAAGATTTTTCCCTGTGGAACGAACCGGACTTGCTAAAAACTACACTACTGTACGATTAGGTACACTGCCTATAAGTGTTGTAGCAAGGTTTAAGTATATCCATTCTATAAATAAATAAATATCTTGTGTAAAATTGTATCGTATTTAATAGTATTTCCTAGTAAAAATAAAGCTATTTTATATACACCTCGCATAACATTAAGTATTTTTGGCGCCGCTGCCGGGGAATACAAATTTCTGCTTAAACGCCGGAAGCGCAACGCTAAATATAAAAAAAAAAGATTTTTATTTTTAGTTTACTTTTATAAAAAAAATACACTTTTGTAAAAATACGTTTTAATATATTCAAAAATATAAAAACAAAAACAAAAAATATAAATATTTTTAAGAGTTTGTTAAATTTATAAGTTCTATAAAAGTTTTTTAATTTATCTTTGAAGGCAGATTTATTCTTTGTGATTTGTCCACAGCCTCCTTCATGGTTTGCTCAATCCGTTTTCCAGTTCCAACTTTTCTGAGCTTTGCCAACTCACTATCCTTTATCATCAAACTTTTGACTGTTAAAGTCATTTACAGTTTTTGCTGCTTCTTCATCATTCAAAGTTATCATAACCGAATCGTCGGTTATCAATCCGAGGTGTTTTCAAGAGTTTGAAGGGTTTGAATAAAGATTGTAATTGTCAAGATACATATGATGTTCTAGAATTTTGAATGATACAAATATTTTTCTGAGTTTTATGAATATAAGTGACGTTCTAGCAAAGTTTTTGTAACATCCCGCCTTTTTCCGTTTACTTTTCCGTTTAACTATTTAAGTTCCGTTATATGTTTATAACACATCCCGTTAATATGCGTTGAATTATCTCGTTTAGGTAATTCCCGCACCCGGTTTAAAGTTGAGGGACCAAACTTGCCAAAGGTTGAAACATTTGACTAGGTCAAAGAGTCAACCCTTATTCTCATCCATTCATTCATCTCTTTCATTTTACTACTTCACCTTTTCTCTCAAAACCCTCAAACCTTCAATCATCATCCAAATTCGTTCAAGAAGGATTCGATCAAAACAAATTGCATATTTGAACTCCTCGTGATCTCCTCTTCGTTTCCATACCGATTTCATCAATTTTGGGTAACTTTATGAAATCACTAATTCTTGTGTTCTTGAGATTTTTAAGTTATAAGGTTGTTAATTAGTGTCTATGGCTCGAGTCTAGTTTGTTTATGTGATTTGTATGCTCGTTTTTGATATTTTGATGTAACTAGTTCATATTGAAAGATGACATGCTTAATCTTGAAATTTGAGTGTTCATATGTTGTTTGATGCTAAGAGTTCATGTTTTAATTGTGTTTCTAGTGTTACTAGCTTCATTATGATGTATAGTTTGATTAATGAAACCTCCTAAACTTGATTATGAAATTTGGTGAATTTAGGTTAAGGTTTCATGAACTTAAAATGGACTTTTAATGATTTGAATGACATGGAATGTTAGTTGTAAGTGTTAGGTTGTGTTGTATGCTTAATTACCTTCGAAACGGCATATTGTTCATGTAATTTGGTTACCGAATCATTAAATGGCATTTATGACTTGTATGCATTGAATGAGGAACATTGATGGCGGTTTTTGGTAGTTGTAAGTGAAATTTTGATTAATGAAAAGTGCTTAGTTATGTTCCTTGTCAAATTACCTTTCCGATGATATAAGATACATATCTTGATTGTTTGCGGGTCATGAAATGTGTTGGTTTGTGTTTTGGTTCGTGCACTTAGGAAATACAGCAAACAGGGCCTGGAAACCGATCAGGACGCCGTCCAGATACTGGGGACGCCGTCCCACCTTTTGAACCTGGACGCCGTCTAGGATATCAGGACGCCGTCCCACCCTTCATTTTGGGACGCCGTCTAGCCATTTGGGACGCCGTCCCATTGTACTAAAACTGGCTGTTTGGGTTGTCATTTGACAAAAAATGTTTGGGATGTTCTAGACCTCCAATTCACTTGCAACTTGTTTTAACATGCTTATATATGAATAACTAGCATAGAAAATTTGTTCGAGACCCGACCCGAACATGTTGACTTTTCCGTTGACTTGACTCGACCAAGTTTGACTTTTTGTCAAACTTAACCAAATACTTATGCAACCTTTCTAACATGATTATTTACTTGTAACTTGCATGAAACTTGACTAGTTGATTCACATGTTAATATAATCGAGTCGTAACGAGCCATAGGACTAATTGAACATCTTTGACCCTTCGTGACTATCGTTATTGATACAACCTATTTGTTTAGGTCAAGACTAGCATTGTTCTTTGCACACGTTACTTGTCGAAGTACTTTTTGGTTCGTGCATACAAGGTGAGATCATAGTCCCACTTTTACTCTTTTTGAACTTACTTTTGGGATGAGAAAACATAAACGTTCTTTTAAACTACGTGAACACAAGTACAGGGAAAACAAACATTCTACATACGAGTTTGAACACAAATCCTCAATTCGATTATCATTAGTTACATCAGATGGTGTAAGAGAGAACTTATGTTGTATGGCCATATGGGTTTGACAAACCCTCACTTCGGACGGTTCGCTACCGTCTACGGGTGAAATATATTTTCGGGAAACAGTGTATGTTCTAACACTATTATTACGGGGTTCAACGGACGGAATGTTAAGCTTTGATAATTAAGTGCTCGTGAATATTAACTTTTAGAATGTACTATGACTTTATCGATGTTGCAAATCTTGTGGTTCAACTTACTTTTACTCACTTACTCACTTAAACCTATGATTTCACCAACGTTTTCGTTGACAGATTCTCTATGTTTTTCTCAGGTCCTTGAACTTAGGTGATATATGCTTCCGCTCATACTTTTTGATACTTGCATTGGATGTCGAGTATACTTGCATACGTGGAGCGTCTTTTTGACTACTTTTAATTGTGTCGCACGTGTTTCATACAAACTTTAAACATTGTTATGTACTTGTTATGGAAACTACTTTTGTAAACTTTGAAACACCCTTATTTATGAAATGAATGCGACATACTTTTCGGTCAAACTTTGTTATAAAGACTTACGACCATGTAACGGGACCATACGTAGATGACGCCGTCATTTGACGATTTGTTGGGGTCGCTACAAGTGGTATCAGAGCTTTGGTTGTAGGGATTTAGAGTTCATTGGTGTCAACCCCGAGTCATAGGGTACATTGGTGAGTCTAGACTACAACCGGCATATAGACTTGACATAGGAATTACTTGACAAATTGTGCATTTATACTCTAACTCTTCTACTCATCTCTGCTCTTATTCTATCTAAATCTTGCGTTATATAATTTAATTGACACGCCACCTTGACTATATGATGTAATGTCGAATGCACATATGAATTAGGGTAATATAATTCCCGGAAATTATATTACGGTGACTCATATGAACATACCGACATTATGACATAAAGAATTTAAGGCGGGTCAAGGATAATTTTCTCTCTATCTTTATCCCATATCACGGTTAGTATTATTTAGAATACTAACCAACGGTATTCTTTTGTTTTGAAGGAACAATGGCTCCTCGCCGTGTACGACGCAATGAAACTCCCGAACAAGCCTTACAACGCATGATAGCCACCGCCGTGGATGCGGCCATGGCCGGTCACTCGTCTAACAACAACAATAACACCAACCACAACAACAATAACCAAGGAGCCGGTAACTCTAGCGAAGGGTGCTCCTACAAAGCTTTCATGGGGTGCAAACCTCACACTTATGATGGAACCGGGGGACCGGTTGTGCTTACTCGTTGGTTTGAACAAACCGAGGCTGTCTTTAGCATAAGCGGTTGTCGGGATCAAGACAAGGTCAAATACTCCACCCACACTTTCTCCGGAATTGCTCTAACATGGTGGAACACCTATGTTCAATCGGTGGGTACCGATGAAGCTCATGCCCTCTCTTGGGCCGATCTAAGGGAAAAGATGATTGTTGAATATTTTCCGCGCGAAGAAACCCGAAAGCTTGAGGAAGAACTAAGAGCTTTGAAAGCGGTCGGAAACGATCTTAAAGCTTATAATCAACGCTTCGCCGAACTATCCTTGATGTGTCCTAATCTTGTTAACCCCGAATCTCAAAGGATTGAGCTCTACATGCTCGGTCTTCCAAAAATCATCAAACAAGGGGTGATGTCATCCAAACCCACTACTCATCAAGCCGCTATGAACATGGCTCGCCAACTAATTGAAACGGTTGACGAAGTCGTAGTGCCGGCTCCTAAGGCCGAGGACAAGTCGGGTGGCAACAAAAGGAGATGGGAAGCCACTCCATCAACCAACTACAACAACACCTTCACCAAAAAGCCTTTCAACAACGACGGCAAGAAGGGTTATGTCGGAAACTTACCTTTTTGCAACAAATGCCACAAGCATCATCACGGCGAATGTAACAAGCTAGTTTGTCACCGTTGCCAAGGTGTTGGTCATAGGGCCAACAATTGCACAAGCGCCGCCCCCGTTGCTCGAAAGGGGCCCAATCCTCCAAAAACGGTCACTTGTTACGAATGTGGCCAAACGGGCCATTATAAGAACGAATTCCCGAAAAAGTAAGCCAACCCCAACAACCGAGGCCGAGCCTTTAACATCAACACCGAGGAAGCCCGAGATGACAATGAACTAGTCACGGGTACGTTTCTTCTCAACAACTCTTATGTTACTTGCTTATTCGATTCGGGTGCCGATAAATGTTTTGTGTCTAAGATTTTGGCTCCTACCCTTTGCACTCCACCACACCCTTTAGATACTACTTATTCCATCGAAGTGGCCGACGGAAAACTCTTAAGTGCCGACACATATTACCGGGGGTGTACTTTGAACATTTTGGGTAAGGAATTTGAAATTGACTTGATACCCATGGAATTAGGGAGTTTTGATGTAATAATCGGTATGAATTGGATGGTCAAAAATAAATCTCACATTCTTTGCGATCTTCACGCAATCCGAATTCCTATCGAGAATGGTGAACCATTGATTGTCTATGGCGACAAAAATTGCACCGGACTCAATCTCGTTTCGTGCCTTAAAGTTCGAAAGCTACTTCGCCAGGGTTGTTTCTCGATTCTTGCTCACGTTAAGAAAGTCGAGGCCGACAAAAAGCGCATCGAAGATGTGCCAATTGTTAGTGACTTTTCCGATGTATTTCCCGACGAATTACCGGGTCTTCCACCTCATCGACCGGTTGAATTTCAAATCGATCTTATTCCAGGAGTCGCACCCGTAGCGCGTGCACCATATAGACTTGCTCCATCCGAATTGCAAGAATTACAAAGTCAAATCCAAGAGTTACTTGACCGTGGTTTCATTCAACCTAGCCATTCACCATGGGGCGCTCCGATTTTATTCGTCAAGAAGAAAGATGGATCCCTACGAATGTGCATTGATTATCGTGAACTAAACAAATTGACGGTTAAGAACCGATATCCCCTTCCTCGCATCGATGATCTCTTTGATCAACTACAAGGTTCTCGTGTATATTCAAAAATCGATCTTCGTTCGGGTTATCATCAACTAAGGGTTAAGGGGGAAGATGTCTCCAAAACCGCTTTCCGGACTCGTTATGGTAGTTATGAATTCCTTTTCATGCCTTTCGGAATCACTAACGCACCGGAGGTGTTCATGGATCTCATGAACCGCGTGTGCAAACCTTACCTCGACAAATTCGTTATCGTGTTCATTGACGATATTTTGGTCTATTCTAAAAGCGAAGAGGAACACAAAGAACATCTCCGACTCGTGCTCGAGCTCTTGAGAAAAGAGCAACTATATGCCATGTTCTCCAAGTGTGAATTTTGGTTAAAGGAAGTTCAATTTCTTGGTCATGTTGTAAGTGATCAAGGCATTAAAGTCGATCCCGCAAAAATCGAAGCCATTAGTAAATGGGAGACTCCTACTACTCCTACTCAAATTCGTTAATTCTTGGGTCTCGCCGGATACTATCGTAAATTCATCAAGGACTTTTCCTTAATCGCTCGCCCTTTAACCGCGTTAACTCACAAGGATCGAAAGTTCATTTGGTCATCCGAACACGAAACCGCTTTCCAAATCTTGAAAACTAAACTAACCACCGCTCCTATCTTGTCACTTCCCGAAGGCAATGATGATTTTGTTGTATATTGTGATGCCTCGAAAAACGGTTATGGGTGTGTACTAATGCAACGAAAGAAAGTCATTGCTTATGCCTCTCGACAACTCAAGGTTCACGAACGAAACTACACGACACATGATCTTGAACTCGGTGCCGTCATCTTTGCACTTAAGCTATGGAGACATCATCTTCTTGGTACCAAGAGTACTATCTTTACCGATCACAAAATTCTCCAACATATCTTCGATCAAAAGCAACTAAACATGAGACAACGAAGGTGGATTGAGACCTTGAACGATTATAATTGCGAGCTTCGTTACCACCCCGGGAAGGCAAATGTAGTGGCCGATGCCTTAAGTCGAAAGGAAAGAGCGGTGCCTCTTCGTGTCCGAGCTTTGAATATCACCATCCACTCCAACCTTAATAGCCAAATTCGGGTAGCCCAAGATGAAGTTCTTAAGGACAACAACATCGCACGCAAACTTTTAAACATTCTCGTCTCCCGATTCGAAGTTAAGGAGACCGGACTTCGATATTACGCCGGAAAAATTTGGGTGCCTAGATATGGCGATCTACGAAACCTCATCCTAGACGAAGCCCACAAATCGCGATACTCGATTCATCCCGGCGCCAATAAGATGTACCATGACCTTAAAGAACAATATTGGTGGCCGAACATCAAAAAGGAGGTTGCTAGATACGTCGCCAATTGTTTGACTTGCGCTAAAGTCAAAGCCGAACACCAAAGACCGTCCGGGTTACTTCAACAACCCGAGATCCCGCAATGGAAGTGGGAAGGGATCACGATGGATTTTATCACCAAACTACCGAAAACGTCGGGCGGTTATGATACAATTTGGGTCATTGTTGACCGTCTCACCAAATCCGCGCACTTTCTCGCCATGAAAGAAACCGACAAAATGGAGAAACTTGCACGACTTTACATTAAAGAGATTGTAGCCCGACACGGAGTACCGTTATCGATTATCTCCGACCGAGATGGCTGTTTCGTTTCTAGATTTTGGCGTACGTTACAAGAAGCGTTGGGAACGCGTTTGGACATGAGCACCGCATATCATCCCCAAACCGATGGGCAAAGTGAACGTACAATACAAACCTTAGAGGATATGTTACGAGCCTGCGTTGTTGATTTTGGAAAAGCTTGGGACAATCACTTACCTCTCGCCGAATTCTCTTACAATAATAGTTATCACGCGAGTATTAAGGCCGCACCTTTTGAAGCGTTATATGGTCGAAAATGTCGCTCTCCTCTTTGTTGGGCCGAAGTGGGTGACGTGCAAATTTCCGGGCCCGAACTCATTCACGAAACAACTGAAAAGATTCTTCAAATCCGAGATAGGCTTCGGACGGCCCGGAGTCGTCAAAAATGCTATACCGACAAAAGACGCAAAGACCTCGAATTTCAAGTCGGTGACCGCGTCATGTTAAAAGTCGCACCTTGGAAAGGTGTCATCCGTTTTGGGAAACGTGGGAAACTAAATCCGCGGTACGTTGGTCCTTTCGAAATCTTAGAGCGTATCGGAACCGTTGCTTATCGTTTAAACCTTCCGCCTCAACTAAGCTCCGTCCATCCTACTTTTCATGTATCTAACTTGAAGAAGTGTCTCGCCGAGCCCGATATCGTCGTCCCTCTCGAGGAACTTACTATTAATGACAAACTCCATTTTGTGGAGGAACCGGTTGAAATTGTGGACTACGTCGAGAAGGAATTAAAACAAAGCCGGATCCCGATTGTTAAGGTCCGTTGGAACGCCAAAAGGGGACCCGAGTTTACTTGGGAAAGAGAAGATCAAATGCGAAAGAAACACCCTCATCTATTCCCGGTCCCGGAAACGTCAGATTCCGAGGAAGAAACAACGACTACTACGCCTACCTAAATTTCGGGACGAAATTTCTTTTAAGGTGTAGGTAATGTAACATCCCGCCTTTTTCCGTTTACTTTTCCGTTTAACTATTTAAGTTCCGTTATATGTTTATAACACATCCCGTTAATATGCGTTGAATTATCTCGTTTAGGTAATTCCCGCACCCGGTTTAAAGTTGAGGGACCAAACTTGCCAAAGGTTGAAACATTTGACTAGGTCAAAGAGTCAACCCTTATTCTCATCCATTCATTCATCTCTTTCATTTTACTACTTCACCTTTTCTCTCAAAACCCTCAAACCTTCAATCATCATCCAAATTCGTTCAAGAAGGATTCGATCAAAACAAATTGCATATTTGAACTCCTCGTGATCTCCTCTTCGTTTCCATACCGATTTCATCAATTTTGGGTAACTTTCTAAAATCACTAATTCTTGTGTTCTTGAGATTTTTAAGTTATAAGGTTGTTAATTAGTGTCTATGGCTCGAGTCTAGTTTGTTTATGTGATTTGTATGCTCGTTTTTGATATTTTGATGTAACTAGTTCATATTGAAAGATGACATGCTTAATCTTGAAATTTGAGTGTTCATATGTTGTTTGATGCTAAGAGTTCATGTTTTAATTGTGTTTCTAGTGTTACTAGCTTCATTATGATGTATAGTTTTATTAATGAAACCTCCTAAACTTGATTATGAAATTTGGTGAATTTAGGTTAAGGTTTCATGAACTTAAAATGGACTTTTAATGATTTGAATGACATGGAATGTTAGTTGTAAGTGTTAGGTTGTGTTGTATGCTTAATTACCTTCGAAACGGCATATTGTTCATGTAATTTGGTTACCGAATCATTAAATGGCATTTATGACTTGTATGCATTGAATGAGGAACATTGATGGCGGTTTTTGGTAGTTGTAAGTGGAATTTTGATTAATGAAAAGTGCTTAGTTATGTTCCTTGTCAAATTACCTTTCCGATGATATAAGATACATATCTTGATTGTTTGCGGGTCATGAAATGTGTTGGTTTGTGTTTTGGTTCGTGCACTTAGGAAATACAGCAAACAGGGCCTGGAAACCGATCAGGACGCCATCCAGATACTGGGGACACCGTCCCACCTTTTGAACCTGGACGCCGTCTAGGATATCAGGACGCCGTCCCACCCTTCATTTTAGGACGCCGTCTAGCCATTTGGGACGCCGTCCCATTGTACTAAAACTGGCTGTTTGGGTTGTCATTTGACGAAAAATGTTTGGGATGTTCTAGACCTCCAATTCACTTGCAACTTGTTTTAACATGCTTATATATGAATAACTAGCATAGAAAATTTGTCCGAGACCCGACCCGAACATGTTGACTTTTCCGTTGACTTGACTCGACCAAGTTTGACTTTTTGTCAAACTTAACCAAATACTTATGCAACCTTTCTAACATGATTATTTACTTGTAACTTGCATGAAACTTGACTAGTTGATTCACATGTTAATATAATCGAGTCGTAACGAGCCATAGGACTAATTGAACATCTTTGACCCTTCGTGACTATCGTTATTGATACAACCTATTTGTTTAGGTCAAGACTAGCATTGTTCTTTGCACACGTTACTTGTCGAAGTACTTTTTGGTTCGTGCATACAAGGTGAGATCATAGTCCCACTTTTACTCTTTTTGAACTTACTTTTGGGATGAGAAAACATAAACGTTCTTTTAAACTACGTGAACACAAGTACAGGGAAAACAAACATTCTACATACGAGTTTGAACACAAATCCTCAATTCGATTATCATTAGTTACATCAGATGGTGTAAGCGAGAACTTATGTTGTATGGCCATATGGGTTTGACAAACCCTCACTTCGGACGGTTCGCTACCGTCTACGGGTGAAATATATTTTCGGGAAACAGTGTATGTTCTAACACTATTATTACGGGGTTCAACGGACGGAATGTTAAGCTTTGATAATTGAGTGCTCGTGAATATTAACTTTTAGAATGTACTATGACTTTATCGATGTTGCAAATCTTGTGGTTCAACTTACTTTTACTCACTTACTCACTTAAACCTATGATTTCACCAACGTTTTCGTTGACAGATTCTCTATGTTTTTCTCAGGTCCTTGAACTTAGGTGATATATGCTTCCGCTTATACTTTTTGATACTTGCATTGGATGTCGAGTATACTTGCATACGTGGAGCGTCTTTTTGACTACTTTTAGTTGTGTCGCACGTGTTTCATACAAACTTTAAACATTGTTATGTACTTGTTATGGAAACTACTTTTGTAAACTTTGAAACACCCTTATTTATGAAATGAATGCGACATACTTTTCGGTCAAACTTTGTTATAAAGACTTACGACCATGTAACGGGACCATACGTAGATGACGCCGTCATTTGACGATTTGTCGGGGTCGCTACAGTTTTGAAGTCAAAGTATAGCTTTGAAAGATGTAAGAATCTAAGAGTGATATTTTCTGTTAAATCTTGGCTTAGATTCTAAATTTTCAAAATCAGAATATGTAATCAAATTTGGATGCGAATGGTTGTTTCGATTTCTAGGAAAGAATGTATATCGTTGTGAAAGTAGTGAGTATAGTTGATGATTTGCTGAATCAGAATTGAATAATGTAACATATTAATTGTGAATTTATATATCTTTCGGGTATTACCTTCCCGTTAAATGTTTCACAAGTAATATTTTGTACCAGAAAATTTTATTACAGTTTTTATGAAAATATATGTATGTATATTTTCTTCACATGTAATACATATTTAATGAGTTAATATCATATTAAGCTCATTTGATTTTCGGCTGGATTAGAAATGAATAATCTCTAAAACATTAAAGATTTAATAATCTTCTCGAGTATTTCACTAATGTAATCAATATTTCGTTATTTAGTTTTATTGATATTTCCTCAGTGAATCATGTTAGTGCTCATGAAACTCTTGCTAACTTTGCAAGGTACGAATGATGTTTTCTAGAAAGTTTCGAATACATCGAAGATGAAAGTATAAAATTAAACATATAATTGAATAATATACTTAGTTTATTATGAAATGGAATTCATTGAGTTGAAACGGAGATTGTGGATAACGAAGAATGTATATCATAGCATATCAGTAACATGAACTAACCGAGTAGTACCTACTAGTTAAGATTCACACGTAATAGCTTAGTAAGAAAAGATTTATTTTGATCTCAAAATTCATATATATATAAAATATACATATAATTTCTTCAGAGGGAATGAGTTAATACTTCATAACTCGTTGATACGATATACACGTTGTTGATTAGTGATGAGGTTTGCGGTGATTATGGATCTGGCAGAGCTTATGATGTTGTAGATGCTGCTGATGCTGACGGTACTGACGGTGCTGGTGATGCTGACGGTACTGTTGATGCTGCTGGTAAAACAGATCTAGCTTGTAAATCGTGTACCATTCCGATCAGGGTTTTATTTCATCATTTCTATTTGCTCACTCATCTGGTTTACAATTAGAACTAGAATAAGTAATCTCTAAAACTTTTAGAAACTACATATTCTCTGTAGATTATTTCTTCGATGAAGTTATGAATCAATACTTCATCGTTTATTGTTGTTGGTACTCCTTGGTATCTATGGTGAGTATGAGGTTGATGCTCGTGGGACAGATTGTGATGTTGAGGTGTGTGATGCAGATGTTGTTGTTGGTGGTGGTAATGATACTGTTGGTGTTGATGATGGTGGTACTGTTGATGCCGGTGATGTTGCTGGTGCTTGTAACCTTTGCACGATATTCTCTAAAGTCACTACCCGAGCACGAAGCTCGTTGACTTCTTCTATTACAACGGGGTGATTGTCAGTTCGGATGAGCGGACGAATAAGATCTAGAATTTGAGATAGTATATAATCGTGACGAGATACTCGGGAAATGAGAGAGAAAATGGTATTACAAACAGTTTCACCGGTAAGTGCTTCAGGTTCTTCGCCAATATGGCAATGTGGTGGATGGAAGGGATCACCTTCTTCTTGTCTCCAATGATTAAGTAAGCTACGAACCCATCCCCAATTCATCCAGAATAGATGATGACTAATTGGTTGATCCATTCCGGTTACGCTGCTTTCGGAGCTCAGGTCGAATTCCATATCGAAATAGCTCTCGGAATCTGAGGAATTCGAACTTGATGCGGGATCCATCTTGTATAATTAGGGAGATGATTTTTGATATGAGATTGATTATAGGTTTTAAATTGGTATTCTTCAATACATAATTTACATATGTATATATAATACCAAGATCTCATAAATTACGGAGGAATCTTTGGAAGATGTCAGGTAAAGTTTACAGTAACAGATATGCCAAGATATGAATTTGTCTTTACACTATCTATGCAATAAATGCAAGAAAATGCGTCTTGACTTAGGAACGATAAGCAAGTAATTCTGACAAGAAATGATAAGCAAAACTCGGTAAAAGCAGATACGGTCAAAGTCCAGACTCACTAATGCATCCTAACAATTACCAGTTAAACACACTAATGCAAATTCTGGTTCCCTATGACCTCAAGCTCTGATACCAACTGTGGTGACCCGTCCAAATCCACTTGGACGAATACATCATTCATCGATTTCATAGTGAGGTACTGACCTCTACATGATACATTTTGTAAACATTGCATTCTTTTGAAAAGGCACACCATTAATGAATATCAAATTCCAAGGTTTTTGACATCTGATGATTTCTACATAAAGACAATCACCGTAAATAATAGTTTACCATATTACATCCGTTGACAATGCAGTCAAAATAAGATATATGGTGATGATTTTGTGAATGCAAAGTTTTCTCGAATAAAGCATGTATGACTCCATGCACATAGCTTGTATAACGTATAAACAAACAGCGGAAGACTTCTAGGAACCTGAGAATAAACATGCTTAAAAGTGTCAACATAAAGGTTGGTGAGTTCATAGTTTTAATGTTGCGCATAATCTGTATATAAATGTGGATCACAAGATTTCAGTGGTTTCATCCAGAAAAGTTTATCAAAATATTCTACGAAATTGAACACCCTGGTAACTAAACTTTAACGTTATTATAAGTACCCCTATTTTAACATACATGCAACCAACATGTACAATACACGCAATCCAACGTGAATTAACCTTAAACAGCATACGTCTGTTTTATAGTTCAGGCTAGGGTTTCTATACCTGGAACAGACGGGGATGTCAAGCCCTATGGATCCATATACAACTATTCGCGCCCACCTGTTCTTATAACCGACAGCTACTAGTTACCAAAGCTAAGGGATTTTCGGTTCAAACTCACTGTAGAATTAAGTATGTACTTGTGTCCATTGAATTTAAAATAAAGTGTATGTATTCTCAGCCCAAAAATATAGATTTCAAAAGCAATTAAAAAGGGGTCTATAAACTCACCTTAGCAGCACATAAGGTCATTCACCGAAATGTGACCGAAACTCGGAATGCAAAATAACCATAGATCTCAACCTAGAGAACATACGTTGGTCAATACATGTCTAACAAGCTAGGTCGGGTCATAGTGTATCACAATCCTAATGCTCGAGACCGACATGCAGAAGTTAACAAAAGTCATCTCAAAAGTTAACCTGACCCAATATGATCTTTAAATCTATACATGTTTATTGATAATTGAACGTATTTATAGTTTATCAAACTCAAAATATTATTTATTTCAGGAGCTATATTATATTTGAATTATCATGGCAATCAAACATGTTTTATTATTTCACATAGTTTTCCAATACTTGTAAAATCAGATTATAGTGTTTATAAAGCTTTAAAACATGATAAGACAGTTAACTTTGACAATTGTTCAACAAGACGAGACGTGCCTTATATAGAAATTCATTAACTCGATTAGTAATATTTGAAAATCCAATTTATCAATCTTATAAATAAGTTGTTTAAATATCAATTGAAGATTCAAAAGCAATTTTAATTAATGTTAATTATAATTGATTGGACCATAATTTTTAATCCATTCCTCGAAAACACACGATTTCCAAATGAAAAGTTATTAATTTTTCGACAGCTTTCCAACGATATGCATATTATATACCTTTTATCAATAACATTTGTATCCAATTCATGATTCATCATAAACTATCTAATGATAAAATTAAAGCATACAAACATGCATAAACATATATACTCGAGCACTAGACATGGATACACTATTAATATATAAAAGATAAGATATGAATGCTCACGTATCAATATTGTGATTCAATATTGTAGAAACGTACGTAGACGTAACGGAGATGATAAATGCTAGGTTTGACTTGCGAACAATACCCATGAACATTACTCATAACCTCCATAGCTATAACTCATAGTTTCCTTAGCTCTATCTCGCTCGAAAAGTTTGTTTTGAAATCGTTTGGGCATAACCTCTTCGTAATATTTTATGTATAATAATACTAATAATAATACTCCTAACTATAAAATTAATAATAATATTAATCTTAATTATAATAATAATATATATATATATATATATATATATATATATATATATATATACACACCTTGATAGAGATTGAGATCGAGAGAAATAAGTGAGCCAGAGAACCAGAATTCGATTTGCATTTATACAACTTTCCTGAATCTGATGCCCATGCGATCGCATGGGCTTCCAGTGCAAATGCCATGCGATCGCATGGCCTGCCTGGACAGCTCACTTTCATTTGTTTTCTTGCTTGTCGACATATTATATATATATATATATATATATATATATATATATATATATATATATATATATATATATATATATATATAATTTATATTAATTATATATATATATTATATTATATTATATTCATGTGCATAGTTGACTTGTAATTTTAGGTCCGATAACTTGTACGTTGACGCTCGACTTGTGATGACCCGGAACTTTTCGACCAAATTTAAACTTAATCTTTATATGGTTTTGATATGATAAGCAAAGTCTATTAAATTGAATTTCAAAATTTTTGAACTGTTTCATGAAATCATTTGACCTTTGACTATTCTCGACGATTCACGAACAATTACTTGTAAATAAATATGTATATATTTAAATATATATATATATAAATATTAATTTGAAATATAATTTAAAATAATATATGTTGTAATAAAAACTATTATATCTATGTATATATATAAATGTTACTTGTAACTATATAATATTATATTAAAGTATTTGAAAATATTTAATTAATATATCTATCTACATAATAAAAACTTATAAATTAAGATGTAATTATATATATAGTATTTTGAGATATGTAATTATATTTTACAAACTTTGATTCCATTATTTAGAAATACTCATTTTATTTTCTTAACGGAGTTAATAACGAATATTTATATATTATCAAATGTAGGCTAGTACAAGTAATATATATATATAAATTCTATACATAATTATATATATAAATATTATAATATAAGTAATTTATAAAATATAGATATTTATATATTTTGTGGCTGCTTTACTATATCACATAGTTTAAACACGATTCATCAAATAAAATTACTATATCGTAAATGGACAACTTATTTTCATACGTAATACTTCCAATTATGAATCATGGTCACTGTATTAAATTGATTGATTATCACTATTTTTTTTATTGTTAAATTTTTTTTCCACCATCTATCCATATTACATACATATCCCATGATCATATCCATCATTCATCAACTTTAATTTTTTTTACGATGGAATATATCATCATTTTTTTTACTTTATACTTTCTATTTGAAATCAACATCAAGCTTTATAGATTTTGTCTTCAATCTAATTTTGTTACCAAATCTTGTCGTACTCCATCACTACCTAATGCATTTCAATTAACCAGACAGAATACAAAATCAGTTACAGGTACATATCAGCTATTTATATTTTATTTGGATTTGTGTTGAAAATCGACACCCACACCTTTATGATATAGTAAGCGACCTATTCAAATTATTGAGGAAATAAATTAAGCTTCCACTAATTTTTACCAACTACACAAACCCTTGACATCTTCCATGATTCTTTCATTATTATTATTTTTATTTCTTCTCTGATAACGAGCATAACCACGACACATCACCATTCTTCATTTTTATTTTTCTGTTTCCTGTGTTAAACCATTGCGAAACCCCCACAAACAATCACCCTTTTACTGCTGCAACTTCACGTTCCTATTTCTGTTTAAACAGCCACCTTAATCTTCTCCAATCTCCTGCTACCTGCTGCTATACCTGTCGCTGATTATATCATGTTTCTGTTTTGCGTTGAATGATAAAGAATGATGATTGGGAATTTGGTGGCCGACATGTACACAAGTAACCTTCCCACTTGAGTTAATTATGGCATAATATTGTTGTTATTAAAGTTATTCACCTGCTCCACGTTTCTTTTTTTTTCCTGTCTGTTCTTTTATATTTTTTTTTTTTTGTTGTTCTTTCTTTTCGTGATCAGTTCCAACCGACAGAAGAAAATGAATATATTTTTTTTTTTTGCTAATCAGATGCCTTATTCAATTGATTGATGAGCTGTAACTGAATCGAACAAGTGGTTGATTGGATTCAAAATTTTAAAATTCCGTAAAGTGTGTTTGTAAGCTATGCGGTCAACGAGAATATTTTATTATGGCAAGTATCCGATATTCTTTCCACTTGTTTTCTGATTTAATCAATAACCAAACCCCACTTGCATATCATAAATATTTATGGCAGACATCTCTTGACTAAAGACTCACCTTTTTGTTCCCCACTTATTCGTGAAACATGTTTCATATCACCATATACTTTTTTTTGAAAATCCGCGAACAGATATATGGCAGCAAAAAGGAACGGATTCTTCTGTTTTATCAACTTGGGCCGTGATCCCATCTAGTTGCTTGATTGGGCCATCTTGATCTTGCTTAAACTAACGAGCCAAATTATAAATGGGGTTTATCTTATCACATGGATTGGACTTGTGTTATTTAAAGAATTAAGCTATTGGGTCGAGATTAGCTGATTCACATTTGGATTAATTACATGATATGATTATTGTAATGCTCGCTAATGATAATTTGCGTATTATGTTGATGAGGATATAAAAATTTAGAACTGATAATAATAATTAGTGGATGATGTTTATGATGATCGTGAAGAATGAAGTTAATAATTTTATACAAGATGATGATGAATAATATGAATATTTATGATCATGATTTCATGTGGTAAAGATGATGTTAGGAATTAACGATGTGATAAAGGTGATTATGATCATAAAGATTAAATGACGATTACGATCATGAAGAAGTTGAAGGTGATCGTGATATTTGTCATACCATTATTCAAAAATGATATTAAGTGACGATGGTGATAAATTATCTAGATAGAAATTATTTAAGAAAAATCTAAATGGATCGATGGTCAAGGGTATTATCGGGTTAGCGGAACGTCGCGGGTTCAAACCCGGACTTGGGCATTTTTTTTAAGGGATACTTCTTTGAGGTAGTTACTTATTTATTTATTTATCTAATTATTATTATTATTATTATTATTATTATTATTATTATTATTATTATTATTAAGTATTATTATTAATAGTATTAAGTATTATTATTAATATTATTATTAGTATCATTTTTATTAAAAACTATCATTTTTATTAAAAGTATCATTTTTATTATTATCATTGTTAGAAAATTTTCATTTTTATCAAACTTATTATTTTTATAACTATTATTATTATTATTATAGAATCAAACAACTTTCTATTTATTATTATCAATATTATTTTATCATATAACCATTACTTATATAAAATTATACTTAATACGTACAACAATTTAAAATCACTAATAATATATAAATTTGTTCGATTACCATTACATGTGTTAATATACATCATTGAATATAGGTTCGTGAATCCGAGGCCAACCCTGCATTGTTCAGTTTTGTTATATGTATTTTTACTACAAAATACAGTATGGTGAGTTTCATTTGATCCCTTTTACTCTTTACATTTTTGGGACTGAGAATACATGCAAATGTTTTATTCACTATTTTACAATATTTATATGCGTGAGTTTCATTTGCTCCCTTTTTTACTCATTACATTTTTGGGCTGAGAATACATGCAAATGCTTTATTAACTGTTTTACAATATTTATATGTGTGAGTTTCATTATTCCCTTTTTATATATATTTTTGGGCTGAGAATACATGCAAATGCTTTATTAACTGTTTTACAATATTTATATGCGTGAGTTTCCATTATTCCCTTTTTAAATGCTTTTGCAATTATATATTTTTGAGACTGAGAATACATGCGCTGCTTTTATAACTGTTTTACGGAATAGACACAAGTACTTAAAATTACATTCTATGGTTGGATTATTAAACCGAATATCGCCCTTTTTATTAAGTCTGGTAATCTAAGAATTAGGGAACAGACACCCTAATTGACGCGAACTCTAAAGATAGATCTATTGGGCCCAACAAGCCCCATCCAAAGTACCGGATGCTTTAGTACTTCGAAATTTATATCATATCCGAAGGGTGTCCCGGAATGATGGGGATATCCTTATATATGCATCTTGTGAATGTCGGTTACCAGGTGTTCAATCCATATGAATGATATTTTTGTCTCTATGCATGGGACGTATGTTTATGAAAAATGGAAATATGAAATCTTGTGGTCTATTAAAATTATGAAATAATTATTTATGTTAAACTAATGAACTCACCAACCTTTTGGTTGACACTTTAAAGTATGTTTATTCTCAGGTATGAAAGAAGTCTTCCGCTGTATAATTGCTCATTTTAAAGATATTACTTGGAGTCATTCATGACATATTTCAAAAGACGTTGCATTCGAGTCGTTGAGTTCATCAAGATTATTATTAGGTCAATTATATTTGGATATATTATGAAATGGTATGCATGTCTGTCAACTGTCGATGTAAAAGAAAGTTTGTCTTTTAAAAACGAATGCAATGTTTGTAAAATGTATCATATAGAGGTCAAGTACCTCGCGATGTAATCAACTGTTGGGAATTGTTTATAATCTATATGGACTTCGTCCGGATGGATTAGGACGGGTCCTTTCAGTTGGTATCAGAGCGGTGGTCGTAGCGAACCAGGTCTGCATTAGTGTGTCTAACTGATAAGTCGTTAGGATGCTTTAGTGAGTCTGGACTTCGACCGTGTCTGCATGTCCAAAGTTTTGCTTATCATTTTGTGTCGAAAATCATCTGCTTATCATCCTTAGGAAATTACCTACTTATTATTCTTAGTCTAGACACGTTTTACTGCATTGACTGCATGAATAGTGTATAGACAAAATTCATATCTTAGCGTATCTGACAATTCATATCTTAGCGTATCTGACAATTCATATTTTAGCGTATCTGACAATTCATATCTTGGCGTATCTGTTACTGTAGACCTTGCCTGATATCTCTCGTAAATTTCTCCTCAATTTAAGGGATCCTGGTACTATATATATCTATGTAAATTATGCATTGAGAATACCATCCAACTATCAATTACTATCACTAAACTCTTCATATCAAAAATCTTTCCTGAGATCGCGTAAGATGGCCTCTACGAATCGATCAAATTCCTCTGACTCCGAAGACAGCGTGACAGGAGCACATCAATCAGTCAACTATCGTGATTACTGGAGAAAATGGGGGTGGGTTCGCGACATACTCACTCTATGGAGAAAGGAAGAAGGTACTCCATATCATGAATCGAATCTACCACCTAACCTTGGAGTACTCGACCCGCTCACTGGCGAACCTGTTCGCAACACCGTTTATACCCTTTTTGCCAGAATTTTTCGTCTTGAGACTACCATTAATGGAACTAGAAAAGATATCCAATCTATACCTCACATTGATAACCAACCAGGGATAGTAGAAGAAGTTAAAGAACTCCGAGCTCGAGTGTTAACTTTAGAGAGCACGGTACACAGTCTGCAAACACCAGCAGTATCACCAACACCAGTCACATCACCAACCTTAGCACCAACAACACTAGTACCACCAACAACAACATCCGCATCACCAGCTTCGACATCTCATTCTATACCTCAAGTATAATCATCGTTCTACGTATCGTTCTATCTATTTTATTTTCGTTCGACATGGCGATTATGTAATCTTTAATGTTTTAGAAATTATATATTCTTGCTCTAATGATAAATCAAATGAGATCAATATCACATTAACTCATTAACTTCATGATTACATCTAAAGAAAATATATACGTATATATGTTTTCATAAAGATTGTAATTAAAAATTCTTTTGTACAAACTGTTAATGGTGAAAATATTTTAACGGGTAGGTAATACCCGAGGAGTATTTAGATATCACATTAATAAGTTACACTGTACATTCTTCGGAATTGATTCAACGATCATTTACTATCCTATTTACAACCACCAATTTACGTATCCGTTCACCAAAGAATAACTATTTTCATTCAAATTCAAGTTCATATTTGGATTTTGATCTATCAGAATCCAACAAGTGGCATAATGAAGAAATAATGGACACAATAAAAATTGATTAGAAACAGACTAATTGACAATATGAAATTTTGTTAAGAAACCACGCTAACAAAATCCTAGCTAACTGTTCCTAGCTAACTGTTAATTCCATATTACATTTTATTTATCGCAATTTATTTTATCGCAATTTTAATCCTCGCAATTTTATTTATCGTTATTTAATTTCTGTTATTTACTTTACGCATTTTATTTATCGTCATTTAATTTCTGTATTTACTTTACGCACTTTAAATATCGGGACACGTATACAAAGTTTTGACATATCATATCGACACATCTATATATATTATTTGGAATCACCATAGACACTCTATATGCAGTAATGATCGAGTTCTCTATACAGGGTTGAGGTTGATTCTATAATAATATATATACTTTGAGTTGTGATCGAGTCTGAGACATGTACACGGGTCACGGTACGTATTAATTAATTCGAATATTATATATTAAATTATATATGAATTATTGGACTGTCAACTATGGACTAATAACATTGGACAATTAAAATGAATTAAAATATTGATTATAATATATGAAACTAAATAATTCTTCAAGTTTGCCACTTGATTTCATTTTAAACCCCATTCGTATCATCACAATTACAATCTGCGTTCAAACCTTTCATGATTCTTGAAAACACCTCAATCGAGAGGATGAACCAACCGCACTTCATTTACGGAAGGAAAGAGTTATGCATATAGTAGTGCACCTGAGAAACTCTCAGCAACTGAGTAAAAGTTTAACATTTAGCCGCGTCAGATCCTTTGACATTTATTAGCAAAAATAACTTAGTAATCTCTTTCCAAAGTAGCAAATTTTGTCACAGCTTCAGCAAATCAACTTCGATTTTTCGTTCAAAACAACCTCATTATCACCTTGACTAATATGTATGTTCATTTATTGTTACCGGGAACCTTTTATATTCCACCATATTACCGTCAGCGTTTAATCATCTAAAAACACAAATTTCTTGAAATCATCTCGGATCGATAACAAATGATTCAGATAGGGTAGCAGTAAATGTAGAGGAATCGGCAATCAGTACTTTGAAAACTCACAGCATATCTACATCAACAGTTATATGTATGACATTTATCACTTAGAATTATGATCTCTCATTCTGAAATTACGAAAAACACTCAGTCACAAATCAATACTCTGAATGTTGAAAAATCTGAATGAAGCAGCAGAAACTGTAGATAACCGTAAACGATCATAATCATCGAAAGTTTGATGATAAAGATTAGTATGTTGGAAAAGCTCAGAAAAGTTGGAACTGGAAAACGGATTGAGCTAACCGTAAAGGAAACCAAGGAGAAATACAAGTAACATACCCTAAATTCATAGAACCCAGATAAATCTAGATCCGTTGAAATCTTTAGAGAATATCTTGCTCCGAAGTCATGTTAAAATCTTGCGGAAAATCTTTCTCCATCAACCATCGAACTTAGAAATTCTAAAATATCATCATCATATCTTCGATATTTCTGAGGATAATTTCATAAATATTCTCGTCCGAAATTATATACCTCTTCATGCGTCCTGTGTATCATTATGTTGGAAACATTCAATGGAAAATTTAGTATCGAAAAGCGGACTATGCGAAACTATGAAGGAAGCCGTGAACAAATCACAAAGAATAAGTTTGACATCAAAGAATCCAAATGATTCCGTTTCTGATGAAATATTTAGCAAATACCTCGCTTCCGAATCTAAACCCTTACGGATAAATCTGCTTCATCATCCATCGATATTAGAAATTCCAAGATATCATCGTATCTTTCATTATAAATATCCTCCATATTTCTGAAGATATTTTCATAATTATTCTTATCTGAAATTAATAATCTATTCATGCTATCAATGTTACATCATATAGAAACTGTTAGTTTCTATATTCTGTAAAATTTCGAGCTTAAAATATGAAAGTTATTGAAGTAATGTTGGGAACTGATGCATGAGTTAGTATAATATAATGACACTTGATCAACGTGATTATATTACATTGAGTCATGCTGAGTTTCTAATAGAACGTGATGATTCACAGATCATAACGTCATCATGTGCCATGTTACATAACTCTTTCATTTTGCTTAACTTCTGGACATATCAAGAAAATATACTCTTGATAGTTCCATTCTCAGTGATTCTGGTAATTTGATAAATCAAATCGTGCTATTACGTTCTTTCTTGTTTAGAACATTAAGTTCATTCGACACTCCATAATTATGAATTCTGGACCATTACTCGTTTTACTAGAAATCGAGAGGAGATTAAAAAGACAAAGAGCTCCGAAATATAAGGGAAGATATAAAACTCGACAACAACACTGAAATTACAATAATTAAAAATTAAAACATCACGACAATTAAAAATTTAAAGATTTCGATTATTAAACTAAAAATACTAGATCAAACTACTTGTCGTCGTCGTCATCTGCGAAGTAGCGTTCACCAGTCATTTCACCATCTGTGAGGTACTTTGGAGACATCGGTATTTCTTTTGCTGCTTCAGCTGATTCATCGAGGTAACGATAACCCAACGTCTCTTCATCTTCAAGAACCGCATACAAAGAAATGCGTTTACCGCGATCTTCAATGGTATCTTTTATAAAGTACCATTGATCATCGGTACACAGAAAACTTGCCCTACAATCCGCATCATAATCGTCTTTATAAAAGAATACAGACGTGAATTCACACGGAACTTTTTCCTTCAGAAAGGATAGCAAGTCTTGTAAACCAACATCACGAATGTCGATATCTTCAAACGAAATACTGTCGCCCCACTTATATTCCTTCATTTGATTACGGAAATCACCTCCGTAATGAACATCGAATGAAACAATCATTGGGGGAAGTGTTAACATTTTGCAGTTTGGGAGTGTTTAATTTTGATTTTTGAGAAAGGGGAAAATATAAAAGAAAAATAGGTTTGAGTGTTTAAAATGAAGTATATGGTTGGTGTTTTTATAGTGTAAAAATGACCGTTGGGATAGCCGTTGGAATTTTTTTTTTATGTTACTAACGGCTAAAAATTTGGGCAAGTTTTTGGGCGAAGGTGGACGATGCCCGTTGGGACCTCTCTCATGATAGTTTCATTCATGCTCTTCGAATAATCGAATTATTTTATCTGTATTATTCTATAATGATAAAACATCATTTATCAACTCATAATCGTCATGAAAACATTTTTATTGTTAGCCATGACCACCTCACTCAAATTTCGGGACGAAATTTCTTTAACGGGTAGGTACTGTGATGACCCGGAACTTTTCGACCAAATTTAAACTTAATCTTTATATGGTTTTGATATGATAAGCAAAGTCTATTAAATTGAATTTCAAAATTTTTGAACTGTTTCATGAAATCATTTGACCTTTGACTATTCTCGACGATTCACGAACAATTACTTGTAAATAAATATGTATATATTTAAATATATATATATATAAATATTAATTTGAAATATAATTTAAAATAATATATGTTGTAATAAAAACTATTATATCTATGTATATATATAAATGTTACTTGTAACTATATAATATTATATTAAAGTATTTGAAAATATTTAATTAATATATCTATCTACATAATAAAAACTTATAAATTAAGATGTAATTATATATATAGTATTTTGAGATATGTAATTATATTTTACAAACTTTGATTCCATTATTTAGAAATACTCATTTTATTTTCTTAACGGAGTTAATAACGAATATTTATATATTATCAAATGTAGGCTAGTACAAGTAATATATATATATAAATTCTATACATAATTATATATATAAATATTATAATATAAGTAATTTATAAAATATAGATATTTATATATTTTGTGGCTGCTTTACTATATCACATAGTTTAAACACGATTCATCAAATAAAATTACTATATCGTAAATGGACAACTTATTTTCATACGTAATACTTCCAATTATGAATCATGGTCACTGTATTAAATTGATTGATTATCACTATTTTTTTTATTGTTAAATTTTTTTTCCACCATCTATCCATATTACATACATATCCCATGATCATATCCATCATTCATCAACTTTAATTTTTTTTACGATGGAATATATCATCATTTTTTTTACTTTATACTTTCTATTTGAAATCAACATCAAGCTTTATAGATTTTGTCTTCAATCTAATTTTGTTACCAAATCTTGTCGTACTCCATCACTACCTAATGCATTTCAATTAACCAGACAGAATACAAAATCAGTTACAGGTACATATCAGCTATTTATATTTTATTTGGATTTGTGTTGAAAATCGACACCCACACCTTTATGATATAGTAAGCGACCTATTCAAATTATTGAGGAAATAAATTAAGCTTCCACTAATTTTTACCAACTACACAAACCCTTGACATCTTCCATGATTCTTTCATTATTATTATTTTTATTTCTTCTCTGATAACGAGCATAACCACGACACATCACCATTCTTCATTTTTATTTTTCTGTTTCCTGTGTTAAACCATTGCGAAACCCCCACAAACAATCACCCTTTTACTGCTGCAACTTCACGTTCCTATTTCTGTTTAAACAGCCACCTTAATCTTCTCCAATCTCCTGCTACCTGCTGCTATACCTGTCGCTGATTATATCATGTTTCTGTTTTGCGTTGAATGATAAAGAATGATGATTGGGAATTTGGTGGCCGACATGTACACAAGTAACCTTCCCACTTGAGTTAATTATGGCATAATATTGTTGTTATTAAAGTTATTCACCTGCTCCACGTTTCTTTTTTTTTCCTGTCTGTTCTTTTATATTTTTTTTTTTTTGTTGTTCTTTCTTTTCGTGATCAGTTCCAACCGACAGAAGAAAATGAATATATTTTTTTTTTTTTGCTAATCAGATGCCTTATTCAATTGATTGATGAGCTGTAACTGAATCGAACAAGTGGTTGATTGGATTCAAAATTTTAAAATTCCGTAAAGTGTGTTTGTAAGCTATGCGGTCAACGAGAATATTTTATTATGGCAAGTATCCGATATTCTTTCCACTTGTTTTCTGATTTAATCAATAACCAAACCCCACTTGCATATCATAAATATTTATGGCAGACATCTCTTGACTAAAGACTCACCTTTTTGTTCCCCACTTATTCGTGAAACATGTTTCATATCACCATATACTTTTTTTTGAAAATCCGCGAACAGATATATGGCAGCAAAAAGGAACGGATTCTTCTGTTTTATCAACTTGGGCCGTGATCCCATCTAGTTGCTTGATTGGGCCATCTTGATCTTGCTTAAACTAACGAGCCAAATTATAAATGGGGTTTATCTTATCACATGGATTGGACTTGTGTTATTTAAAGAATTAAGCTATTGGGTCGAGATTAGCTGATTCACATTTGGATTAATTACATGATATGATTATTGTAATGCTCGCTAATGATAATTTGCGTATTATGTTGATGAGGATATAAAAATTTAGAACTGATAATAATAATTAGTGGATGATGTTTATGATGATCGTGAAGAATGAAGTTAATAATTTTATACAAGATGATGATGAATAATATGAATATTTATGATCATGATTTCATGTGGTAAAGATGATGTTAGGAATTAACGATGTGATAAAGGTGATTATGATCATAAAGATTAAATGACGATTACGATCATGAAGAAGTTGAAGGTGATCGTGATATTTGTCATACCATTATTCAAAAATGATATTAAGTGACGATGGTGATAAATTATCTAGATAGAAATTATTTAAGAAAAATCTAAATGGATCGATGGTCAAGGGTATTATCGGGTTAGCGGAACGTCGCGGGTTCAAACCCGGACTTGGGCATTTTTTTTAAGGGATACTTCTTTGAGGTAGTTACTTATTTATTTATTTATCTAATTATTATTATTATTATTATTATTATTATTATTATTATTATTATTATTATTATTATTATTAAGTATTATTATTAATAGTATTAAGTATTATTATTAATATTATTATTAGTATCATTTTTATTAAAAACTATCATTTTTATTAAAAGTATCATTTTTATTATTATCATTGTTAGAAAATTTTCATTTTTATCAAACTTATTATTTTTATAACTATTATTATTATTATTATAGAATCAAACAACTTTCTATTTATTATTATCAATATTATTTTATCATATAACCATTACTTATATAAAATTATACTTAATACGTACAACAATTTAAAATCACTAATAATATATAAATTTGTTCGATTACCATTACATGTGTTAATATACATCATTGAATATAGGTTCGTGAATCCGAGGCCAACCCTGCATTGTTCAGTTTTGTTATATGTATTTTTACTACAAAATACAGTATGGTGAGTTTCATTTGATCCCTTTTACTCTTTACATTTTTGGGACTGAGAATACATGCAAATGTTTTATTCACTATTTTACAATATTTATATGCGTGAGTTTCATTTGCTCCCTTTTTTACTCATTACATTTTTGGGCTGAGAATACATGCAAATGCTTTATTAACTGTTTTACAATATTTATATGTGTGAGTTTCATTATTCCCTTTTTATATATATTTTTGGGCTGAGAATACATGCAAATGCTTTATTAACTGTTTTACAATATTTATATGCGTGAGTTTCCATTATTCCCTTTTTAAATGCTTTTGCAATTATATATTTTTGAGACTGAGAATACATGCGCTGCTTTTATAACTGTTTTACGGAATAGACACAAGTACTTAAAATTACATTCTATGGTTGGATTATTAAACCGAATATCGCCCTTTTTATTAAGTCTGGTAATCTAAGAATTAGGGAACAGACACCCTAATTGACGCGAACTCTAAAGATAGATCTATTGGGCCCAACAAGCCCCATCCAAAGTACCGGATGCTTTAGTACTTCGAAATTTATATCATATCCGAAGGGTGTCCCGGAATGATGGGGATATCCTTATATATGCATCTTGTGAATGTCGGTTACCAGGTGTTCAATCCATATGAATGATATTTTTGTCTCTATGCATGGGACGTATGTTTATGAAAAATGGAAATATGAAATCTTGTGGTCTATTAAAATTATGAAATAATTATTTATGTTAAACTAATGAACTCACCAACCTTTTGGTTGACACTTTAAAGTATGTTTATTCTCAGGTATGAAAGAAGTCTTCCGCTGTATAATTGCTCATTTTAAAGATATTACTTGGAGTCATTCATGACATATTTCAAAAGACGTTGCATTCGAGTCGTTGAGTTCATCAAGATTATTATTAGGTCAATTATATTTGGATATATTATGAAATGGTATGCATGTCTGTCAACTGTCGATGTAAAAGAAAGTTTGTCTTTTAAAAACGAATGCAATGTTTGTAAAATGTATCATATAGAGGTCAAGTACCTCGCGATGTAATCAACTGTTGGGAATTGTTTATAATCTATATGGACTTCGTCCGGATGGATTAGGACGGGTCCTTTCACGACTTATGTCCCGGTTCCGGTTTTTCGAACGTCCTTTCATATGCTAAGAAAACTTGTACTTTACGTCTCGCGACACGTACCTTTATTAATAATTAAACTTATTCGCTAATAATTTATATTACAAGGAATGTAATTTTTACATTTGAGTGTTTTGCTCATTTGCTTCATTAAATCATCGTCTCGTTATTAATACGTATATATTCAATATTCATAGACACATTTTAAATACACGTTACGAGTTATTTATATATTTAATTATAATAATTAATATCATTTTGTATATATTCAAATTATGTTATTTAAACAAAATATTTTAATAATCAAATTCAATTGAATCGAAAAACATTTCCGCACGTTTGAAAATAGATTAATTGAATATTATGAAATTCAATTCTCCACTAACTTTTGTTTAATTTTCCTTATTTGACACTTTGTTCTCAATGGTAGATTACTTTACCAATTATTCCGAATGCCGTTAAAAAGGAAAGATTTCTCAAATCAATGTGGACCTCGTCATAGAGACCCGTAACAATATCATAATGTATCTGATAATTCAATCATTTGATATTATCTTTTAGATCCTTTGATAAATATGTTAAACATATATTGAAACAAATTCGTTCATGTAAAGTATTATACATCTAATACTTTGTTAACGCTTTCAATTACTATAACTATATATTGTATATACATATCTATATACACATAAATATTCGTGAATCGTCGAGCATAGTAAAAAGGGTAATTGAATATATGAAAATAGTTCCAAAATTTTCGAGACTCAACATTACAGACTTTGCTTATCATGTCGGAATCATATAAAGATTAAGTTTAAATTTGGTAGAAAATTTCCGGGTCGTCACATCTTGACAACAAAATTCTTCAGGAAGTGCGTCGGTTACTTTAGTAGTCAAAAATGAGGTTCCCGTAGATGGAACACTAAGGCTCTGCCCAATACCTCTAGCGTTCAATGGTAGGTTTTTTCGAATAATTTAAAGGTTATGGTGTTGTCATCATTGAGTTTAAATTTTGCATAAAGTTCTCGTATGAGTGAGGGGTAAATTTCTAAATAAATCCTTAGAAAAGAGAAACATCCTATCCTATGAATTTCTCTTTGACCCAGGAAACTCATGGATATTCACCTCTCTTCCATCGAATATCCTTTAAGAGTTCATCAATGATATAGTTTTATTGAAGAATGAAGAAGAAGGTTGTTGATGAATGGCTAAGTTGATCATGGGTGAAGTCCCTTTATAAGCATTAAAAATATGGGTAGTTTGACAGTTTAGTTAGTTAAGTCTGTTGGTTGAATGTGGGTTAATACACTAAACGATAAACTTAAGTATGATTAACCAAAGAATATGTTTTGATGATGACACATACATATGCATAAGCGATGACTGACATCTTAACATAAACCACGCAAGGTCACTAATCCATACTTTATCTTGCAAACGACCAAGTCAAATATAGGTTAAAGAATGAAATCAAAAGTTCAGCTAAACACGCGGTCGAGGTATGGTCGACCGCATAGTCAACCGTGAAACCCCAAACTGAATTGCAACGCAGTTTTGTGAAAAAAAAGTTGCACGGTCGCCACCACGGTCAACCGCAGTGCGACCGCAGTTTTCTATGTTACCATTTTCGACCAAATAAAGTTTGACTAGTTCCCGACATTTATAATTCATGAAACCTTTCTCAACGTGTTTAGAATAGATGCCTTCTTCATACTCAAATGAGTTTTGGTCATAAAAACACTAATTGTGATTAATTACGCCTAATGACATCTTAATGACAAATTAACCCATATTAGGCTTAACACATAAGTGTTAAATAATAACTTGTGATCTTAATTCTTATCTAGATATCCTTAGTATGATCATCAAGTACCAACACACTTAACCCAATGTCACTAGAACAATGATTGCTATTAGAAATGACCTAGTGATTAATTAAGGCTAAATGAGGAACAATGCTCTCAAGGTTAACTAGTAATGACTTGTAATCCTAAAACACACTTGGATACATTTAGGATGGTCACCAAGTCCCAACTAGATATTGCTCTTCCCTTGTGCATGTGTTGGACATTAATGTGTACTTACACATTAATCATGCAATATGTTATATTACAAATTAAACTTATTAAGTGCTTGTATTATAAGTTGTGCAAGTATCTATATGATTGATCCTAGAATAACTATCTCTTGCTATGTGAGTATTACTTGCTACTTGTCAATATGGTTAATACTCATAAACTTGTCAACTTGATTAATATGTTTGCTATTTGCTCATTAGTTAGGATTCAAGTGACTAACCTACTCCAATAGATTAAGTGTAAAATGGTTCACAATGAAAGTATAGTCAATTGTCTATTTGGTCTAGTCTAAGTAACTAAGGATGATTACTTATGACTTAACTTTGATGTCTCTACATGAAGCGACCCGTCCTAATCCATCAGGACGAATACATTACATTTGGTTACATCGCGAGGTACTTGACCTCTATATGATACATTTTACAAATATTGCATTCGTTTTTAAAAGACACTCTTTCATTTTATCGAAAGTTGACTTCATGCATAGCATTTCATAATATATCCAACTATAATTGACTTAATAATAATCTTGATGAACTCAACGACTCGAATGCAACGTCTTTTGAAATATGTCATGAATGACTCCAAGTAATATCTCTAAAATGAGCACATGTAAAGCGGAAGATTTCTTTCATACCTGAGAATAAACATGCTTTAAAGTGTCAACCAAAAGGTTGGTGAGTTCATTACTTTATCATAATCATTCATTTTCATTAATTTAATAGACCATAAGATTTAAATTTCATTTCTCATAAACATCATCTCATATCAGGCATTTCGCAAACTGCATAGAGATAAAAATCATTAATATGGTGAACACCTGGTAACCGACCTTAACAAGATGCATATAGAATATCCCCATCATTTCGGGACTCCCTTCGGACATGATAAATTCGAAGTTCTAAAGCATCCGGTACTTTAGATGGGGCTTGTTGGGCCCAATAGATCTATCTTTAGGATTCGCGTCAATTAGGGTGTCTGTTCGTAATCGTAATTTTAGTAATGTCATTAAAACTTTTATTTTCGTAATCGTAATTATTTTAATAATAATGATATAGATAATACTGATAATGGTAATAATGATAGTTTTAGTAAAAATAATACTCTTAATGATAATTTTTAATAGATTTATTAGAAATTTCGGTAATCATGCAGTATTACTAATATTAATGTTTAACTAATAAGTCTATTAATAATACTTTGTAATATTAATAATAATAATGATAATACTAATGATAATCCCTATGTTGATGATAATAATAATACTAATAATTATAAGATGATACAAGTACTAATATTAATAAAAGTAATTTGTATTATTTTCATAATATTAATATTAATCTAATCATAGTGATAATAATCCTATATTAATAATACTAATAATTCCAAAATTTTAATTAAAATACTTTTATTGGTTTTGATAACAATAATAATAATAACAGTATTAATTAATGAATATATATAATAATAATCATTTTAATCATAATCATAATAATTGTAATAATACTCATTCTATTAGTAATATCTAAGTTAATAATAACGATAAAAGATAACTAGTACTTATTAGTAGTAATAATAATAATGACTTTAATATTCAGTTTAATAACAATAATAATACTGATAATAATAATATTAATAAGGGTAATACTAATAAGTTTTAATTGATATTACCTATAATAACAATGATAATATCACTCATAATGTTAATATTAGTGATAATAATGATTAACATAATAATAATAACATAATTAATAATAATAATAATAATAATAATAATAATAATAATAATAATAATAATAATAATAATAATAATAATAATAATAATAATAAAAACAATGATAATATCACTCATAATGTTAATATTAGTGATAATAATGACTAACATAATAATAATAACATAATTAATAATAATAATAATAATAATAATAATAATAATAATAATAATAATAATAATAATAATAATAATAATAATAATAATAATAATAATAATAATAATAATAATAATCATAATAAAAATAATAATACTTATACTAGTAGTAAAATGATAAATTTATATTTTAAATGATGATAATAATATTAGTAGTAATAATAATAATAATAATAATAATAATAATAATAATAATAATAATAAAAATCATATTTGTAATTATAGTCATAATGAAATTTTCTATCATAATATTTATATTAATAATAATAATCTTAATAATTATAATATTTACAATAATAATAATAATAATAATGATAATAATAATAATAAAGAAAATTATAATAATAATAATTATAATTCTAATAATAATGACATTAATAATAATAATAATAATTTGGACAGGAAACCTACCTCAAAAGAAACTCTTAAAAAAAAATGTTGTCGCGATCCGGACTCGAACCTGTGACCTCTCGCTCAACGAACACACTTGATGTGTGCGAGGTGTACCAGGAAATAGTAGTATTTTTTACAACGAAATACTATTAAATACGATACAATTTTACACAAGATATTTATTTATTTATATGGATATACCTAAACCTTGCTACAACACTTATAGGCAGTGTACCTAATCGTACAGTAGTATAGTTTTTAGTAAGTCCGATTCGTTCTACAGGGATCTTTTAAACAAGCTTAACGCTATATTTTTAACTTATAATTGTAAAAATACAAAAATATATAAAAGTAGTATTATTATTATAAAAGGGGGTTTTTACCGTTTAATAACCGGTTTGTCGATTTTAAAACTTTAGTCGCAGTTAAAACCTAATGTAAAATATTAAAAATAAATATAACTTAATTTAAAGCGTAAAGTAAATAAAGATAATGAAATTGCGATAAATAAAAGTGCGATAAATAAAATAACGATAATTAAAGAGTACGATAATTAAAAATGCAATTAAATAAAATGACAATAAATAAAAGTGCGATAATTAAAAGTGCAATTAAATATGAAATATATAAATTATGCTTATTTAAACTTCCGTAATCATGATGTTCGACGTGTTGATTTTAGTTTATTCCCATGGATTAATTGTCCTTTGTCCTGGATTATTCGATATGTCCATACGGATTTTTCATAATAGTCCATCAGTCATAATCATAAAGTGCGAAAGTCTTCGTTAAATTATTCTTATTCCCGAAGTCAAATATTCCAACTAATTGGGGATTCGAATTGTAACAAGGTCTTAATACTTTATTTAATGAATACACCAGGTTATCGACTGCGTGTAGTCCAAGGTTTTACTACTTTGTTAACAATTACACCAATTACCCTTGAATGTAATCCACCCCTGTTTCAACAAGTCTATTAACTATTAATCCAGTTCCGTGTCCGGTAAAATGAACAATTATTGGTATTTATAGATATCCCGCCCACCGTACCCAGTCAAGCGTATGTGGTTATTTATAAATACGACAAATTATAAGTCTAAATATAAAATCAACGAGGTATCATTTAGTTAATATAAAACCCATTAATAGCCGATAGTCTAATTTCCACAAGTGTCGTTCTTTTATCCAAACCCCAATTATGGTACAAAGCCCAATTACCCAATTTTAATATTTAGCCCAACATCATGATTACTTCGGCATTAAATAAGCATAATAATAACTTAGCTACGAGAAATTAATTTAAAAATAACATTAACCATAACTTACAGTGATTAAAAATAGCGTAGTGTTACACGGACAGAATTTCGACTTGCACCCTTACAACATTCGCTAACATACCCTTATTATTAGAAATTAAAATTAAAATTAAAATTAATATATATATATATATATATATATATATATATATATATATATATATATATATATATATACACGTTTATAGATAGAGAGATGGATTGATATGGATTGATATATCGTTCACCAAACTGCAAAATTTATAGGGGCTGGGCTGAAAAAGTATGCCATGCGATCGCATGGAGGTACGTATCAGCTCACATGAGTTTATTTTCTTGTTTGCCGACGTTTATAATATATAATATAATATATATATTAATTTTAAGAATTAATTATATATTATATTATATTCATGTGCATAGTTGACTTGTAATTTTTAGTCCGTTGCGTCGAGCGTTGAGAGTTGACTTTGGTCCCGGTTCTGGATTTTCGAGCGTCCTTTCGTACAATTTAATATCTTGTATTTTGCGTTTAGCGTCTTGTACTCTTGTAATTTTGAGACGTTTCTCATCAATAATTTGAACCACTTTGATTGTACTTTTGAGCTTTTTGGTCGTTTGCGTCTTCAATTCATCGAATCTGTCTTTTGTCTTCACCTTTTATTATTTAAACACTTGTAAATAGAACAATTGTAACTAAAAGCTTGTCTTTCTTGAGGGATAATGCTATGAAATATATGTTCGTTTTTAGCATTATCAACACTCCAAACCATCGAACCATTCGATACTTTTTTGATTATAATACAAGTTAATAATTTATAACCCATTTCTCTTATAATTTGGCCAAATCCTTCGGCCCAACATCAATTACAGCCCAACATCAAGTATGTAGGATCTCGGCCCAATCTGGAGTACACTCTCGACCCAACTTTGAAAATGATATATATATAAAAAAAAAGACAAGGAAGCCGGTGACCTGGCTCGAACCTCCAACCATTCGTGAAACCAACACCCCCTTGAACCATCGCTCCATTAATGTTTTTCTGTATTAAATAACTCTTTTAATTTATTAAACCCCGATAATCCAGTCTTCTTCTTCTTAAATTCGTCGACCAGGAATCTTCAATAGTTTAAAAAAAATAGTAACAGCAAGGGTATTATGTGGTCTTGTTATTCATCGATATCAGCAATAACAAAATGCTTCAATCATTCTGTTTTGGGGTTCGAAGTGAACAGAAATAGGAATCGTACAGCAGCAGTGTATAAAGGTTTTAATGGTGACGTTTTGGGTGATGGTTCTCTTGGGTCGTTGGACAGGATCACAACCGAAGGAAGAAAGAGAGAAAAAAAAATGTAGCAGTTTACTACGAGTTTGGGGTGGTTTGTCATGGTAACAAAATTAGTAAAAAAAAATGAAAATGGTAGTGGCTATGGCTATGGTTGGATTCCGGTTTCCTTTTTCTTTAATAAGCAAGTGGGGTATTTAATTAGGGATTGTTGGCTTTAAAGAAAAAGGGAATGCACGCTAGCATTTTTAAACAAGTGGGTCATAAGTAACATCTTATCTTATTTGAAACGTAAATGGATACAGTATATAGTACATGTGGAAGTTGCAGTCATCTTTCATCATTGTATGAACATCATCTTGTTCGATTAAAGTAACCAAGCAGCAGGTATCAGAACATGGAGTGTTTGTGTATGGTGTTTTCATGGTGGCCGATTGTTGAATGGAGGGGTGGCAGTGGCAATGATGGACGGTTGTGGACGATGTGGTGAATTGGTGGCTCATGATGGTAACCGAAAGTGGTGCTTGAAGGTGAACCAAAACAACAACAACAAAAAAAATGGGTAGTGATTTGTTGGAAGTGAAGTGGTGTTAGGATGTGCTCATGGTGGTGATTCAAGGTGAACGAAGGTGATCGTGAGGTTTGATGAAGGTGAGATGGTGTCGATTGATGGTTGTAGCCGTAGTGGTCGGGTAATGAGTTCACGAAGAAGAAGAGCTGAGGTGGGTGATTAAGTGGGTCTCATAATGGTGATGAAAGTGGCGAAGGTGGTGAATGGTTTTGCGTAACTCGATAACTTCCAACACAAAATGATTTATTGATGGTGTTGGCAATAGGAAGAAGAAAATGAAAGAAGGGTAGCGAGAATGTTAGATCAAGAAAGAAAAAAAATGAGATGATAGTGGTGAAGGATGGGCGACGGTGGTGGTTGTAGGGTTCAACGGTGGTCGAGTGATGGCCGGTTAATACTCAAGAGAGTGATGATTCTCGTTTTTCCTTCATCTGCTGGTTATTATATGTATAGTTATAATAATTATTATAAATATAATAATAATAATAATTAATAATAATAATAATAATAAAATAATGGAATTAAATTGCATGTGAATGAAAAGGTACAGGAAGCAGCCATAATTTGGCACTCATCTGCCGACAATTTTTCGGGGTAATATATCGTACTCCGTTGTGTACTCAGTGTTGAATAAAAGTTTCTCGAAAAAATTATAAAATTTTAAATTAAGTATCTTTATTTATTTAGGTCATTATGGTATAAAATTTGGTCATTAACTATTAAATAAATATTACATTAATTATTCACTCCCAACCCCAAGTAAAATATAAAAAGTTTTAAAATTTAACAAATAACTTCTAAATGTATTATTAATAATCCTATAATTTATAAAACTCATTTTTGGATTACCATTTATTTTAAAATCACTTAAGTTCCTTTTTAACTAGTTTACTATCAATCGAATGAAAATTGAGCGTTACCTTTGCTTACTAAATAACTTCGAAGTTACAAAATCTATATATTATATGTACTTTATTTATATATAGGTACTTTTTGTATATTATTATTATTTTTACAAAATTAATTATAGCAATTACAATATATACTATTTCATATTATTATATACAAATATATATATATATATATATATATATATATATATATATATATATATATATATATATATATATATACACACACACACACATATCTATTTACAATTAATTGTTCGTGAATCGTTGAAACTGGTCGAGGGTAATTGAATACATGAACATAGTTCCAAAATTTTCGAGACTCAACATTATAGACTTTGCTTATCGTGTCGAAATCATATAAAGATTAAATTTAAATTTGATCGGAAATTTTCGGGTCCTCACAGTACCTACCCGTTAAAAAAATTTTGTCCCGAAATTTGAGTGAAGTGGTTATGGCAAGCAATAAAAATGTTTTCATGATCAATATGAGTTGATAAATAAATTTTTATCTTCATCGAGTAATATGAATAAGACATTTCGATTACTCGAAGAGTACGAATGAAGCTTTCACTAAATAGTGAAATGAGATAGACAAGTTTCATCATAACTTTTCACTAGTCATGGTTGAATTTAGATAATAAGGTCCGTCTTAACTTTTGACAGAGTCAGGGTTGAATTTCCGGAATTCAAGGGATTTAAAGAAAATCTTCGAAATCTAAAAGATTTGATTCTTCGGCGAATAAGAAAATTAAGATCTCTATAATTAAATACGGTGATCTGCCTCGATTACTCTGTCTGATCTTTCCATTATAAATTAAGCATTTCGTTCCATTATTCTCACCATTCCTATACTTTTTTTTAGTTCATACATCCAAAAGATTGTGAAAATGCTTAATCCAGTTCTAATCCTTGATATTTTCTTAATTATCATTTGTGTCATCCTTCTTTTCAATCTTCCACCAGAAAAACCTGTTTACTTCTACTATTACCTTGGGGTGATATTATTCTTAATTACACCGTGTCTTTATATTGCTATTCGTATTAATACCCACGGTTTGTAACCTCCGTGTTGTTATTGGGCTTTATATTTTTTCTTATATTTCGATGTCCATGCTTCTGTCTCTTGTAATCATTGTCATCCATAGTTAATGCTTTCTCCTATTTGCTGCGATTTATACCCCCATTTACACTTCGAAGCTTTATGCTCTGTTTTCTTTTCTATCTATTAAGCACATTAAGTAATGGTTCAGAATTCGTGGGTATGGAGTTTCGAATGAACGTGGCTAATGTTTTAAGAAGGAAATCGTAATGGCACGATCTTGATTTGTCAAATTACCAAAATTCAAGAGAAAAGATGGAACTATCAAGAAGATATATTCTTGATATGTTTGGATATTAGATAGAATGTAAGAGTCGTGTAACATGGCACATGATGACGTTATAATCTGTGAATCATCACGTTCCATTAGAAACTCAGCATGACTTACTGTAATATAATCACATTGATCAAGTGTCATTATATTATACTAACACATGCTTCAGTTCCCAACACTACTTCAAAATCATTCATATTTTAAGCTCGAAGGTTCCAGAATTTAGAACTTAAACAGTTTTCTTTTATGATATAACACAGATAGAGCGGAGAGATAATTATTATCGGACAAGAATATTGATTTTAAAGCGAAGGGGTACAAAATAGTTATATTTTTACTACAAAATACTATTAAATACGATACAATTTTACATAAGTTATTTATTTATTTATAGAGTGGATATACCTAAACCTTGCTACAACACTTATAGGCAGTGTACCTAATCGTACAGTAGTGTAGTTTTTAGTAAGTCCGGTTCGTTCCACAGGGATCTTAGCCAAGTTTAACGCTATATTTTTAAAACTGTATTGGTAAATAAATATATATATATATATATAAATATAAGTAGTATTATTATTATAAAAGGGGGTTTTTACCGTTTAATGACCGGTTTGTCGATTTTAAAACTTTAGTCGCAGTTAAAACCTAATGTAAAATATTAAAAATTTAAAAGACTTAATTTAAAGCGTAAAGTAAATGACAATAATGAAATTGCGATAAATAAAAGTGCGATAAATAAAATGACGATAAATAAAATTGCAATAATTAAAAAGTACGATAAATGAAATGACAGTAAATAAAAGGCGATAATTAAAAGTACAATTAAATATGAAATAAAGGAATTATGCTTATTTAAACTTCCGTAATCATGATGCTTGACGTGTTGATTTTAGTTTATTCCCATGGGTTAATTGTCCTTTGTCCTAGATTATTCAATATGTCCGTCTGGTTTTTGTCCATAACAGTCCATCAGTCATAAATATAAAGTGCGAGTGTCCTCGTCAAATTATCCTTATATCCGAAGTCAAATATTCTAACTAATTAGGGACTTAAACTATAATTACACCAAGTGTCCTTGTATATAATTCACCCCTGTTTTAATAAGCCCATTGACTATTAATCCATTCCCGTTTCTGGTTAAATGAACGATTATTAGTACTTATAAATATTCCGCCCATTGTGTCCGATTGAGTGTATATGGTTATTTATAGGTACGTCCAATTGTAAATCTTTATATTAAATTAATAAACTATCATTTAATTAAACAAATATAAAGCCCATTAATAGTCCATAGTCTAATTTCCACAAGTGTCGTTCTTTTGTCCAAACCCCAATTATGGTACAAAGCCCAATAACCCAATTTTAAATATTTTAGCCCAACATCACGATTACTTCGGTTTAAATAAGCATAATAATAACTTAGCTACGAGACATTAATTTAAAAAGGTTGAACATAACTTACAATGATTAATAATAGCGTAGCGTTACACGGACAGAATTTCGACTTACACACTTACAACATTCGCTAACATACCCTTATTATTAAAATTAAAATTAAAATTAATATATATATATATATATATATATATATATATATATATATATATATATATATATATATATATATATATATATATATATATATATATATATATATATACGTTTGAGAGATGGAGAAAGAAAAAGATGTGTTTACATTCGACTGAAACTGCGAAATTTATAGCAATGTGGCCTCACTTTTTTGGGTCATGCGACCGCATGAAATTCCTTCTTCCTGGCCATGCGATCGCATGGCCAGCTGGGACAGCTCACATTTGGTTGTTTTCTTCTTGCCGACGGTTTAATTAAATATATATATTATATAAATAATTTTAAGAATTATTTATATATTATATTATATTTATATGCATAGTTGACTTGTAATTTTTAGTCCATTGCGTCGATCGTTGAGAGTTGACTCTGGTCCCGGTTCCGAATTTTCGAACGTCCTTGCGTACAATTTAATATCTTGTATTTTGCGTTTTGCGTCTTGTATTCTTGTAATTTTGAGACGTTTCTCATCAATAATTTGAACCACTTTGATTGTACTTTGTACTTTTTAGCTTTTTAGTCATTTGCGTCTTCAAATCGTCGAATCTGTCTTTTGTCTTCACCTTTTATTATTTAAACGAATATCACTTGTAAATAGAACAATTTCAACTAAAAGCTTGTCTTTCTTGAGGGATAATGCTATAAAATATATGTTCATTTTTAGCATTATCAAATATTCCCACACTTGAGCGTTGCTTGTCCTCAAGCAATATAGTCTTGAAAATAAAAATACTAGAATCACTTCTTTTATTCTTCATACTTTGTACATCAGTAATTTCTATACGGCGGTATAAACAATGATAGTAACGTTATGGTTCACAGTCTCACATGACTATGAAAATTTAGATCCTTAAGGAAATTGAATCTTTATGAAAACATTTGATCTTTTGAAAATTAAATCTAGCTTTTACCCTAGATAAGTTTTCCGAAATAACCCTTCACCGGTGTTTGCAAAATGTTTTTGTGGGTTTGGTGGGTTTCAGATTTGAAAATTTTAGCTCAAAACTTATGGTTTTGTGTCACCCACTTGCTAACCTTGTATTAGGAAAGCAACACGTCCAGTATACTTGCTCCGTATATTACCTTTCGGTAAACTACCGTCCGGTTGTAAAGGAAAGCATTGATCAAGCAACTGTTAAGGCAATGTCCCGTGACATGCTTTTAATTATGGTCTATAACGTGTCGGATGCAATTACTATCCTTTGTAGGAACAATAGTAAAGATCACCCTATAGTTTTTCGGTCTGGCACAAGGTCCTGTCTTTGACCATGCAATGCAACCACCGTTCTTACGGTTGACACCCGATTTGGTTCAGGTGACCTAATGAATTCCAGGTGAATTCCTAGGATTTTACGTTCAATGATAATGAACGCATTGAAAATAGGGTTTTCAGAAAACAAATCGGTTTGTAATTTTTATCAAAATATTTTCTCGTTCAAGCTCGAGTTTAGATATCATAGAATTCCATGAGTTTGAATTCTCAATCTTTAAGGTCAATCTCAAGGATTGAGTAATATCAGTCTTAAAAGCTGATTTTTAATCTTTAAGGAGATTATCCTTTTTGGGGGTCTGATTCATTAGTCTTATCAAGCTAATTTGCACGGCGCCCTCCCCATTTTACGAGACAGATCCTCTCATGGTTAGGATAAGTTTGACCACTTGATGACCCTGTTTGATGCGGAGGTTCGTGAATTTCCAGCTGATTTTCGAGAAAACTTTTCAAGGTTTTTCGTAGACTCTACAACTGGTCTGGACGACAACTTCCTGACCTAAATCAAGAAGTGCGTGTCTTTTTCGGAAGACTTTACTTCCTTTTAATGATGAAATTGATTCATCGTGTAGATCCATCTTTTCTTTCAAATATATTATAAGAAATTGGGTAAAACTGATAAAATTGTCCAAAACAAAAGTATCTTCAGTTATTTGTACAAAAATATGTGATATATGTTTTAAATAACTTGGTAAATTTTTCCCAGACTTGGCTTTTATTTTTCTTTCTTTGCCTTTTTATTGTCCTCTATTCCATTTTAAATGAATTCTAACATTTTGGGTTGTTTCTCAATTTATGTCTTTTCCGAGGTAACAATAATTTCGGTGTTAACACCTAGTTTTATCGTTCATAAATATGTATAAACATGATTTTGAATTCATTTATTTGAAAATTTTGAAAAATTTTACTAGAATTGGGTAGTCAGTATATAAGACTAGGGCTGTTCTTTATTATCAGAGAGTACTAGATTCTAATACAACTACTGCGTTACTAGTATTTTTAATGGTAACCAAGTGTTTAAGTCAACAAATTTTAAAAATCCGAAAGAATTTAACCCCTTCCCACACTTAAGATCTTGCAATGCCCTCATTTGCAAGAAATCAGTAACAATTTAAATTATTGAGGGTGATTAGCATAGAAAAATGATTAAGTTTTACCAAAGTTTCCAAACATATTGGCGTTTGTTTGTTGAATGATAAATGGTGCAAATCATTTGTTCATTCCGTCTTGTTGTTACATTACATTTGTTTTTCGTTTTGTCGTCAAAATTAGTAGCTTTTGCTGAACTTAATGCCAGTCTTTGAAAATGTGCTATTTTACCCTGTTGTGTATATGAAATAAAATACATACAATACAAATATAAACATGCATGGTAATTTGAAATGGGACTTAAAATTCCACTTTCAAATCAAATATGAAATATTAGTACAACATAATAAAAATATTAAACTTACATAAAAGTATCAATATTTGTATGCTTAAACATAAATAAATAGAAATAATAAAAAGATAAAAATCATAGAAATCACCAACGGGAACTATATTAATCTGGATAGGGGTTCCAGTTCATGTCGTCGGTCGGGTTCCATGGTTGGTGATAGGTGTACTGATAGGCCTGGTTAGGGTCGTAGAGAGTAAATGGTGGTCTCATCTCGGGCTGGTGTGGAGGATAGTAAGCGGGTCGGGTCTGTACGTAGTGATCCTGAGGTGATAGCCGACTCATGATCTGACACTGATGATAGTCCCATCTATCATGCTGTCGTTGCCTAGAATGTTCGTACTCATTCCGGGCTTGTCACTGCTCTAACCGACTAAATCTATCCTGGTTTGTCATTTATATCTCATCTATATGCTGGTAGACGTCAGTCATAGCCTCCCTAATGACATCCCTAATGTCATCCGCTTCCTCCATTTCCTCATCTGAACCTCTCCCTACCTGTGGATGACGACCAACATAGGGTACTGCCTGATTGCGTCTGCTCTTCAATACCTTAGCACCCTGATAGACCTTCAATCCTAAAGTATCATCCTGTTCCCTACAAACCAAGAGTGGACCCCCTTAATCCCTATCTACACCCAAATACTCTCCAATGAGAGTAACAAAAATACCTCCTCCTATTATTCCTCCTTCCTGTATTCCTTCCACTATCTTAGACAAATAAAAACCAACACAGTAGGGGATATTAACAAAGCCTCTTGGGTCTCGAATACACTTAAGGTAGAATAAATCATGTAAGGTCGTTTTCTCCTTGTTGTGACCTCTCTGTGTAATCGAGTTAGCCAGAAATCTATGAATTATACGAAGCTCGGCTCTGTGAATATGTAAGTAGGAGTGTGTTCCTGCCCGCCCAAAAACATTATAATCTGACATACGCCTCCAGACGGCGTTAGCATCAAAATTCCTATCTACCCTTTCACCATGATAAATCAAATTCAAACAATCGGGTAGTAGTAATTTAGCGGGCGTATATATCTGTAAAGCCCTGGCCATGTCCAGCATGGACATCCTATACATCCTACGACCAAGTATAAATCTAAGAAAACTTCTATCATCTAATCTAACTACATCCGCATTAAGTGAAATAGTACTCATAAGCTCAACACACCATTCCTTATATACAGGCCTACGAATGGTGAATAAACGTTCCCAATCGGGAAAAGAAGAGCTGCCATACATTTGGATCAAATGTTGTCTAACTGAGTTAACTAGTTGGACCCTTTCCAAAGGCTCCCAATCAATTACCCTTGGCACTTCTACATTTTTCGTCACCAATTTGAATTTGTTACTTTGATATGTCGGGTAATCTCTCCAACTCCGATCAAATCTCAAATTGGGATGCAACTGTTCTTCATGAATCGTTGGGTGTTGTACTATCGGATGCATCAGAAATACTACGTAGGCATCAATATATTCTTGTTGCGTATCATAATAAGGTACGTGTTGATCAGGTTGTTGTTGTTGTTGTTGTTGTTGTTGTTGTTCCTGTTGTTGCTCATGTTCAGGTTCATATTGCATTTCTGGTTCAGGTTCTGGAGCAGGTTGTCTAGATGATGATGATGCACCATCAGTATTAGTAAATCTCTGCAAAACACATTAAACACAAATTTTGTGCATCCAAATATGCATTAGTGTTAGCAAAATAACAACTTGAAACAATTACAATAACATGTTCAATCAAAATTAAACTTATACACATTTTCACAATTTTTATAATTCTACACTTTTTCAAATAAGCATATATGAAAATGTTTACAAAGTTCATAAGCATTCAACTCAAATAACATGTTAAAATAACAATTACTAGCAATTAAACAAGTTTCAAATGGCATTTACATCAATTTAATCAAGTTCATGAATTTTATACCTAAAAAGTCCACTTTAATTCTCAAAAATCATGTTTAGGATCAAAGTTTGGATCATTTAGCTACCTAAACATGTTACACTACTTAATTTAGCAATAATTCATGACAAAAATCGGCCATAACCTGTTTATATCAAAAAGCCCCAAATTGCTCAAAAACACAAACCCTAGATCCATAAAATTTTTGAAGTTTTTGGCTTCAAATCATGTTAAATAGCATCAATCTAGGTTATACATGCATAATATACTAACAATTTAACTCTAATTACACTAGAAATTAACAAAATCAAATTAGGTAAAATATAGCTCAAGAACACTAAAAATCAAATTTAAAGAGGTTTAGGGGTGAAATTGTTACCCTTCTTGATAAACTTCTTGTCAAATTCATGATTAGAGCGGATTATAGCGAGAAATTTGGTTGATTTTGGTGAAAAATTGATGAAATTAGGGGTGTTTTTGGAGTAGGTTCGTATGTATGTGTGTGTGTTTGTGATGCAGCAGCAGCACCGCTGGAACTTTTATTCCTGAGCTGAATTTTTACTCCATGCGATCGCATGAAAAAGAAGGCCAAACCCCATGCGATAGCATGGAGTCCGATTTTTTTTTTATAGAAAAAACCATTACTAATAAAACATATAATTAATTAAAAATTAAAATTTTGTTTCTTTTTAGGATGAGGGCATTTTGGATCGTTGTCCTAGTCCGTCCCTCGACAAAATTTTAAAAATTTGTCACGTTTTAAGCGCGGTTTTAAAAGTAAAGATTTTTGGGTTTTTTTTAATGTTTTTGGCATACTTTAATTCAATAAGATTAAAAATAAAGATAATAAAAGTTCTCGTCCCGCCCTCGGGTAAAGCAATTTCCGTTCAACGACCTAGTTTTCAACTCATGACGAATTTTAAATATCAAAATTTTAACTTAATGAAATAAAGTAAATTTTTGTTTTTAAATTCACACCAAACTTAAATTTAAAATGTATAAAATAAAAAATTCATATTATTAAAATTAAAAATTCTCACCAAATTTATATAATATTTTTGTTTTTATACATACAAACTTATATTAAAAATATTAATATTTCAAATAGGTACAAACTTAAATATATTGATTTTAAAAAAGTTTACAATATTAATTTAATATTAATTTTAAAAACATGGTAAAAATTAAAATTCAAAATCTTTTTGGTCTTTTATCACACTTTAATCAATTAAATATTATCAAAAATATACGCCCCTCTTTTCGGTAAAGTAATTTCGGCTATATTACCTAGTTTTACTCCTGACGAATTTCTGAAATATTTTGGGTTAATTGATTAAAGATATTTATACCTTAAGAATAAATGGTAAATTTCGCAGTGATGTAATAAATTTTTGTATGATATCAATAATTTCGGTTTCGCATACCTAATTTTATTAAATACCAATTTAATACTTTATAGCGAACGATTCAGCGTTTATTATCAAAAGGTTAAAAGCAATAAAAATAAAAATAAAAACTGTACATACTTACCTGTGAGAAAGAATTCTCAGAGACCTGCTTTAGCCGACTCATAGGAGAGTCGTGTGATTTGATTTTCCATAGCTACGTAAGCATAACCTCGATTCTTCAATATCTTTTCTTCTAAACATATGAACGGTCCTTCTCTGCATAGAGTAACAAATTCGGTATTTGAATATGTTTGATTATTTGAACATTTACCTTCATGTGACCATTTTCCGCATTTATAACATCTTTCAAGGTGTCGTGCTCTTCTTTTTGTTGCGGATTTTGATTTTCCTTTACCAAAATGTATCTTATGATGATCTTTTCTGAGTTCTTTCCTTACTCAGTCCATTTTGCCTCTTATGAATGATACCAGTTCACTCGGAAGGGTGTCATTATTACGTTTAGTAATCATAGCATGTAGCATTAGACCATGGTTCAGGTCAAAGGAATTCTTCATCTCGTAAAACCTAAAAAAAATAAAAATTCAGAATGAGGGGAGAAGACTAGTTCTTTAGGGCCTGCTAGGGAAAGACCATTCCGATTTCATTTTCGGAAACTACACAAAAACAGAATATCTAACTCTAACAGAAATATATATTACCCTAAAAAGATTCGAAACTTCCCACACTTAGTTAGCTGTGGTATCGAAATTGTGATTAACTTCATCTTCAACTTCCATCGAATTATCTATGTAATGTTTAACTCTGTGACCATTAACTTTAAATTCAATCCCATTTAAATTTATTAACTCTACTGTTCCATATGGGAAAACTCTTTTGACTATGAATGGTCTAGACCATCTTGATTTCAATTTTCCAGGAAATAGCTTGAATCGTGAATTGAAAAGAAGAACTCTGTCTCCTTCTTTAAATTAATTTGAACTTCTGATTCTTTTATCATGCCATTTCTTCGTTCTTTCTTTATAGATCAACGAATTTTCGTATGCTTTGAAATGTCCCGTTCATATTGATTATAAACGTTCCATATTAATTGATTTCGTCGCGAGGTTTTGACCTCTATATGAGACGTTTTTCAAAGACTGCATTCATTTTTAAAACAACCATAACCTTTATTTTATCGATAAAGGTTTAAAAGCATTACGTTGATTGTCAAATAATGATAATCTAAAATATACCGTTTACACACGACCATTACATAATGGTTTACAATAAGAATATAATACATCAAAAATAAGTTTCTTGAATGCAGTTTTTACATAATATCATACAAGCATGGACTCCAAATCTTGTCCTTATTTTAGTATGCAACAGCGGAAGCTCTTAATAATCACATGAGAATAAACATGCTTAAAACGTCAACAAAAATGTTGGTGAGTTATAGGTTTAACCTATATATTATCAAATCATAATAATAGACCACAAGATTTCATATTTCAATATACATCCCATACATAGAGATAAAATCATTCATATGGTGAACACCTGGTAACCGACATTAACAAGATGCATATATAAGAATATCCCCATCATTCCGGGACACCCTTCGGATATGATATAAATTTCGAAGTACTAAAGCATCCGGTACTTTAGATGGGGTTTGTAGGCCCAATAGATCTATCTTTAGGATTCACGTCAATTAGGGTGTCTGTTCCCTAATTCTTAGATTACCAGACTTAATAAAAGGGGCATATTCGATTTCGATAATTCAACCATAGAATGTAGTTTCACGTACTTGTGTCTATTTTGCAAATCATTTATAAAACCTGCATGTATTCTTATCCCAAAAATATTAGATTTTAAAAGTGGGACTATAACTCACTTTCACAGATTTTTACTTCGTCGGGAAGTAAGACTTGGCCATTGGTCGATTCACAAACCTATAACAAATATGTACATATATATCAATGTATGTTCAAAATATATTTACAACATTTTTAATACGTTTTACTGTTTTAAGTTTATTAAGTCAGCTGTCTTTGTTAGTAACCTACAACTAGTTGTTCATAATTAGATGTACAGAAATAAATCGATATATATTATCTTGAATCAATCCACGACCCAGTGTATACACGTCTCAGGCTAGATCACAACTCAAACTATATATATTTTTGGAATCAACCTCAACCCTGTATAGCTAACTCCAACATTACTGCATATAGAGTGTCTATGGTTGTTCCAAATAATATATATAGATGGGTCGATATGATATGTCATAACATTTGCATACGTGTCTATGGTATCCCAATATTACATAATATATTAAAATACATGTATAATACAATATAAGTTAGCTAGGATATGATTAATATAGATTTGTTACCAATTTTCACGTAGCTACAACAAGCAAAAATAACCAATCTTGTTTTACCCATAACTTCTTCATTTTAAATCCGGTTTGAGTGAATCAAATTGCTATGTTTTCATATTGAACTTAACTTTATGAATCTATATATAAAAATTATAAGTTTATAGTTGGAATTACAGGTTACAAGTCATTTTTGTAAAGTTAGTCATTTCAGTCGAAAGAACGACGTCTAGATGACCATTTTGGAAAACATACTTCCACTTTGAGTTTAACCATGATTTTTGGATATAGTTTCATGTTCATAAGAAAAATAATTTTCCTAGAAGAACAACTTTTAAATCAAAGTTTATCATAGTTTTTAATTATCCAAACCAAAACTGCCCCCGATTTCACTACGACGGCGTATATCCGATTTTATGGTGTTCATCGTATTTCCAGGTTTTAAATCATTAAGTTAGCATATCATATAGATATAGAACATGTGTTTAGTTGATTTTAAAAGTCAAGTTAGAAGGATTAACTTTTGTTTGCGAACAAGTTTAGAATTAACTAAACTATGTTCTAGTGATTACAAGTTTAAACCTTCGAATAAGATAGCTTTATATGTATGAATCGAATGATGTTATGAACATCATTACTACCTCAAGTTTTCTGGATAAAACCACTGGAAATGATAAAAATGGATCTAGCTTCGAAGGATCATTGGATGGCTTGAAAGTTCTTGAAACAGAATCATGACACGAAAACAGTTCAAGTAAGATTTTCACTCGAAATAAGATTGTTATAGTTGTAGAAATTGAATCAAAGTTTGAATATGAATATTACCTTGAATTAGAAATATAACCTACTATAAATAACAAAGGTTCCTTGATATTAGATGATTACTTGGAATGGATTAGAAAGCTTGGAAGTAGACTTGCAAACTTGGAAGTATTCTTGATTTTTATGAAACTATACTTATGAAATTTATGAAGAACACTTAGAAATTGAAGACAGAACTTGAGAGAGATCACTTAGATGAAGAAAATTGAAGAATGAAAGTGTTTGTAGGTGTTTTTGGTCGTTGGTATATGGATTAGATATAAAGGATGTGTAATTTTGTTTTCATGTAAATAAGTCATGAATGATTACTCATATTTTTGTAAGTTTATGAGATATTTCATGCTAGTTGCCAAATGATGGTTCCCACATGTGTTAGGTGACTCACATGGGCTGCTAAGAGCTGATCATTGGAGTGTACATACCAATAGTACATACATCTAAAAGCTGTGTATTGTACGAGTACGAATACGGGTGCATACGAGTAGAATTGTTGATGAAACTGAACGAGGATGTAATTGTAAGCATTTTTGTTAAGTAGAAGTATTTTGATATGTGTCTTGAAGTCTTTCAAAAGTGTAAGAATACATATCAAAACACAACATGTATATACATTCTAATGGAGTCGTTAAGTCTTCGTTAGTCGTTACATGTAAGTGTTGTTTTGAAACCTTTACGTTAACGATCTCAATTAATGTTGTTAACCCAATGTTTATTATATCAAATGAGATGTTAAATTATTATATTAACATGATATTATGATGTATGAATATCTCTTAATATGATATATATATTAAAATATCCTTACAACGATAATCGTTACATATAAGTCTCGTTTCGTAATTCTTGGGTTAGTAGTCTTGTTTTTACATATGTAGTTCATCGTTAACACACTTAATGATATATTTAAATATCATTTTATCATGTTAAATATAGTGTATCAATATCTTAATATGATACATATGTATTTAGTAGACGTTATCATAACGATAATCGTTATATATATCATTTCGAGTTTCTTAACTTAGTAATCTCATTTCTTATGTATATCACACATTGTTAATATACTTAGTGCGATAGTTACTCATCATAATCTTATGTCAACCATATATATATGTCTATATATATACCACAACATGTAGTTTTTACAATTTTGTAACGTTCGTGAATCGCCGGTCAACATGGGTGATCAATTGTATATATGAAACTTATTTCATTTAATTAAGTCTTAACAAGTTTGATTGCTTAACACGTTGGAAACATTTAGTCATGTAAATATCAATCTCAATTAATATATATAAACATGGAAAAGTTCGGGTCACTACAGTACTTACCCGTTAAATAAATTTCGTCCCGAAATTTTAAGCTGTTGAAGGTGTTGACGAATCTTCTGGAAATAGATGCGGGTATTTCTTCTTTATCTGATCTTCATGTTCCCAGGTGAACTCGGGTCCTCTACGAGCATTTCATCGAATCTTAACAATCGGTATCTTGTTTTGCTTAAGTCTCTTAACCTCACGATCCATTATTTCGACGGGTTCTTCAATGAATTGAAGTTTTTCATTGATTTGGATTTCATCCAACGGAATAGTGAGATCTTCTTAGCAAAACATTTCTTCAAATTCGAGACGTGGAAAGTGTTATGTACAGCCGCGAGTTATTGAGGTAGCTCCAGTTGGTAAGCTACTGGTCCGACACGATCTATAATCTTGAATGGTCCAATGTACCTTGGATTTAGTTTCCCCCATTTACCAAATCGAACAACGCCTTTCCAAGGTGAAACCTTAAGCAAGACCATTTCTCCAATTTCAAACTCTATATCTTTTCTTTTACTGTCCGCGTAGCTCTTTTGTCAACTCTGGGCGGTTTCAATCGTTGTTGAATTTGGATGATTTTCTCAGTAGTTTGTTGTATTATCTCCGGACCCGTAATCTGTCTATCCCCCACTTCATTCCAACAAATCGGAGACCTGCACTTTCTACCATAAAGTGCCTCAAATGGCGCCATCTTAATACTAGAATGATAACTATTGTTGTAGGAAAATTCTGCTAACGGTAGGTGTCGATCCCAACTGTTTCCGAAATCAATAACACATGCTCGTAGCATATCTTCAAGTGTTTGTATCATCCTTTCGCTCTGCCCATCAGTTTGTGGATGATAGGCAGTACTCATGTCTAGACGAGTTCCTAATGCTTGCTGTAATGTCTGCCAGAATCTTGAAATAAATCTGCCATCCCTATCAGAGATAATAGAGATTGGTATTCCATGTCTGGAGACGACTTCCTTCAAATACGGCCGTGCTAACTTCTCCATCTTGTCATCTTTTCTTATTGGCAGGAAGTGTGCTGATTTGGTGAGACGATCAACTATTACCCAAATAGTATCAAAACCACTTGCAGTCCTTGGCAATTTAGTGATGAAATCCATGGTAATGTTTTGCCATTTCCATTCCGGGATTTCGGGTTGTTGAAGTAGACCTGATGGTTTCTGATGCTCTGCTTTGACCTTAGAACACGTCAAACATTCCCCTACGTATTTAGCAACATCGGATTTCATACCTGGCCACCAAAAATGTTTCTTGAGATCCTTGTACATCTTCCCCATTCTAGACGCATAAGCAATTACTTTCGTTCGTTGCATTAATATACAACCGAGACCTTGCTTTGAGGCGTCACAATATATCATAAAATTATCATTCCCTTCAGGTAATGACAATATAGGTGCCGTAGTTAACTTTTTCTTTAACAATTGAAACGCTTTCTCTTGCTCATCTTTCCATTCAAATTTCTTCCCTTTATGCGTTAATGCAGTTAAGGGTTTTCATATTCTGTAAAAGTCTTGGATGAACCTTCTATAGTAACCAGCTAGTCCTAAAAACTGGCGTATGTGTTTCGGAGTTTTCGGGGTTTCCCACTTTTCAACGGTTTCGATCTTTGCTGGGTCCACCTGGATATCTTCTTTGTTCACTATGTGACCGAGGAATTGAACTTCTTCCAACCAAAATGCACACTTTGAAAACTTAGCGTACAGTTTTTCTTTCCTCAATACTTCTAGCACTTTTCTCAAATGTTCTTCGTGCTGTTGATCATTCTTTGAGTAAATAAGTATGTCCTCGATGAAAACAATGACAAACTTGTCAAGATATGGCCCACATACTCAGTTCATAAGGTCCATGAACACAGCTGGTGCGTTAGTCAATCCAAATGACATAACCATAAACTCGTAATGACCATAACGCATCCTAAAAGTAGTTTTTGGAATATCATCCTCCTTTACTCGCATTTGATGATATCCAGAACGTAAATCGATCTTCCAATAAACAGACGAGCCTTGTAGTTGATCAAATAAGTCGTCGATTCTCGGTAGTGGGTAGCGGTTCTTGATGGTAAGTTTGTTCAACTCTCGGTAGTCGATACACAACCTGAATGTACCATCTTTCTTCTTCACAAACAGAACAGGAGCTCCACATGGTGATGTACTTGGTCGAATGAAACCACGCTCTAAAAGTTCCTGTAACTGACTTTGTAATTCTTTCATTTTGTGGGTGCGAGTCTGTATGGAACACGAGCTATTGGTGCAGCTCCTAGTACAAGGTCTATTTGAAATTCAACGGATCGATGTGGGGGTAATCCCGGTAATTCTTTCGGAAATACATCGGAAAATTCTTTTGCGACGGGAACATCACTGATGCTCTTTTCTTCAGTTTGTACTTTCTCGACGTGTGCTAGAACAGCATAGCAACCTTTTCTTATTAGTTTTTGTGCCTTCAAATTACTAATAAGATGTAGCTTCGTGTTGCCCTTTTCTCCGTACACCATTAAGGGTTCTCCTTCTTCTCGTACAATGCGAATTGTATTTTTGTAACATACGATCTCTGCTTTCATCTCCTTCAGCCAGTCCATGCCAACTATTACATCAAAACTCCCTAACTCTACTGGTATCAAATCAATCTTAAATATTTTGTTACCCAATTTAATTTCTCGATTCCGGCATATATAATCTGCTGAAATTAATTTACCATTTGCTAATTCGAGTAAAAATTTACTATCCAACGGCGTCAATGGACAACTTAATTTAGCACAAAAATCTCTACTCATATAGCTTCTATCCGCACCCGAATCAAATAAAACGTAAGCAGATTTATTATTAATAAGAAACGTACCCGTAACAAGCTCCGGGTCTTCCTGTGCCTCTGCCGCATTAATATTGAAAACTCTTCCGCGGCCTTGTCCATTCGTGTTCTCCTGGTTCGGGCAATTTCTAATAATGTGGCCCGATTTTCCACATTTATAACAAATTACATTGGCATAACTTGCTCCGACACTACTTGCTCTGCCATTACTCGTTCCGACACCATTTGTTCCTGTCATTCTGTTAACCCCTGGTCCGTAGACCTCACACTTCACCGCGCTATGACCATTTCTTTTACACTTGTTGCAAAATTTGGTGCAAAACCCCGAGTGATACTTTTCACACCTTTGGCATAGCTGCTTCTGATTGTTGTTGTTGTTGCGGTTGTTATTGTTGTTGGGATGCTTGTTGTAGTTGTTGTTGTTGTTGTGCCATTTGTTGTAGTTGCAATTGATGTTGCGATTGTTGGGATAGTTGTTGTTGTTTTGGTGACTCTTATCACCGTTTTCCTCCCACTTTCTTTTGACTAACTTCAAGTTGGCCTCTTCGGCCGCCTGTTCTTTAATTTTTCCCTCAATCTGGTTCACTAGTTTATGAGCCATTCTACATGCCTTTTGTATGGAGGCAGGCTCGTGTGAACTTATATCTTCTTGGATTCTCTCCGGTAACCCTTTCACAAACGCGTCGATCTTCTCTTCCTCATCTTCGAACGCTCTCGGACACAATAGGCACAATTCTGTGAATCATCTTTCGTACGAAGTAATATCGAATCGCTGTGTTCGTAACCCTCTAAGTTCTGACTTGAGCTTATTGACCTCGGTTCTGGGACGGTACTTCTCGTTCATCAAGTGCTTAAATGCTGACCACAGTAGCGCGTAAGTAGCATCTTGTCCCACTTGCTCTAGATAGGTATTCCACCATGTTAACGCAATACCTATGAAGGTATGCGTAGCGTACTTCACTTTGTCTCCTTCAGTACACTTACTTATGGCAAACACCGATTCGACTTTCTCGGTCCACCGTTTCAATCTGATTGGTCCTTCGGTCCCATCAAATTCCAAAGGTTTGCAGGCAGTGAATTCTTTGTAGGAGCATCCTACACGATTTCTTGCACCGTTAGCTGCATTGCTAGATTCAGAGTTATTGTTGGTATGTAGCGCGGCCTGTACTGCGGCTATGTTTGAAGCAAGAAAGGCACGAAATTCCTCTTCGCTCATATTCAAGGTGTGTCGAGTAGTCGGTGCCATTTCCTTCAAAATAGTCAAATGAAACAATTTAATCATACAGAATATTAAGAGTAGTCAATAGTATCTCGTAGCATAATATGAACTCATTTATAAAAGCTTTGTCTTCATATTAGTGTTTTATAATTTTAAATTCGGTTACTACCTACCCATTAAGTTCATACTTAGTAGCTAATATACAATTCAACTACTACAATTCCATATGAAAAACTGATTATAATAATATATCACATACAAATATTCTTCAAACTTACAACTTCGCTATATTACATATAACATGAAATATAGTACACTATGATACATGACAGTTTTGAAGATAAATCTAGTTAATACGTAAGTTGTTCAGCAAAGGAAATAAAGACACGTAATTCATAAGTCCCGAAACAAGTCATGCATTCTGGTTTTACTAAGACGACTTCCCATCCTTGGTCTTGTGGAAAATAACCGTTATGACCATTAGCTAGGCAGCATGTTGTAATGTCGTCAAAAGGACGAAGATTTCGTAATGTCCAACAGCCCCGTAATAATCTAAAAACCTTGTTTCTCACCCCAACTACTGAATCCATCACTTGTGGGAAGGTTTTATTTAAAAGTTGCAATCCGATGTTCTTTTTCTCACTTTCGTAAGAAGTGAACATCACTAACCCGTAAGCATAACATGCTTCTTTATGTTGCATGTTAGAAGCTCTTTCTAATTCACGAAATCCTATGTTGGGATATGTTGAGTCAAAATAGGTTCTTAACCCGTAGCGTAAAATTGCATTTGGGTTCCCCGCATTTAACGCTTTAAAGAAAACAAGGCGTAACTTACGGTCTCCCCAATGTGATATACCCCACCTATCAAAGGAAAGCCTTTTATAAACTAAGGCATTTCTGGAAAGTCTTTCAAATGTTTGACAAGTTAATTTCGCCATAACTAAATGTGCTGATGAATTTTGACTGACTCTAGACAAGATTTCCTAAATCATATCCTCTGGTAGGTCTTCTAAAATATTCGGTTGTCTACCCTTAACGTCCATTTTGTTTTTATACTGTAAAATAGACAAGGATTAGATTCGTAAAAGATAATTAACAAACAATACAAGCAATTTTTACATAGAACATAAAAGCACAAGTACACTACAATACATATAATACATAACATGATTACAACCTTCTAATCTGAATCACTGGTTTCTTCTTCTTCGAACTTGGTTCGTTTTCCTAATTTTCTAGGAATATGTGGTGTTCCTCTAATACGAGCCATCATTTTCCATAATGGTTTAGAAAAACCTGGTGGTTTAGAGGTTCCCGGGTCATTGTTACATTTTAGGAAATACGGATGTTGTCGATACATATAAAGTTCATCGGGGTTGGAATCGGGTTTCTCTATTTTTATACCTTTTAACTTATTATTTTCTTTCGCTTTATTAAATTGGGTCGAGGTAATTTCTATAACATGATCGGAATCCTCATCGGGATTCGATTCATCGAAAAATTGGTAATCTTCCCAATATTTTGCTTTCTCGGCGGAAACACTATTGACCATTATTAACTTTGGTCCGTTGGTTGAGGATTTTCTTTTATTTAATCGATTTACTATAGGTATCAATATTTCTTCCTCCGGAACCTCTTCTTCTTCTGGTTCCTCCTCTTCTGATTCATCCTCTTTTGGTTCCTCTTCTTCTGGTTCCTCCTCTTCCGGTTCCTCTTCGGGAATTTGTGAATCTTCCCAAAATATATTCGACTCTTCATTATTATTAGGTGAATCAATGGGATTTTTACTAGAGGTAAACACGTTAAGAGATTAATATATCACATAATATTTACATGTTAATAATATATAGTTTCCAACAAAAAAAATGTTAAGCAATCATTTTTGAAGAAAAACACGGTCGAAGTCCAGATTCACTAATGCATCCTAACAAACTCGGTAAGACACACTAATGCAATTTTCTGGTTCTCTAAGACCAACACTCTGATACCAATTGAAATGTCCCGTTCATATTGATTATAAACGTTCCATATTAATTGATTTCGTCGCGAGGTTTTTGTAGCGACCCGACCAAATCATGTTTGACGGCGCCGACTACTTTGGTCCCGTTGCGTGGTCATAAGTCTTTATTATGACTTTTGACCAAAATATGTCGCATTTATTTTATAAGAAAAAGGATGTTTCAAGTTAACAAATGTAGTTCGAAAGACTAGTTACATTACAATGTTTAACGTACGAATGAAACCTATGCGACACAATTTAAAGTAGTCAAAAGACGCTCCATCTATGCATGTATACTCGACATCCAAGCAAGTATCAAAAAGAGTGCGGAAGCATGTATCAAGTAGCTTTCAAGGACCTGAGAAAACATATAGAAAACTGTCAACGAAAACGTTGGTGAAATCATAGGTGTTTTAGTAAACGTTGCATTTGAACCACAAGATTTAATATAATATGATTATCTAAATCATTTGCATTCCAAAGTTGTTATTTGTTTCGCGGGCACCCAATTATCAAACTTAACTGTTTTGCACCCTTCGCGTAGTGTTAGAACATACACTAGACCCGAAAATATATTTCATCCGCTAACGGTAGCGAACCGTCCGAATGAGGCTCGTCAAGCCCATGTGATCACATAATATAAGTTCACGTTTACACCCTGCAAGTGTAACTAATGATAATTGAATTGAGGCTTTTTGTTCAAACCCGTACGTGGAATGTTCGTTTTCGTACTTGTGTTCAATGTGTAAAAGTATGATACGTATATGTTTCTCATCCCATAGTTTAAAGCGTAAAAGTTGTTTGAAAGATGGGACTATGATCTCACCTTGAGTGCACGTATGAAAAGTACTTCACAAAGTAACGTGTGCGAAGGATAGTGCTAGTCTTGACCTAAACCAATAGGTCGTATCAATAACGGTAAACACGATAGGTCAAAGATGTTTAATTAGTCCTATGGCTCGTTACGACTCGATTATGTAGCATGTGAATCAAATTGTCAAGTTTCATGCAAGATACAAGTACAGAAACAAGTTAGGAAGGTTGCATAATCATTTGGTTAAGTTTGACAAAAAGTCAAACTTTGGTCGGTCAAAGTCAACGAAAGTCAACACGTTCGGATCGGGTCCCGAACTATTTTTCTGAGGTTTTTATTCATATATAAGCATGTTAGAACAAGTCTCATGTGAATCGGAGGTCCATAGTGTGCCAAACATTTTTCGTATTTTGACCAAAGAGGTCAGAAACTGGACACGGCTTAGGCCGCGCCGCGGCCCCAAATTGTCGCGCCGCGACAATACACGGGAACTGGTACCTGGTCAGTCTCAAATGTCCAAGTCTCAATTCCAAACACTTTCAAGCATAACTCGCAAACCGCTAATACTTAGAACTCGTATCTTATATCGTTAGAAAGGTAATTTGACAAAGAACACATCTAAATACATTTCACCAACCAAAAATGTTATTTGTAACAATCGGCTTTCCAAAGTAAATGATCAATTAATGCACACATTTAATATACAAATTTGATAAGTGCACATTTATGATTCGGGCATTTAATGCATACATATAACATGCCGTTTTGTAGGTAATCGAGCATACAATACAACTAACTACTTACTAACTACAATTCATGTCATTCAATGCATCAAATATTCATTTCAAGCTTATCAAACCCTAACCCGAATTCACCAAAATCACTAATCAAGTTTATGGAGTTTTCTCAAGCAACCTACACATCAATTTGAAGCTAGTGATACTAGGAACACATTTAATACATGCATTTATAACATTTAACAACATTCAAACAACCAAATCACCAAATCAAACACACCAAAGTTCATACTCAAGCTAGTTACTTCAAATAACGAAATCGAGCATATAAATCATATATTCATGTTAGACTTGAGCCATAGACACTAATTAACAACTTTATAAGTTCAAAAATATCAAGAACACAAAATCTAGTGATTTTAGAAAGTTACCCAAACTTGATGAAGTCGGTATGGAATCGAAGAGGAAGTTGCAAGGATTTCAAATATGTAATTTGTTTTGCAAGACACCCGCTAGCTTAGATTTAGATGATGATTCCTTGTTTGAGAAATTGAGAGAAAATATGGAAGTAGAAGAAGAAAAGGGAAAATGAAAAAGAAAAGATGGGGGTGGGGGTTGACTAGTCAAAGGCTAGTCACCTCTTTGGCATTTTGGTGAAACAAGTCCCTCAAGTTCGGTTGCGGGTGCGTGAATTACCTAGACGAGATATTTTTAAAACACGTATTAACGGGAGATGTTATAAACATATAACGGGATTTAAATAGTTAAACGGAAAAGTAAACGGAAAAAGGCGGGATGTTACATTACCTACTCCTTAAAAGAAATTTCGTCCCGAAATTTAAGTAGGCGTAGTAGTCGTTGTTTCTTCCTCGGAATCCTGCGTTTCCGGAATTGGGAATAAATGAGGGTATTTCTTTTGCATTTGATCTTGCCTTTCCCAAGTAAACTCGGGTCCTCTTTTGGCGTTCCAACGGACTTTAACAATCGGGATTCGGCTTTGTTTCAATGTCTTGACGGAGGTGTCCACAATTTCAACCGGTTCCTCCACAAAATGAAGCTTGTCATCAATAGTAAGTTCCTCGAGAGGGATGACGATATCGGGTTCGGCAAGACACTTTTTCAAGTTAGATACATGGAAGGTAGGATGAACGGAGTTCAATTGAGGCGGAAGATCTAAACGATAAGCAACGTTTCCAATACGCTCCAAGATTTCGAAAGGATCAATATACCGCGGATTTAGCTTCCCGCATTTCCTAAAACGGATTACAACCTTCCAAGGTGCGACTTTTAACATGACACGGTCACCGACTTGAAATTCAAGGTCGTTGCGTCTTTTGTCGGTATAGCACTTTTGACGACTCAGGGCCGTCCGGAGCCTATCTCGGATTTGTACGATCTTCTCGGTGGTTTCGTGAATGAGTTCGGGTCCGGTGATTTGCACGTCGCCTACCTCGGCCCAACAAAGAGGTGAACGACATTTTCGGCCGTATAGCGCTTCAAAAGGTGCGGCTTTAATACTCGCGTGATAACTATTGTTGTAAGAGAACTCGGCGAGAGGTAAGTGCTTGTCCCAAGCTTTTCCAAAATCAACCACGCAAGCTCGTAACATGTCCTCCAAGGTTTGAATTGTACATTCGCTTTGTCCATCGGTTTGAGGATGATATGCGGTGCTCATGTCTAAACGCGTTCCCAACGCTTCTTGCAAGGTACGCCAAAATCTAGAAACAAAACGGCCATCTCGGTCGGAGATAATCGATAAAGGTACACCGTGTCGGGCTACGATTTCTTTAATGTAAAGTTGCACAAGTTTCTCCATTTTGTTGGTCTCCTTCATGGCAAGAAAGTGTGCGGATTTGGTGAGGCGGTCAACAATAACCCAAATGGTATCATAACCGCCCGTCGTTTTTGGTAGTTTGGTGATAAAATCCATCGTTATCCTTTTCCACTTCCATTGCGGGATCTCGGGTTGTTGAAGTAGTCCAGACGGTCTTTGGTGTTCGGCTTTGACTTTGGAACATGTCAAACACTTGGAAACATAAGTAGCTACGTCCCTTTTGATGTTCGGCCACCAATATTGTTGTTTAAGGTCGTGGTACATCTTATTGGCACCGGGGTGGATCGAGTATCGTGACTTATGGGCTTCATCTAAAATGAGACTTTGTAGGTTCCCATAACTAGGCACCCAAATCCTTCCGGCGAAATATCGGAGTCCGGTTTCCTTAGTTTCGAATCGAGAGACGAGAATGTTCAAGAGCTCGTGTGAAACGTTTTCATCCTTGAGAGCCTCATCTTGGGCTACCCGAATTTGGCTATTAAGGTTGGTGTGGATGGTGATGTTTAAGGCTCGGACACGAAGAGGCACCGCTCTTTCTTTTCGAGTTAATGCATCGGCTACTACGTTTGCCTTCCCGGGATGGTAACGAAGTTCGCAATCGTAATCGTTTAAGGTTTCAATCCACCTTCGTTGTCTCATGTTTAGTTGCTTTTGATCGAAGTGTGTTGGAGACTTTTGTGATCGGTAAAGATAGTACTCTTGGTTCCATAAAGATAGTGTCTCCACATTTTAAGTGCAAAGACAACGGCTCCGAGTTCGAGATCATGTGTCGTGTAGTTTCGTTCATGAATTTTGAGTTGTCGAGAAGCATAAGAAATGACTTTCGTTCGCTGCATCAACACACACCCAAAACCATGTTTCGAGGCGTCGCAATACACAACAAAATCATCGTTGCCTTTGGGAAGTGACAAGATAGGAGCGGTGGTAAGCTTTGTCTTCAAGATTTGGAACGCGGATTCTTGCTCGGTCGCCCAAATGAATTTCTTTCCCTTGTGAGTTAATGCGGTTAGAGGACGTGCAACCAAAGAGAAGTTTTCGATGAATCTATGATAGTACCCGGCGAGACCCAAGAATTGACGAATGTGGGTAGGAGTAGTAGGAGTCTCCCATTTACTAATGGCTTCGATTTTCGTTGGATCGACTTTAATACCTTGGTCACTTACAACATGACCAAGAAATTGAACTTCCTTTAACCAAAATTCACACTTGGAGAATTTGGCATAGAGTCGTTCTTGTCTTAAAAGTTCAAGCACAAGTCGGAGGTGTTCCTCGTGTTCTTCTTCGCTTTTCGAATAGACCAAAATATCATCGATGAACACGATAACGAATTTGTCAAGGTACGGTTTGCACACGCGGTTCATAAGATCCATGAACACCGCCGGTGCATTAGTGAGACCAAATGGCATTACAAGAAATTCATAACTACCATAACGAGTTCGGAAAGCGGTTTTGGAGACATCTTCCCCCTTAACCCTTAATTGATGATAACCCGAGCGGAGATCGATTTTTGAATATACGCAAGACCCTTGTAATTGATCAAAGAGGTCATCGATGTGAGGAAGAGGATATCGGTTCTTAACCGTCAATTTGTTTAGTTCACGATAATCAATGCACATTCGTAGGGATCCGTCTTTCTTTTTAACAAACAAAATCGGAGCGCCCCAAGGTGAATGGCTAGGTTGGATAAAACCACGATCAAGTAGTTCTTGGATTTGACTTTGCAATTCTTGAATTTCGGATGGAGCGAGTCTATATGGTGCACGTGCTACGGGTGCGGCTCCCGGAATAAGATCGATTTGGAATTCAACCGGTCGATGGGGTGGAAGACCCGGCAATTCGTCGGGAAATACATCAAAAAAGTCACTAACAATAGGCACATCATCGATATGCTTCTCATCGGACTCGACTTTCTTAACGTGGGCAAGGATCGCAAAACAACCCTTACGGAGTAGTTTTCTAACTTTAAGGCACGAAACGAGGTTGAGTCTGGTGCAACTCTTATCGCCATAAACAATCAAAGGTTCACCATTCTCGATAGGAATTCGGATTGCGTTAAGATCACAAAGGATGTGAGATTTTGTTTTGACTAACCAATTCATACCGATTATTACATCAAAGCTTCCTAGTTCCATGGGTATCAAGTCAATTTCAAATTCCTTACCCAAAATGTTTAACGTACACCCCCGGTAATATGTGTCGGCACTTAATAGTTTCCCGTTAGCCACTTCAATGGTATAAGTGGTATCTAGTGGAAGTGGTGGAGTGCTAAAAGAATGAGTCAAAGTCTTGGATACAAAACTCTTATCGGCACCCGAATCGAATAAACAAGTAACATAAGTGTTGTTGAGGAGAAACGTACCCGTGACTAATTCATTGTCATCTCGGGCTTCCTCGGTGTTGATGTTGAAAGCTCGGCCGCGTGTGTTGGGGTTGGCTTTCTTCTTCGGACAGGCATTTCTAAAATGACCCGTTTGGCCACATTCATAACAAGTACCCGATTTTGGTGCATTGGGAACCTTTTGAGCGACGGGGGCGGCATTTCTACAATCGTTGGCCATATGACCACCCCTTTGGCACCGGAGGCAAAATAGATTGCTACATTCACCATAGTGGTGTTTGTGGCATTTGTTGCAAAAGGGTTTATTTCCGCCATAACTTTTCTTGGCGTCGGAGGTGAAAGGCTTTTTGGTGAAGTTGTTGTTGTAGTTGTTGCTTGATTGAGGGGCTTCCCATTTTCTTTTGTTGTTACCCGACTTGTCCTCGGCTTTAGGCACCGGTACTACGATTTCGTCAACCGTTTCGATCAATTGGCAGGCCATGTTCAAAGCTTGTTGTAGGTTAGCGGGTTTGGATGACATCACCCCTTGTTTGATGCTCTTTGGAAGACCATACATATAAAGTTCGACCCTTTGAGATTCGGGGTTCACGAGGTTTGGGCACATCAAGGATAGTTCGGCGAATCGTTGATTATAGGCATTGAGATCGTTTCCGACCGCCTCCAAGGTTCTTAGCTCTTGTTCGAGCTTTCGGGTTTCTTCACGAGGGAAATATTCGATGACCATCTTTTCCCTTAAATCGGCCCAAGAGAGGGCGTGAGCTTCATCGCTACCCACCGATTGTACATAAGTATTCCACCATGTAAGAGCGACACCGGCGAAAGTGTGAGTGGAGTATTTGACCTTGTCTTGGTCCCGACAACCACTTATGCTAAAGACGGCTTCCGTTTGCTCAAACCATCGGGTGAGCACAACCGGTCCCCCGGTTCCATCAAAAGTGTGAGGTTTGCACCCCATGAAGGCTTTATAGGAGCATCCCTCGTTTGAGTTACCGGCTCCATTGTTGTTGTTGTTGTTGTTGTTGTTGTTTTGGTTGTTGTTATTATTATTGTTATTGTTGTTGGATGAGTGACCGGCCATGGCCGCATCTACGGCGGTGGCTATCATGCGTTGTAGAGCTTGTTCGGGTGTTTCACGGCGTGGTGCACGACGAGGAGGCATTGTTCCTTCAAAACAAAAGAATACCGTTGGTTAGTATTCAAAATAATACTAACCGTGATATGGAATAAAGATAGAGAGAAAATTTTCCTTGACTCGCCTTAAATTCTTTATGTCATAATGTCGGAACGTTCATATGAGTCACCGTAATATAATCCCGGAAATTATATTACCCTGATTCATATGTGCATTCGACATTATTTCATATAGTCAAGGTGGCGTGTCAATTAAATTAAACAACGTGAGATTTAGATGAAATAAGAGTAGATATGAGTAGAAGAGTTCGAGTATAAATGCACAAATAGTCAAGTAATTCCTACTTCAAGTCTATATGCCGGTTGTAGTCTAGACTCACCAATGTACCCTATGACTCGGGGTTGACACCAATGAACTCTAAATCCCTACAACCAATGCTCTGATACCATCTGTAGCGACCCGACCAAATCATGTTTGACGGCGCCAACTACTTCGGTCCCGTTGCGTGGTCATAAGTCTTTATTATGACTTTTGACCAAAATATGTCGCATTTATTTTATAAGAAAAAGGATGTTTCAAGTTAACAAATGTAGTTCGAAAGACTAGTTACATTACAATGTTTAACGTACGAATGAAACCTATGCGACACAATTTAAAGTAGTCAAAAGACGCTCCATCTATGCATGTATACTCGACATCCAAGCAAGTATCAAAAAGAGTGCGGAAGCATGTATCAAGTAGCTTTCAAGGACCTGAGAAAACATATAGAAAACTGTCAACGAAAACATTGGTGAAATCATAGGTGTTTTAGTAAACGTTGCATTTGAACCACAAGATTTAATATAATATGATTATCTAAATCATTTGCATTCCAAAGTTGTTATTTGTTTCGCGGGTACCCAATTATCAAACTTAACTGTTTTGTACCCTTCGCGTAGTGTTAGAACATACACTAGACCCGAAAATATATTTCATCCGCTAACGGTAGCGAACCGTCCGAATGAGGCTCGTCAAGCCCATGTGATCACATAATATAAGTTCACGTTTACACCCTGCAAGTGTAACTAATGATAATTGAATTGAGGCTTTTTGTTCAAACCCGTACGTGGAATGTTCGTTTTCGTACTTGTGTTCAATGTGTAAAAGTATGATACGTATATGTTTCTCATCCCATAGTTTAAAGCGTAAAAGTTGTTTGAAAGATGGGACTATGATCTCACCTTGAGTGCATGTATGAAAAGTACTTCACAAAGTAACGTGTGCGAAGGATAGTGCTAGTCTTGACCTAAACCAATAGGTCGTATCAATAACGGTAAACACGATAGGTCAAAGATGTTTAATTAGTCCTATGGCTCGTTACGACTCGATTATGTAGCATGTGAATCAAATTGTCAAGTTTCATGCAAGATACAAGTACAGAAACAAGTTAGGAAGGTTGCATAATCATTTGGTTAAGTTTGACAAAAAGTCAAACTTTGGTCGGTCAAAGTCAACGAAAGTCAACACGTTCGGGTCGGGTCCCGAACTATTTTTCTGAGGTTTTTATTCATATATAAGCATGTTAGAACAAGTCTCATGTGAATCGGAGGTCCATAGTGTGCCAAACATTTTTCGTATTTTGACCAAAGAGGTCAGAAACTGGACACGGCTTAGGCCGCGCCGCGGCCCCAAATTGTCGCGCCGCGACAATACACGGGAACTGGTACCTGGTCAGTCTCAAATGTCCAAGTCTCAATTCCAAACACTTTCAAGCATAACTCGCAAAACGCTAATACTTAGAACTCGTATCTTATATCGTTAGAAAGGTAATTTGACAAAGAACACATCTAAATACATTTCACCAACCAAAAATGTTATTTGTAACAATCGGCTTTCCAAAGTAAATGATCAATTAATGCACACATTTAATACACAAATTTGATAAGTGCACATTTATGATTCGGGCATTTAATGCATACATATAACATGCCGTTTTGTAGGTAATCGAGCATACAATACAACTAACTACTTACTAACTACAATTCATGTCATTCAATGCATCAAATATTCATTTCAAGCTTATCAAACCCTAACCCGAATTCACCAAAATCACTAATCAAGTTTATGGAGTTTTCTCAAGCAACCTACACATCAATTTGAAGCTAGTGATACTAGGAACACATTTAATACATGCATTTATAACATTTAACAACATTCAAACAACCAAATCACCAAATCAAACACACCAAAGTTCATACTCAAGCTAGTTACTTCAAATAACGAAATCGAGCATATAAATCGTATATTCATGTTAGACTTGAGCCATAGACACTAATTAACAACTTTATAAGTTCATAAATATCAAGAACACAAAATCTAGTGATTTTAGAAAGTTACCCAAACTTGATGAAGTCGGTATGGAATCGAAGAGGAAGTTGCAAGGATTTCAAATATGTAATTTGTTTTGCAAGACACCCGCTAGCTTGGATTTAGATGATGATTCCTTGTTTGAGAAATTGAGAGAAAATATGGAAGTAGAAGAAGAAAAGGGAAAATGAAAAAGAAAAGATGGGGGTGGGGGTTGACTAGTCAAAGGCTAGTCACCTCTTTGGCATTTTGGCAAAACTAGTCCCTCAAGTTCGGTTGCGGGTGCGTGAATTACCTAGACGAGATATTTTTAAAACACGTATTAACGGGAGATGTTATAAACATATAACGGGATTTAAATAGTTAAACGGAAAAGTAAACGGAAAAAGGCGGGATGTTACAGTTTTGACCTCTATATGAGACGTTTTTCAAAGACTGCATTCATTTTTAAAACAACCATAACCTTTATTTTATCGATAAAGGTTTAAAAGCATTACGTAGATTATCAAATAATGATAATCTAAAATATACCATTTACACACGGCCATTACATAATGGTTTACAATAAGAATATATTACATCAAAAATAAGTTTCTTGAATGCAGTTTTTACATAATATCATACAAGCATGGACTCCAAATCTTGTCCTTATTTTAGTATGCAACAGCGGAAGCTCTTAATAATCACCTGAGAATAAACATGGTTAAAATGTCAACAAAAATGTTGGTGAGTTATAGGTTTAACCTGAAATGTCCCGTTCTTATTGATTAAAAACGTTCCATATTAATTGATTTCGTTGCGAGGTTTTGACCTCTATATGAGACGTTTTTTTTTTAAAGACTGCATTCATTTTTAAAACAAACCATAACCTTTATTTCATAAATAAAGGTTTAAAAAGCTTTACGTAGATTATCAAATAATGATAATCTAAAATATCCTGTTTACACACGACCATTACATAATGGTTTACAATACAAATATGTTACATCGAAATCAGTTTCTTGAATGCAGTTTTTACACAATATCATACAAACATGGACTCCAAATCTTGTCCTTATTTTAGTATGCAACAGTGGAAGCTCTTAGTATTCACCTGAGAATAAACATGCTTTAAACGTCAACAAAAATGTTGGTGAGTTATAGGTTTAACCTATATATATCAAATCGTAACAATAGACCACAAGATTTCATATTTCAATACACATCCCAAACAAAGAGATAAAAATCATTCATATGGTGAACACCTGGTAACCGACATTAACAAGATGCATATATAAGAATATCCCCATCATTTCGGGACACCCTTTGGATATGATATAAATTTCGAAGTACTAAAGCATCCGGTACTTTGGATGGGGTTTGTTAGGTCCAATAGATCTATCTTTAGGATTCGCGTCAATTAGGGTGTCTGTTCCCTAATTCTTAGATTACCAGACTTAATAAAAAGGGGCATATTTGATTTTGATAATTCAACCATAGAATGTAGTTTCACGTACTTGTGTCTATTTTGTAAATCAATTATAAAACCTGCATGTATTCTCATCCCAAAAATATTAGATTTTAAAAGTGGGACTATAACTCACTTTCACAGATTTTTACTTCGTCGGGAAGTAAGACTTGGCCACTGGTTGATTCACGAACCTATAACAATATATACGTATATATTAAAGTATGTTCAAAATATATTTACAATACTTCTAATACATTTTGATGTTTTAAGTTTATTAAGTCAGCTGTCCTCGTTAGTAACCTACAACTAGTTGTCCATAGTTAGATGTACAGAAATAAATCGATAAATATTATCTTGAATCAATCCACGACCCAGTGTATACGTATCTCAGTATTGATCACAACTCAAACTATATATATATTTTGGAATCAACCTCAACCCTGTATAGCTAACTCCAACATTCACATATAGAGTGTCTATGGTTGTTCCGCAATATATATATAGATGGGTCGACATGATAGGTCGAAACATTGTATACGTGTCTATGGTATCTCAAGATTACATAATATACAATATAAGTTAATTAGGTTATGGTTGGAATAGATTTATTACTAACTTTCACGTAGGTAAAATGAGTAGTTTTTCTCAATCTTGTTTTACTCGCCATTTCTTCGTTTCTAATCCGTTTTGAGTGATTCTAGTGGCCACGGTTTTGTATTGAACTTAACTTTATGAATCTAAATAGAAAAATTATAAGTTTATAGTCGGAAATACAAGTTACAAGTTGTTTTTGAAAGAGGTAGTCATCTCCGTCGAAAGAACGACATCTTGATGACCATTTTGAAAAACATACTTTCACTTTGAGTTTAACCATGATTTTTGGATATAGTTTCATGTTTATAAGAAAAATCATTTTTCCAGAAGTATAGCTTTTAAATCAAAGTTCTTCTTAGCTTTTAATTATCCCAACCAAAACAGCCCCCGGTTTTACTACGACGGCGTATATCCAGTTTTATGGTGTTTATCGTGTTTCCGGGTTTTAAATCATTAAGTTAGCATATCATATAGATATAGAACATATGTTTAGTTGATTTTAAAAGTTTAGTTAGAAGGATTAACTTTATTTGCGAACAAGTTTAGAATTAACTAAACTATGTTCTAGTGATTACAAGTTTATAACGTTGAATAAGACAGCTTTTTATGTATGAATCGAATGATGTTATGAACATCATTACTACCTCAAGTTCCTTGGATAAACCTACTGGAAATGAGAAAAATGGATCTAGCTTCAAAGGATCCTTGGATGGCTTGAAAGTTCTTGAAGCAGAATCATGACACGAAAACAATTTCAAGTAAGATTTCCACTCGAAATAAGATTGTTATAGTTATAGAAATTGAATTAAAGTTTGAATATGATTATTACCTTGTATTAGAAAGATAACCTACTGTAAGTAACAAAGGTTTCTTGATCTTGGATGATTACTTGGAATGGATTTAGAAAACTTGGAAGTAAACTTGCAATCTTGGAAGTATTCTTGATTTTATGAAACTAGAATTTTTGGAATTTATGAAGAACACTTAGAACATGAAGATAGAACTTGAGAGAGATCAATTAGATGAAGAAAATTGAAGAATGAAAGTGTTTGTAGGTGTTTTTGGTCGTTGGTGTATGGATTAGATATAAAGGATATGTAATTTTGTTTTCATGTAAATAAGTCATGAATGATTACTCATATTTTTGTAATTTTATGAGATATTTCATTCTAGTTGCCAAATGATAGTTCCCACATGTGTTAGGTGACTCACATGGGCTGCTAATAGCTGATCATTGGAGTGTATATACCAATAGTACATACATCTAAAAGCTGTGTATTGTACGAGTACGAATACGGGTGCATACGAGTAGATTTGTTGATGAAACTGAACGAGGATGTAATTGTAAGCATTTTTGTTAAGTAGAAGTATTTTGATAAGTGTATTGAAGTCTTTCAAAAGTGTATGAATACATATTAAAACACTACATGTATATACATTTTAACTGAGTCGTTAAGTCATCGTTAGTCGTTACATGTAAATGTTGTTTTGAAACCTTTAGGTTAACGATCTTGTTAAATGTTGTTAACCCAATGTTTATAATATCAAATGAGATTTTAAATTATTATATTATCATGATATTATGATGTACGAATATCTCTTAATATGATCTATATACATTAAATGTCGTTACAACGATAATCGTTACAACGATAATCGTTACATATATGTCTCGTTTCAAAATCATTAAGTTAGTAGTCTTATTTTTACATATGTAGTTCATTGTTAATACACTTAATGATATATTTACTTATCATTTAACATAATTAACCAAGTGTATCAATATCTTAATATGATTCATATGTACCTAGTAAGACGTTATAACGATAATCGTTATATATATCATTTTCGAGTTTCTTAATTTAATAGTCTCATTTTTATGTATATAACTCATTGTTAAAATACCTAATGAGATACATACTTATAATAAAATCATGTTAACTATATATATATAACCATATATATGTCATCGTATAGTTTTTACATGTTTTAACGTTCGTGAATCACCGGTCAACTTGGGTGGTCATTTGTCTATATGAAACCTATTCCAATTAATCAAGTCTTAACAAGTTTGATTGCTTAACACGTTGGAAACATTTAGTCATGTAAATATCAATCTCAATTAATATATATAAACATGGAAAAGTTCGGGTCACTACAGTACTTACCCGTTAAATAAATTTCGTCCCGAAATTTTAAGCTGTTGAAGGTGTTGACGAATCTTCTGGAAATAGATGCGGGTATTTCTTCTTTATCTGATCTTCATGTTCCCAGGTGAACTCAGGTCCTCTACGAGCATTTCATCGAATCTTAACAATCGGTATCTTGTTTTGCTTAAGTCTCTTAACCTCACGATCCATTATTTTGACGGGTTCTTCAATGAATTGAAGTTTTTCATTGATTTGGATTTCATCCAACGGAATAGTGAGATCTTCTTAGCAAAACATTTCTTCAAATTCGAGACGTGGAAAGTGTTATGTACAGCCGCGAGTTGTTGAGGTAGCTCCAGTTGGTAAGCTACTGGTCTGACACGATCTATAATCTTGAATGGTCCAATGTACCTTGGATTTAGTTTCCCCCATTTACCAAATCGAACAACGCCTTTCCAAGGTGAAACCTTAAGCATGACCATTTCTCCAATTTCAAACTCTATATCTTTTCTTTTACTGTCCGCGTAGCTCTTTTGTCGACTCTGGGCGGTTTTCAATCGTTGTTGAATTTGGATGATTTTCTCAGTAGTTTGTTGTATTATCTCCGGACCCGTAATCTGTCTATCCCCCACTTCATTCCAACAAATCGGAGACCTGCACTTTCTACCATAAAGTGCCTCAAATGGTGCCATCTCAATACTAGAATGATAACTATTGTTGTAGGAAAATTCTGCTAACGGTAGGTGTCGATCCCAACTGTTTCCGAAATCAATAACACATGCTCGTAGCATATCTTCAAGTGTTTGTATCATCCTTTCGCTCTGCCCATCAGTTTGTGGATGATAGGCAGTACTCATGTCTAGACGAGTTCCTAATGCTTGCTGTAATGTCTGCCAGAATCTTGAAATAAATCTGCCATCCCTATCAGAGATAATAGAGATTGGTATTCCATGTCTGGAGACGACTTCCTTCAAATACAGTCGTGCTAACTTATCCATCTTGTCATCTTCTCTTATTAGCAGGAAGTGTGCTGATTTGGTGAGATGATCAACTATTACCCAAATAGTATCAAAACCACTTGCAGTTCTTGGTAATTTAGTGATGAAATCCATGGTAATGTTTTCCCATTTCCATTCCGGGATTTCGGGTTATTGAAGTAGACCTGATGGTTTCTGATGCTCAGCTTTGACCTTAGAACACGTCAAACATTCTCCTACGTATTTAGCAACATCGGCTTTCATACCCGGCCAACAAAAATGTTTCTTGAGATCCTTGTACATCTTCCCCGTTCCAGGATGTATTGAGTATCTGGTTTTATGAGCTTCTCTAAGTACCATTTCTCTCATGTCTTCAAATTTTGGTACCCAAATCCTTTCAGCCCTATACCGGGTTCCGTCTTCCCGAATATTAAGATGCTTCTCCGATCCTTTGGGTATTTCATCCTTTAAATTTCCCTCTTTTAAAACTCCTTGTTGCGCCTCCTATATTTGAGTAGTAAGGTTATTGTGAATCATTATATTCATAGATTTTACTCGAATGGGTTCTCTGTCCTTCCTGCTCAAGGCATCGGCTACCACATTTGCCTTCCCCGGGTGGTAACGAATCTCAAAGTCATAATAATTCAACAATTCAATCCACCTACGCTGCCTCATATTCAGTTTTTTCTGATTAAATATGTGTTGAAGACTTTTGTGGTCGGTATATATAATACTTTTGACCCCATATAAGTAGTGCCTCCAAGTCTTTAATGCAAAAACAACCGCGCCTACTTCCAAATCATGCGTCGTATAATTTTGTTCGTGAATCTTCAATTGTCTAGACGCATAAGCAATCACCTTCGTTCGTTGCATTAATATACAACCGAGACCTTACTTTGATGCGTCACAATAAATCACAAAATCATCATTCCCTTCAGGCAATGACAATATAGGTACCGTAGTTAGCTTTTTCTTCAATAACTGAAATGCTTTCTCTTGTTCATCCTTCCATTCAAATTTCTTCCCTTTATGCGTTAATGCAGTCAAGGGTTTTGCTATTCTGGAAAAGTCTTGGATGAACCTTCTGTAGTAACCAGCTAGTCCTAAAAACTGGCGTATGTGTTTCGGAGTTTTCGGGGTTTCCCACTTTTCAACAGTTTCTATCTTTGCCGGATCCACCTTAATACCTTCTTTGTTCACTATGTGATCGAGAAATTGAACTTCTTCCAACCAAAATGCACACTTTGAAAATTTAGCGTACAATTCTTCCTTCCTCAATACTTCTAACACCTTTCTCAAATGTTCACCGTGTTCTTGGTCATTCTTTGAGTAAATAAGTATGTCATCAATGAAAATAATGACAAACTTGTCAAGGTATGGTCCACACACTCGGTTCATAAGGTCCATGAACACAGCTGGTGCATTAGTTAAACCAAACGGCATGACCATAAACTCGTAATGACCGTAACATGTTCTGAAAGCAGTCTTTGGAATATCATCTTCTTTCACCCGCATTTGATGATACCCGGAACGTAAGTCAATCTTTGAATAAACAGACGAGCCTTGTAGTTGATCAAATAAGTCGTCGATTCTCGGTAGTGGGTAGCGGTTCTTGATGGTAAGTTTGTTCAACTCTCGGTAGTCGATACACAACCTGAATGTACCATCTTTCTTCTTGACAAACAAAACAGGAGCTCCCCACGGTGATGTGCTTGGTTGAATGAAACCACGCTCTAAAAGTTCTTGTAATTGGCTTTGCAGTTCTTTCATCTCGCTGGGTGCGAGTCTGTAAGGAGCACGAGCGATTGGTGAAGCTCCTGGTACAAGATCTATTTGAAATTCAACGGATCGATGTGGGGGTAATCCCGGTAATTCTTTTAGAAATACATCGGGAAATTCTTTTACGACGGGAACATCATTGATGCTCTTTTCTTCAGTTTGTACTTTCTCGACGTGTGCTAGAATAGCATAGCAACCTTTTCTTATTAGTTTTTGTGCCTTCAAATTACTAATAAGATGTAGCTTCGTGTTGCCCTTTTCTCCGTACACCATTAAGGGTTTTCCTTTTTCTCGTATAATGCGAATTGCATTTTTGTAACAAACGATCTCTGCTTTCACTTCTTTCAACCAGTCCATACCGATTATCACATCAAAACTCCCTAACTCTACTGGTATCAAGTCAATCTTAAATGTTTCGCTAACCAGTTTAATTTCTCGATTCTGACATATATTATCTGCTGAAATTAATTTACCATTTGCTAATTCGAGTAAAAATTTACTATCCAAAGGCCTTAATGGACAACTTAATTTAGCACAAAAATCTCTACTCATATAGCTTCTATCCGCACCCGAATCAAATAAAACGTAAGCAGAATTATTGTCAATAAGAAACGTACCCGTAACAAGCTCCGGGTCTTCCTGTGCCTCTGCCGCATTAATATTGAAAACTCTTCCGCGGCCTTGTCCATTCGTGCTCTCCTGGTTCAGGCAATTTCTAATAATGTGGCCCATTTTTCCACATTTATAACAAACTACATTGGCATAACTTGCTCCAACACTACTTGCTCCGCCATTACTCGTTCCGACACCATTTGTTCCTTTCGTTCTGTTAACCCCTGGTTCGTAGACCTCACACTTCGCCGCGCTATGACCATTTCTTTTACACTTGTTGCAAAATTTGGTGCAGAACCCCGAGTGATACTTTTCACACCTTTGGCATAGCTACTTCTGATTATTGTTGTTGTTGCGGTTATTATTGTTGTTAAGATGATTGTTGTAGTTGCTGTTGTTGTTGTTGTTGTTGTTGTTGTTGTTATTGTTGTTATTGTTGGGCCGTTTGTTGTAGTTGCGATTGATGTTGCGATTGTTAGGATAGTTGTTGCGATTATTGTTGTAATTGCTGTTGTTGTTGTATTGGTGATTCTTATCACCATTTTCCTCCCACTTTCTTTTGACTTGCTTCACATTGGCCTCTTCAGCAGTCTGTTCTTTAATTCTTTCTTTAATCTGGTTCACTAGTTTGTGAGCCATTCTACATGCCTGTTTTATGGAGGCGGGCTCGTGTGAACTTATATCTTCATGGATTCTTTCCGGTAATCCTTTCACAAACGCGTCGATCTTCTCTTCCTCATCTTCGAACGCTCCCGGACACAATAGGCATAATTTTGTGAATCGTCTTTCGTATGTGGTAATATCAAATCCTTGGGTTCGTAACCCTCTAAGTTCTGTCTTGAGCTTATTGACCTCGGTTCTGGGACGGTACTTCTCGTTCATCAAATGCTTGAATGCTGACCACGGTAGTGGGTAAGCATCATCTTGTCCCACTTGCTCTAGATAGGTATTCCACCATGTTAACGCAGAACCTGTAAAGGTATGCGTAGCGTACTTCACTTTGTCCTCTTCAGTACACTTACTTATGGCAAACACCGATTCGACCTTCTCGGTCCACCGTTTCAATCCGATCGGTCCTTCGGTTCCATCAAATTCCAAAGGTTTGCAGGCTGTGAATTCTTTGTAGGTGCATCCTACACGATTTCATGTACTGCTAGATCCAAGGTTATTGTTGGTATGTAGCGCGGCCTGTACTGCGGCTATGTTTGAAGCAAGAAAGGCACGAAATTCCTCTTCACTCATATTCATGGTGTGTCGAGTAGTCGGTGCCATTTCCTTCAAAATAGTCAAATGAAACGAGTTAATCATATAGAATATCAAGAGTAGTCAATAGTATTTCGTAGCGTAATATGAACTTATTTATAAAAGCTCTTTCTTCATATTAGCGTTTTATACTCTTTAATTCGGGTAGTACCTACCCGTTAAGTTCATACTTAGTAGCTAACATACCATTTCAACTACTACAATTCTATATGAAAAACTAATCACAAAAAAATATATATATCATATTCAAACCTTTATACAATAACTTGCAAACTTACAATATCGCTATTTTACATATAGCATGAAATATAGCACATAAAACTTTGATACAAAGTAGTTGCGAAGATAATTCTAGTTAATAAATAAGGCGTTCAGCAAAGGCAACAAAGACACGTAATTCATACGTCCAGAAACAAGTCATGCATTCTGGTTTTACTAATACCACTTCCCATCCTTGGTCTTGTGGAACGTAACCGTTGTGACCGATAGTATGACAACGTGTTGTAACGTCGTCAAAAGGACGAAGGTTACGTAATGACCAACAGTCTCGTAATAACCTAAAAACCTCATTTCTTACCCCAATTACCGACTCCGTCACTTGTGGGAACGTTTTGTTTAATAGTTGTAGCCCGATGTTCTTTTTCTCACTTTGGTGAGAAGCGAACATTACTAACCTGTAAGCATAACATGCTTCTTTATGTTGCATGTTAGCCGCTTTTTCTAAATCATGAAGTCCTATATTCGGATACATTGAGTCAAAATAATTTCTTAACCCGTTGCGTAAAATAGCATTTGGGTTCCCCGCAATATATGCGTCAAAGTAAACACATCGTAACTTATGGGTTTCCCAATGTGATATCCCCCATCTTTCAAACGAAAGCCTTTTATAAACCAAGGCATTCTTGGAACGTTCTTCGAATGTCTTACAAACTGATTTTACCATAAATAGTTGTGCCGAGGAATTCTGACCTGAAAGGACCCGTTCATATACATTATAAAAGATTCACAATAGTTGATTACATTGCGAGGTATTTGACCTCTATATGATACATTTTACAAACATTGCATTCGTTTTTAAAAGACAAACTTTCTTTACATCGAAAATTGACAGGCATGCATACCATTTCATAATATCCACTATCCAACAATAAATTGATTTAATAATAATCTTTGATGAACTCAATGACTCGAATGCAACGTTCTTCGAAATATGCTATGAAAGACTCCAAGTAATATCTTTAAAATGAGCAAATGCACAGCGGAAGATTTCTTTAACACCTGAGAATAAACATGCTTTAAAGTGTCAACCAAAAGGTTGGTGAGTTCATTAGTTTATCATAATCATTTATTTCCATCATTTTAATAGACCACAAGAATTTCATTTCCAGTTCTCATAAATATACGTCCCATGCATAGAGACAAAAATAATCATTCATATGGCGAACACCTGGTAACCGACATTAACTAGATACATATAAGAATATCCCCTATCATTCCGGGATCCTCCTTCGGACATGATATAAATTTCGAAGTACTAAAGCATCCGATACTTTGGATGGGGTTTGTTAGGCCCAATAGATCTATCTTTAGGATTCGCGTCAATTAGGGTGTCTGTTCCCTAATTCTTAGATTACCAGACTTAATAAAAAGGAGCATATTCGACTTCGATAATTCAACCATAGAATGTAGTTTCGATTACTTGTGTCTATATCGTAAAATATTTATAAAAGCAGCGCATGTATTCTTAGTCCCAAAAATATATATAAAAAGGGAGTAATGAAACTCACCATACTGTATTTCGTAGTAAAAATACATATAACGTCATTAAACAAGTGCAAGGTTGGCCTCGGATTCACAAACCTAAATTAATTATATATATTTATGTGTTGGTCAATATTTGTTTAACAAATTAGGTCAAGTCATAGTGTACCACAATCCTAATGCTCGAGACTAATATGCAAAAGTCAACAAAAGTAAATTTGACTCATAATAATTTCCAAAAATCTATACATGATTAATATATAGTTTACATATCGTCGTTTTATATTTTTAAATATTTTTAAAAGATTTATTAGAGTAAATAATATAATTTATTTATTAATAAATAAAATTTTATATTAAATTTATATAATAAAATATACTTTTATATATATTAAGTAATAAAATTTATAGGGTTCATTTAATATCATAAAGATAATATGATAGGTATTATTAAAGTAAGTTATTACACGTAGTAAAATATGTTTGTATCACATATTTATTTGATAAAATAATATCTATAATGATAGTAAGTAAAAGTTGTATTATTTTGTAATAATAATTATTATTATAAAAATATCAATATTTATAATTACTTAGATGACATTATGATTTAACGTTATTCTAATTATGATAACTTTAATATTTACGATAATTTTTAATATTATCTTTAAAATAATAATTCTATTTAAAATAATAATAATAATGATATTTTATAGTAACAATGACATTTATATTAAAATGATAATTTTTGTTAAAATGATAGTTTTAATACTAACGATACTTTTAATAATAATAGTAATGATAAAAATAATAAGAACGATAATTTTATCTAAATCAATATCTTATAATATTATAATTTTATCATGATAATCTTACTCATTATTTCCTAATCGTTTCGTTTAATAGCTTTTAATCGTCTTTTATAGCGTGTTCATAATAATGATAATAATAGTAATCAAAATAATTAGATGTTACAAATATTTGTTTTAATTACACTAATATTAATAATGATAGTTACTATAACATTATTAACGATAATACTAATAATTATAATTATCTTAATGATAATATAGTAATAATAATAATAACAATAACAATAACCATTTTTAAATAATGATATATATATATTAATAATGATGATAATAATAATAATACTAATAATAATAATAATAATAATAATTGGATAATAATAATAATACTAATTATAACTTTAACGATAATAACGATAGTAATAATAAAAAATAACAATTTTTAATGATAAATCCCTTTTATTGATAAAGATAATAATAAGATAAAAAAAGAACGACGATAAAAACGACGATAATAATAATCATTTTTAATAAAAATATCGAAAATTCAATTGATTATAACTTCTAATCCGTTCATCGAAACCATTCGATATCTAAAGGAAAAGTTCTTAATTTTTCGCTAGCTTTCCAAGGACATGCATATCTTATACCTTATATCAACCGCAAGTATAACTAATTCAAGATTCAACCTAACCTGTCTAAGGGCAATATCAAAAGTACAAGCATGCATAATCTTAAATACTCGAGCACTAGTCAGGGACACACTATTAGTATGTAAAAGTTAAATTATGAGTACTCACGTATCAATATTGAGATTCAATATTGCAGGAAAGGTACGTAGACGCAACGGAAATGATAAACACTATATTGACCTCACGAGCATACCCATGAACCATACTCAATCACCTCCATAGCTATAACCCATAATTTCCTTAATCCTATCCTACTCGAAAAACAATTTCGAAATCACTCGGACAGCACTCCGTCGTAATATTTTATGTATACTAATAATATCTTGAAATAATACAGAGTAAATATATATATGTAAATCGATTGAGAGAGTTTAGAGAAAAATATTTTCAAGTTTCTATGAAATAATGAAACCTATTGAATTCTATTTATAATAGATTTTTGAATTATTAAAGTGAATTATTAAAGTATGAATTATTAAAGTGAATTATTAAAGTATAAATTATTAAAGTATGAATTATTAAAGTATGAATTATTAAAGTATGAATTATTAAAGTGAATTATTAAAGTTAAAGTAAAGTAAAAATAAAGTAAAGGTAAAGTTTAAGTATAGTAAAAGTATAAAACTATGTACGTATAATACGCGTATAAATATATATAATATTAATTTAAATCGTTATATATATTTAATAAAATAAAATATAAATATCGTTATCTTTATCATACTAGTTAAGTAATGAGTTGTCAAAAGTGGTTCTAGATATTTATAAAAGTTATATACATTTTAATAATAAAGTTCTTTTTAAACTGAAAACGTTTTTGTACGTTTGAAACTAAATAGATCAATCGAGTCTTTATGAGATTCAATCTTCCACTATCCTTTGTCTAGTTCTCAATGATTGACAATTTGTTCTTATGTATAAATCACTTTACCATTTTCCGAATATTGTTAAAATGGAAAGATTTCTCAAATCAACGTGGGCCTTTCAAAAGAGACTTGTAATCATAATTCAATATATCTGATAATTCAATCATTTGATCTTATCTTCTAATTTCATTGATAAACATTTTGAAACAGATACAATCATATAAAGTATTTAATCTAATATTTTGTTTACGTTTCAAGTTATAATATATATACACATATACATATATAATCATATTCGTTTAATGGTTCGTGAATCGTTGGAACTTGGTCGAGGTTGAATGAATGTATGAACATAGTTTAAAATTCTTGAAATTTAACTTAACAAATATTGCTTATCGTGTCGGAAACATATAAAGATTAAAGTTTAAATTTAGTTGGAAATTTTTGGTGTCAAAAACATATAAAGATTAAAGTTTAAATTTGGTTGGAAATTTCCGGGTTGTCACAGTACCTACCCGTTAAAGAAATTTCGTCCAGAAATTTGAGTGGAAAGGTCGTGAATGATAATAAGTATGTTTTCATGATGCATACGGGCTGAAAATTAGAGTTTTATCATCAGCGAATAATTTGGATAAACAATCCATTTATATGAAGAGTACGAATGAAGCTAACATAGAAGAGTGAAATGAGTAAGTATAGATTCATCTTATCATTTGACGTAGATATGATTGATTCCCAAATTTCAAGGGATTTGAAGAAAATCTTCTTAATAAGATTTGACTCTCCGGTAATCAAGGGAATTAGGATCCGCTTTAAATGCGATCGTCCATTTTAATTGTTCTGTCGGAGATTTTCTTATAAATTCACCTCCTTCATTTCCTTACAACTCACACCTTCTGTTGATGCATTTTATGCAAGTCCCTAGACATTTACCCACGTCCATTGCATGTACAACAGTTTACAGGCCACCATGATTGCTCGTTATTATCCTATCCATGTTTGTATGTGGTTACAGGAACTGCAGGAACTAGATTTAGATGTTTGACTATGTTAGACTTAGTCAGACGTACGAATGAAGCCTCACTAGTACGGCTGACAGGCTCATACGCACGGTTGATGCTGAGCTAAGTCACAATTACAATCTAAATGAGAAGACACGAGTGAGTGATCACCCGTACGGCTGATGAAGCTAACTCGTACGTGTGATGAATGAATCGTATGGGTGATTCAACATCAGGGGTATATAAAGCATTATGTTCTTCATTATAGGTTAAGCCTCTCATTTGTTACACACACTCAGATCTAGTGAGCTCCTCTGATTCTCTCTCAGTCCAAATCACCCGGTTGGTGAATAATAGCTCTAGGTGTTGATCTAATCACACTTGATTTAGTTGTGGTTTGACTTAATTAATCAAAAAAAACTTAACCTATTCACTAGAGGGTTTGATTCACTTATTCCGCCATTGTGTGAGTTAAATCTATTGATTTCTAAATTCCTAGTCATGTTTCATCACCTTCTATTCTTTCCCCCTCAAATTATTTTAAAGTATTCATCAATATACTCCATCCAGTTCTGATTCTCGATATACTTCTAACTTTCATATCGGTCATTCTTCTTTTTCATCTACCGTCGGAAGAATCTATTTACTTCTACTATACTTTTGGGTTTATAGTGTTTCTAGTTCTCCCGTGTCTTTATATTGCTATATTCATCGATATATATGGTTTATAATCTCTGGTTTGTCGTTGGGCTTTATATGTTCCCTATTATTTCAAAGTCTCTGCTTCTGTCTTCTATAATCACTATCATTCACAGTTAATGCTCTCTTTTATTTGCTGCAATTTATACCCCAATTTCTATTTCGGAGTTTTGTCCTTTCGTTTCTTCTCCTTGCGATTAAGCACCGCTTGTAATGGTCCAGAATTCACAGATATGAATTTCGGAATGAACATTGTTAATGTTCTAGGAAGGAAATTGTGATGGCACGATCTTGACTTGTCAAATTACTAGAATACCTTGGAAAAGGCCGAATCATCAAGAAATATTTTATTGATATTTTAGAGGTTAAATAGAATACAAGAGTCGTATAACATGGCACATGATGATGTTATGATCTGTGAATCATCACATTCTATTTAGAAACTCAGCATGACTTACTGTAATATAATCACATTGATCAAGTGTCATTATATTATACTAATTCATGATTCAGTTCCCAACACTACTTCAAAATATTCCTATTTTAAACTTGAATGTTTCAGAATTTAGAAACTAAAATAGTTTCTTTTATGATGTAATACAGATAGCGCGAAGAGGTAAATGATTTCAAATAAGAAAAATTAAGAAAATATCTTCAGAAATATGGAGGATATTTATAATGAAAGATATGATGATATTTTAGAATTTCTAATATCAGAGGATGATGAAGAATATTGTCCGCAGGGGTTTAGAGTCAGGAGCAAGGTATTCATTAATGACTTCAGCAGGTACTGAATCATTTGGATCCTTTGAAGTCAGGTTCAGTCTTTGTAATTTTTCCACAGCCTCCTTCCTACTTTGCTCAATCCGTTTTCCAGTTCCAAAACTTCTCTTTTTCTGCGCTTTGCCAGCACACTTCATCAGTATCATCCAGCTTTTACCGTTTAAAGTCGTTTATAGTTTTTGCTGCTTCATCAGCATTTTTTCCATTTTCAGAGAACCAATTCATAGTTCGGAGTGTTTTTCAGAAACTTCACATTCAAATTAAGTCCAGAAGATAGACGTTATATATCCACATATAACTGTTGGCGTAGACATGCTGCGAGATTTCAAAATACTGATTGCTAATTCCCAATGATTCGTATGGCAATTCTCATTACAAGATGCGAATGAGTAAATGATGGGGTTTCAATGAATAATTATAATGACTTTTTGGAGAGGCTAAAGTCAAAGGGTAATGAAGTTGTTGGTACATCTGCTAATAATGTGGTGGAATGTAAAAGGTTCCCTGGTGACGATGGTGTATATCTCAAGGTTATAATAAGGTTAGTCTGACTGAAAATTCGAAGTTGATTTGCTGGAGCTGTGACAAAACTGGCTACTTTGAATAGGAGTCGCAAAGTTATTTTTGCTAATAAATGCCAAAGAATCTGACGCGGATACGTTGTTTAAACTTTTACTTTGGTTTCAAGAGTTTTTCGGGTACATAACTGTGGGTAACATGTGGTTGGATCATCATCTCGATTGCTCATCATTCGAAGTGTCTTCATAAATTTTCGAAGGGTTTGAGCACAGATTGTAATCGTTAACATACATTTGATATTCTAACACAGTTTTGAAGTCAAAATATAGCTTGTGAAAGATGTAAGGATCTAAGAGTGATGATTCTGGTCATATCTCAAGTTGAATTTTGAGATTTCAAAATCAGAATATGTAATTAAATTTTGAATGAGTATGGTTGTTTTCATTTCTATAAAAGAATGTATATTGTTGTGAAAGTAGGGAGTATAATGGATGATTTGCTGAATCAGATTCGAAGAATGTAACATATTAATTGTGAATTTATATATCTCTCGGGTATTACCTACCCGTTAAAAAAAATTCACAATTAATATTTTGTACAAAAGAATTTTATTACAGTCTTTATGAAAATATATATATATGTATATTTTCTTCAGATGTAACATAGATTTAATGAGTTAATGTTAAATTAAACTCATTTGATTTACGGTTGAAACTAGAATTGAATATTCCCTAAAGGCTTTAAAAAGTACATAACTTTTAAGCAGTATTTCCTTAATGACATTGAAATTATGAATCAATACTTCGTTATTTGTTGATGTATGATGTTCGGTTCGTGGAATTCTTGTGAATTTCGCAAAGTACGAATGATGTTATCTGAAAAGTTTCGGGTACATCGATGATGAAAATGTAAAATCAAATATATACTTGATTTATTATGAATTGGAATTTGTTGAATTGCGACACAGATTGTAGTTAACGCTGGTTAAGTTGCGGCCGAAGGACGTACATCATTGCATATTTGTAATATGAATTAACCGAGTAGTTAAGATTCACACACAATAGCTTAGCACAGAAAGATTTATTTCAATATATATATATATATATATATATATATATATATATATATATATATATATATATATATATATATATATAATTTCTTCAGAGGGAATGAGTTAATTCTTCATAACTCGTTGATACAATATACACGTTATTGATTGGTAATGATGTCCACAGTGATTCTTAAACTGACGGAGTTTGTGATGTTATCAGTGTTGTTGATTCGGATGTTGACTGTACTGACGATGCTGGTAACGCTGACGGTACTGTTGATGATGTTGGTAAAGCAAGTTTAGCTTGTTAATCACACACCATTTTTGTCAGGGTTTCTACTCTTCCTTCTATCATTTTGGTTCGCTTAACTGATTTATGGTTAGGGCTAGATTAGATAATCTCTAAGACTTTAGAGATTACATAATCGCCGCGGAATGTTTCTCCAATGAAGTTATGAATTAATACTTCGTCGGTTATTGTTGTTGGTACTCCTTGGTATCTATGGTGCGTATGACGTTGATGCTCGTGGGACAGACTGTGAAGTTGAGGTTTACGATGCGGTTGTGGTTGGAGGTGGTAATGGTACTGTTGGCGTTGATGATGGTGGTACTGGTTATACTGCTAATGCTGCTGCTGGTGTTTGTAATCTCTGCACCATATTCTCCAAAGCCACTACCCGAGCGCGAAGCTCGTTGACTTCTTCTATTACACCGGGGTGATTGTCGATTCGGACGAGCGGATAAATAAAATCTAAAATTTGATGTAATATATAATCTTGACGAGATACTCTGAAAATGAGCGAAAAAATGGTGGTTCGGACCGGTTCGCCAGTAAGTGCTTCAGGTTCTTCGTCAAGAGGGCAATGTGGTGGATGGAAGGGATCACCTTCTTCTTGTCTCCAATGATTGAGGAGGCTACGAACCCATCCCCAATTCATCCAGAATAGGTGATGACTGATTGGTTGATCTATTCCGGTCACACTGCTTTCGGAGCTTGAATGGGATTCTATTTCGGAATCTGAGTGACTTGAACTGATGACGAATTCCATTTCGTACGATTGGATAAAGGATTTTTTTTTTCAATATGAAATGATTTTGGCTAACGGATGGTATTCTAATTATATATATATATATATATATATATATATATATATATATATATATATATATATATATATATATATATATATATATATATATATATAGATCAAAAGATTTCGTAGATTACGGAGGACTTTGCGGGATATGTCAGGCAAAGTTTAAAGTAACAGATACGATAAGATATGATTTAGCAGATATGCTAAGATATGAATTTTTGTCTATACACTATTCATGCAATCAATGCAGCAAGACGTGTCTTAGACTAAAAATGATAAGCAGGTAATTTCCTAAGGATGATAAGTAGTTAATTTTCGACACAAAATGATAAGCAAAACTTTTGACATACAGACACGGTCGAAGTCCAGACTCACTAATGCATCCTATCGACTTATCAGTTAGACACACTAATGCAGACCTGGTTCGCTAAGACCACCGCTCTGATACCAACTGAAAGGACCCGTTCATATACATTATAAAGGATTCACAATAGTTGATTACATTGCGAGGTATTTGACCTCTATATGATACATTTTACAAACATTGCATTCGTTTTTAAAAGACAAACTTTCTTTACATCGAAAATTGACAGGCATGCATACCATTTCATAATATCTACTATCCAACTATAAATTGATTTAATAATAATCTTTGATGAACTCAATGACTCGAATGCAACGTTCTTCGAAATATGCTATGAAAGACTCCAAGTAATATCTTTAAAATGAGCAAATGCACAGCGGAAGATTTCTTTAACACCTGAGAATAAACATGATTTAAAGTGTCAACCAAAAGGTTGGTGAGTTCATTAGTTTATCATAATCATTTATTTCCATCATTTTAATAGACCACAAGAATTTCATTTCCAGTTCTCATAAATATACGTCCCATGCATAGAGACAAAAATAATCATTCATATGGCGAACACCTGGTAACCGACATTAACTAGATACATATAAGAATATCCCCTATCATTCCGGGATCCTCCTTCGGACATGATATAAATTTCGAAGTACTAAAGCATCTGGTACTTTGGATGGGGTTTGTTAGGCCCAATAGATCTATCTTTAGGATTCGCGTCAATTAGGGTGTCTGTTCCCTAATTCTTAGATTATCAGACTTAATAAAAAGGGGCATATTCGACTTCGATAATTCAACCATAGAATGTAGTTTCGATTACTTGTGTCTATATCGTAAAATATTTATAAAAGCGGCGCATGTATTCTCAGTCCCAAAAATATATATAAAAAGGGAGTAATGAAACTCACCATACTGTATTTCGTAGTAAAAATACATATAACGTCATTGAACAAGTGCAAGGTTGGCCTCGGATTCACGAACCTAAATTAATTATATATATTTATGTGTTGGTCAATATTTGTCTAACAAATTAGGTCAAGTCATAGTGTACCACAATCCTAATGCTCGAGACTAATATGCAAAAGTCAACAAAAGTAAATTTGACTCATAATAATTTCCAAAAATCTATACATGATTAATATATAGTTTACATATCGTCGTTTTATATTTTTAAATATTTTTAAAAGATTTATTAGAGTAAATAATATAATTTATTTATTAATAAATAAAATTTTATATTAAATTTATATAATAAAATATACTTTTATATATATTAAGTAATAAAATTTATAGGGTTCATTTAATATCATAAAGATAATATGATAGGTATTATTAAAGTAAGTTATTACACGTAGTAAAATATGTTTGTATCACATATTTATTTGATAAAATAATATCTATAATGATAGTAAGTAAAAGTTGTATTATTTTGTAATAATAATTATTATTATAAAAATATCAATATTTATAATTACTAAGATGACATTATGATAAAACGATAATTCTAATTATGATAACTTTAATATTTACGATAATTTTTAATATTATCTTTAAAATAATAATTCTATTTAAAATAATAATAATAATGATATTTTATAGTAACAATGATATTTCTATTAAAATGATAATTTTTGTTAAAATGATAGTTTTAATACTAACGATACTTTTAACAATAATAGTAATGATAAAAATAATAAGAACGATAATTTTATCTAAATCAATATCTTATAATATTTTAATTTTATCATGATACTCTTACTCATTATTTTCTAATCGTTTCGTTTAATAGCTTTTAATCGTCTTTTATATCGTGTTCATAATAATGATAATAATAGTAATCAAAATAATTAGATGTTACAAATATTTGTTTTAATTACACTAATATTAATAATGATAGTTACTATAACATTATTAACGATAATACTAATAATTATCTTAATGATAATATAGTAATAATAATAATAACAATAACAATAACCATTTTTAAATAATGATATATATATATATATATTAATAATGATAATAATAATAATAATACTAATAATAATAATAATAATAATAATAATCGGATAATAATAATAATACTAATTATAACTTTAACGATAATAACGATAGTAATAATAAAAAAAATAACAATTTTTAATGATAAATCCCTTTTATTGATAAAGATAATAATAAGATAAAAAAAGAACGACGATAAAAACGACGATAATAATAATAATCATTTTTAATAAAAATATCGAAAATTCAATTGATTATAACTTCTAATCCATTCATCGAAACCATTCGATATCTAAAGGAAAAGTTCTTAATTTTTCGCTAGCTTTCCAAGGACATGCATATCTTATATCTTATCTCAACCACAAGTGTAACTAATTCAAGATTCAACCTAACCTGTCTAAGGGCAATATCAAAAGTACAAGCATGCATAATCTTAAATACTCGAGCACTAGTCAGGGACACACTATTAGTATGTAAAAGTTAAATTATGAGTACTCACGTATCAATATTGAGATTCAATATTGCAGGAAAGGTACGTAGACGCAACGGAAATGATAAACACTATATTGACCTCACGAGCATACCCATGAACCATACTCAATCACCTCCATAGCTATAACCCATAATTTTCTTAATCCTATCCTACTCGAAAAACAATTTCGAAATCACTCGGACAGCACTCCGTCGTAATATTTTATGTATACTAATAATATCTTGAAATAATACGGAGTAAATATATATATGTAAATCGATTGAGAGAGTTTAGAGAAAAATATTTTCAAGTTTCTATGAAATAATGAAACCTATTGAATTCTATTTATAATAGATTTTTGAATTATTAAAGTAAATTATTAAAGTATGAATTATTAAAAGGAATTATTAAAGTATTAATTATTAAAGTATGAATTATTAAAGTGAATTATTAAAGTATGAATTATTAAAGTGAATTATTAAAGTTAAAGTAAAGTAAAAATAAAGTAAAGGTAAAGTTTAAGTATAGTAAAAGTATAAAACTATGTACGTATAATACGCGTATAAATATATATAATATTAATTTAAACCGTTATATATATTTAATAAAATAAAATATAAATATCGTTATCTTTATCATACTAGTTAAGTAATGAGTTGTCAAAAGTGGTTCTAGATATTTATAAAAGTTATATACGTTTTAATAATAAAGTTCTTTTTAAACTGAAAACGTTTTTGTACGTTTGAAACTAAATAGATCAATCGAGTCTTTATGAGATTCAATCTTCCACTATCCTTTGTCTAGTTCTCAATGATTGACAATTTGTTCTTATTTATAAATCACTTTACCATTTTCCGAATATTGTTAAAATGGAAATATTTCTCAAATCAACGCGGGCCTTTCAACAGAGACTTGTAATCATAATTCAATATATCTGATAATTCAATCATTTGATCTTATCTTCTAATTCCATTGATAAACATTTTGAAACAGATACAATCATATAAAGTATTTAATCTAATATTTTGTTTACGTTTCAAGTTATAATATATATACACATATACATATATAATCATATTCGTTTAATGGCTCGTGAATCGTTGGAACTTGGTCGAGGTTGAATGAATGTATGAACATAGTTTAAAATTCTTGAAATTTAACTTAACAAATATTGCTTATCGTGTCGGAAACATATAAAGATTAAAGTTTAAATTTGGTTGGAAATTTCTGGTGTCGAAAATATATAAAGATTAAAGTTTAAATTTGGTTGGAAATTTCCGGGTTGTCACATGACCGACTCTAGACAAGATTTCATCAATCATGTCTCCGGGTAAGTCTTCTAAAATATTGGGTTGTCTATCCATTTTGTGTTTTTATACTGTAAAATAGACAAGAGTTAGATTCATAAAAGATACTTATTAATACAAGAAATTTTTACATATATCGTAAAGCATAAGCACACTATATTACATATATTACACCGCACAAATACAACTATCTTATTCCGACTCACTCGTTTCTTCTTTTTCAAACTTGGTTCTTTTTGCTAAGTTCTTAGGGATATATGATGTTCCCCTAATACGAGCCGTCGTTTTCCACATTGGTCTATAAAAACCCGGTGGTTTAGAGGTTCCTGAGTTATTGTTATAACTTAAGAAATACGGGTGTTGACGATACATATAAAGTTCATCGGGGTTGGAATCAGATTTCTCTATTTTTATGCCCTTTCCCTTATTGTTCTCTTTTGCCTTTTTAAATTCAGTTGGGGTAATTTCTATAACATCATCGGAATCCTCGTCAGGATCCGATTCATCGGAGAATTGGTAATCCTCCCAATATTTTGCTTCCTTGGCGGAAACACCGTTGATCATAATTAACCTTGGTCGGTTGGTTGAGGATTTTCTTTTACTTAACCGTTTTATTATTTCCCCCACCGGTTCTATTTCTTCTTCCAGTTCCTCCTCCTCCGGTTCCGATTCTTCTTCTGGTTCCGATTCTTCTTCCGGTTCCTCTTCGGGAACTTGTGAATCAGTCCACGAATCATTCCAAATTACATTTGACTCTTCATTATTATTAGGTGAGTCAATGGAACTTGTATTAGAGGTAGACATCTATCACATAATATCAAACACGTTAAGAGATTAATATATCACATAATATTCACATGTTAAAAATATATAGTTTCCAACAAAATTTGTTAAGCAATCATTTTTCAAGTAAACACGGTCGAAGTCCAGACTCACTAATGCATCCTAACAAACTCGATAAGACACACTAATGCAAAATTCTGGTTCTCTAAGACCAACGCTCGGATACCAACTGAAATGTCCCATTCTTATTGATTAAAAACGTTCCATATTAATTGATTTCGTTGCGAGGTTTTGACCTCTATATGAGACTTTTTTTTTTAAAGACTGCATTCATTTTTAAAACAAACCATAACCTTTATTTCATAAATAAAGGTTTAAAAAGCTTTACGTAGATTATCAAATAATGATAATCTAAAATATCCTGTTTACACACGACCATTACATAATGGTTTACAATACAAATATGTTACATCAAAATTAGTTTCTTGAATGCAGTTTTTATACAATATCATACAAATATGGACTCCAAATCTTGTCCTTATTTTAGTATGCAACAGCGGAAGCTCTTAGTATTCACCTGAGAATAAACATGCTTTAAACGTCAACAAAAATGTTGGTGAGTTATAGGTTTAACCTATATATATCAAATCGTAACAATAGACCACAAGATTTCATATTTCAATACACATCCCATACATAGAGATAAAAATCATTCATATGGTGAACACCTGGTAACCGACATTAACAAGATGCATATATAAGAATATCCCCATCATTTCGGGACACCCTTCGGATATGATATAAATTTCGAAGTACTAAAGCATCCGGTACTTTGGATGAGGTTTGTTAGGCCCAATAGATCTATCTTTAGGATTCGCGTCAATTAGGGTGTCTGTTCCCTAATTCTTAGATTACCAGACTTAATAAAAAGGGGCATATTCGATTTTGATAATTCAACCATAGAATGTAGTTTCACGTACTTGTGTCTATTTTGTAAATCATTTATAAAATCTGCATGTATTCTCATCCCAAAAATATTAGATTTTAAAAGTGGGACTATAACTCACTTTCACAGATTTTTACTTCGTCGGGAAGTAAGACGTGGCCACTGGTTGATTCACGAACCTATAACAATATATACATATATGTCAAAGTATGTTCAAAATATATTTACAATACTTCTAATACATTTTGATGTTTTAAGTTTATTAAGTCAGCTGTCCTCGTTAGTAACCTACAACTAGTTGTCCACAGTTAGATGTACAGAAATAAATCGATAAATATTATCTTGAATCAATCTACGACCCAGTGTATACGTATCTCAGTATTGATCACAACTCAAACTATATATATATTTTGGAATCAACCTCAACCCTGTATAGCTAACTCCAACATTCACATATAGAGTGTCTATGGTTGTTCCACAATATATATATATAGATGGGTCGACATGATAGGTCGAAACATTGTATACGTGTCTATGGTATCTCTAGATTACATAATATACAATATAAGTTAATTAGGTTATGGTTGGAATAGATTTATTACTAACTTTCACGTAGGTAAAATGAGTAGTTTTTATCAATCTTGTTTTACTCGCCATTTCTTCGTTTCTAATCCGTTTTGAGTGATTCCAGTGGCCACGGTTTCGTATTGAACTTAACTTTATGAATCTAAATAGAAAAAGTATAAGTTTATAGTCAGAAATAAAAGTTACAAGTCGTTTTTGAAAGAGGTAGTCATTTCCGTCGAAAGAACGACATCTTGATGACCATTTTGAAAAACATACTTTCACTTTGAGTTTAACCATGATTTTTGGATATAGTTTCATGTTCATAAGAAAAATCATTTTTCCAGAAGTATAGCTTTTAAATCAAAGTTCTTCTTAGCTTTTAATTATCCCAACCAAAACAGCCTCCGGATTTACTACGACGGCGTATATCCAGTTTTATGGTGTTTATCGTGTTTCCGGGTTTTAAATCATTAAGTTAGCATATCATATAGATATATAACATATGTTTAGTTGATTTTAAAAGTCTAGTTAGAAGGATTAACTTTATTTGCGAACAAGTTTAGAATTAACTAAACTATGTTCTAGTGATTACAAGTTTATAACGTTGAATAAGACAGCTTTTTATGTATGAACCGAATGATGTTATGAACATCATTACTACCTCAAGTTCCTTGGATAAACCTACTGGAAATGAGAAAAATGGATCTAGCTTCAAAGGATCCTTGGATGGCTTGAAAGTTCTTGAAGCAGAATCATGACACGAAAACAATTTTAAGTAAGATTTCCACTCGAAATAAGATTGTTATAGTTATAGAAATTGAATTAAAGTTTGAATATGATTATTACCTTGTATTAGAAAGATAACCTAATGTAAGTAACAAAGGTTTCTTGATCTTGGATGATTACTTGGAATGGATTTAGAAAACTTGGAAGTAAACTTGCAATCTTGGAAGTATTCTTGATTTTAAGAAACTAGAACTTTTGGAATTTATGAAGAACACTTAGAACTTGAAGATAGAACTTGAGAGAGATCAATTAGATGAAGAAAATTGAAGAATGAAAGTGTTTGTAGGTGTTTTTGGTCGTTGGTGTATGGATTAGATATAAAGGATATGTAATTTTGTTTTCATGTAAATAAGTCATGAATGATTACTCATATTTTTGTAATTTTATGAGATATTTCATGCTAGTTGCCAAATGATGGTTCCCACATGTGTTAGGTGACTCACATGGGCTGCTAAGAGCTGATTATTGGAGTGTATATACCAATAGTACATACATCTAAAAGCTGTGTATTGTACGAGTACGAATACGGGTGCATACGAGTAGATTTGTTGATGAAACTGAACGAGGATGTAATTGTAAGTATTTTTGTTAAGTAGAAGTATTTTGATAAGTGTCTTTAAGTCTTTCAAAAGTGTATGAATACATATTAAAATACTACATGTATATACATTTTAACTGAGTCGTTAAGTCATCGTTAGTCGTTACATGTAAATGTTGTTTTGAAACCTTTAGGTTAACGATCTTGTTAAATGTTGTTAACCCAATGTTTATAATATCAAATGAGATTTTAAATTATTATATTATCATGATATTATGATGTACGAATATCTCTTAATATGATCTATATACATTAAATGTCGTTACAACGATAATCGTTACATATATGTCTCGTTTCAAAATCATTAAGTTAGTAGTCTTATTTTTACATACGTAGTTCATTGTTAATACACTTAATGATATATTTACTTATCATTTAACATAATTAACCAAGTGTATCAATATCTTAATATGATTCATATGTACCTAGTAAGACGTTATAACGATAATCGTTATATATATCATTTTCGAGTTTCTTAATTTAATAGTCTCATTTTTATGTATATAACTCATTGTTAAAATACCTAATGAGATACATACTTATAATAAAATCATGTTAACTATATATATAACCATATATATGTCATCGTATAGTTTTTACAAGTTTTAACGTTCGTGAATCACCAGTCAACTTGGGTGGTCATTTGTCTATATGAAACATATTCCAATTAATCAAGTCTTAATAAGTTTGATTGCTTAACATGTTGGAAACACTTAATCATGTAAATATAAATTTCATTTAATATATATAAACATGGAAAAGTTCGGGTCATTACATAACCTATATATTATCAAATCATAATAATAGACCATAAGATTTCATATTTCAATATACATCCCATACATAGAGATAAAATCATTCATATGGTGAACACCTGGTAACCGACATTAACAAGATGTATATATAAGAATATCCCCATCATTCCGGGACACCCTTCAGATATGATATAAATTTCGAAGTACTAAAGCATCTGGTACTTTGGATGGGGTTTGTTAGGCCCAATAGATCTATCTTTAGGATTCGCGTCAATTAGGGTGTCTGTTCCCTAATTCTTAGATTACCAGACTTAATAAAAAGGGGCATATTCGATTTCGATAATTCAACAATAGAATGTAGTTTCACGTACTTGTGTCTATTTTGTAAATCATTTATAAAACCTGCATGTATTCTCATCCCAAAAATATTAGATTTTAAAAGTGGGACTATAACTCACTTTCACATATTTTTACTTTGTCGGGAAGTAAGACTGGCCACTGGTCGATTCACGAACCTATAACAAATATGTACATATATATCAATGTATGTTCAAAATATATTTACAACATTTTTAATACGTTTTACTGTTTTAAGTTTATTAAGTCAGCTGTCCTTGTTAGTAACCTACAACTAGTTGTCCATAATTAGATGTACAGAAATAAATCGATATATATTATCTTGAATCAATCCACGACACGGTGTATACACGTCTCAGGCTAGATCACAACTCAATCTATATATATTTTTGGAATCAACCTCAACCCTGTATAGCTAACTCCAACATTACTGCATATAGAGTGTCTATGGTTGTTCCAAATAATATATATATATGAGTCGATATGATATGTCAAAACATTTGCATACGTGGCTATGGTATCCCAAGATTAAATAATATATTAGAATACATGTATAATACAATATAAGTTAGCTAGGATATGATTAATATGGATTTGTTACCAATTTTCACGTAGCTACAACAAGCAAAAATAACCAATCTTGTTTTACCCATAACTTCTTCATTTTAAATCCGTTTTGAGTGAATCAAATTTCTATGGTTTCATATTGAACTTAACTTTATGAATCTATACAGAAAAAGTATAAGTTTATAGTCGGAATTACAGGTTACAAGTCATTTTTGTAAAGGTAGTCATTTCAGTCGAAAGAACGACGTCTAGATGACCATTTTAGAAAACATACTTCCACTTTGAGTTTAACCATGATTTTTGGATATAGTTTCATGTTCATAAGAAAAATCATTTTCCCAGAAGAACAACTTTTAAATCAAAGTTTATCATAGTTTTTAATTATCCAAACCAAAGCAGCCTCCGGTTTCACTACGACGGCGTATATCCGATTTTATGGTGTTCATCGTGTTTCCAGGTTTTAAATCATTAAGTTAGCGTATCATATAGATATAGAACATGTGTTTAGTTGATTTTAAAAGTCAAGTTAGAAGGATTAACTTTTTTTTTGCGAACAAGTTTAGAATTAACTAAACTATGTTCTAGTGATTACAAGTTTAAACCTTCGAATAAGATAGCTTTATATGTATGAATCGAATGATGTTATGAACATCATTACTACCTAAAGTTTTCTGGATAAAACCACTGGAAATGAGAAAAATGGATCTAGCTTCAAAGGATCATTGGATGGCTTGAAAGTTCTTGAAACAGAATCATGACACGAAAACAGTTCAAGTAAGATTTTCACTCGAAATAAGATTGTTATAGTTGTAGAAATTGAATCAAAGTTTGAATATGAATATTACCTTGAATTAGAAAGATAACCTACTGTAAATAACAAAGGTTCCTTGATCTTAGATGATTACTTGGAATGGATTAGAAAGCTTGGAAGTAGACTTGCAAACTTGGAAGTATTCTTGATTTTTATGAAACTATACTTATGGAATTTATGAAGAACACTTAGAACTTGAAGATAGAACTTGAGAGAGATCACTTAGATGAAGAAAATTGAAGAATGAAAGTGTTTGTAGGTGTTTTTGGTCGTTGGTATATGGATTAGATATAAAGGATGTGTAATTTTATTTTCATGTAAATAAGTCATGAATGATTACTCATATTTTTGTAATTTTATGAGATATTTCATGCTAGTTGCCAAATGATGGTTCCCACATGTGTTAGGTGACTCACATGGGCTGCTAAGAGCTGATCATTGGAGTGTATAACCAATAGTACATACATCTAAAAGCTGTGTATTGTACGAGTACGAATACGGGTGCATACGAGTAGAATTGTTAATGAAACTGAACGAGGATGTAATTGTAAGAATTTTTTTTTAAGTAGAAATATTTTGATATGTGTCTTGAAGTCTTTCAAAAGTGTAAGAATACATATCAAAACACAACATGTATATACATTCTAATGGAGTCGTTAAGTCTTCGTTAGTCGTTACATGTAAGTGTTGTTTTGAAACCTTTAAGTTAACGATCTCAATTAATGTTGTTAACCCAATGTTTATTATATCAAATAAGATGTTAAATTATTATATTAACATGATATTATGATGTATGAATATCTCTTAATATGATATATACATTAAAATATCGTTACAACGATAATCGTTACATATAAGTCTCGTTTCGTAATTCTTGGGTTAGTAGTCTTATTTTTACATATGTAGTTCATTGTTAACACACTTAATGATATATTTAAATATAATTTTATCATGTTAAATATAGTGTATCAATATCTTAATATGATACATATGTATTTAGTAGACGTTATCATAACGATAATCGTTATATATATCATTTCGAGTTTCTTAACTTAGTAATCTCATTTCTTATGTATATCACACATTGTTAATATACTTAGTGCGATACTTACTCATCATAATCTTATGTCAACCATATATATATATGTCTATATATATACCATAACATGTAGTTTTTACAATTTTGTAACGTTCGTGAATCGCAGGTCAACATGGGTGATCAATTGTCTATATGAAACTTATTTCATTTAATCAAGTCTTAACAAGTTTGATTGCTTAACACGTTGGAAAAATTTAGTCATGTAAATATCAATCTCAATTAATATATATAAACATGGAAAAGTTCGGGTCACTACATGCTTCATGTCTTAATTCTTCTAATTCGTTTTGTTGGCTTAACCGTAGATGTCCAGCTTCATGTAAATCAAGATTACATGTCTTCAAAGCCCAAAATGCTTTATGTTCAATTTCTACTGGAAGGTGACATGCTTTTCCGTAAATGAGTTTAAAAGGTGTGGTTCCAATTGGAGTTTTGTAGGCTATTCTAAAAGCCCAGAGTGCATCCTCCAATTTCATGGACCATTCCTTCGGATTTGATCCTACGGTTTTCTCTAAAATACGTTTTAATGCTCGGTTGGTATTTTCAACTTGTCCACTTGTTTGTGAATGATAAGCGATTGAGATTTTATTAGTTACTCCATATCTTTTGAGAACTTTCTCAAGTTGATTATTACAAAAATGAGTACCCCGATCACTCATTAAAGCTTTCGGTGTTCCGAATCTAGCAAAAAGACGTTTTAAAAAGTTGACTACAACTCGTGCATCGTTAGTTGGAAGAGCTTGTGCTTCCGCCCATTTAGATACATAATCAATGGCAACGAGAATGTAGAGATTATTATGAGATTTTGGAAATGGACTCATAAAGTCAATACCCCAAATGTCAAATACTTCACATACTTGAATGACATTTTGTGGCATTTCATCACGTTGACTTATTTTTCTGGCCCTTTGACTTGCATCACAGGAATTGCAAAGAAGGTGTGCTTCTTTGAATATTGTAGGCCAATAGAATCCAGCATCGTAAACTTTTCTTGCTGTAAGTTGAAGCCCATAATGCCCTCCTGTTGGTCCTGTGTGACAATGGTTTAAGATTTGACTAGCTTCATCCCCGAATACACATCGGCGTATTATTCCATCGGGACAACTTTTAAACAAATGTGGATCTTCCCAGAAATAGTGTTTTATATCACTAAAGAATTTCTTTCGTTTTTGGTACGACAACCCTTTTTCAAGGAATCCACATACTAAGTAGTTTGCATAGTCTGCAAACCATGGAATTTCACTATAATCTATCTTTAATAGATATTCATCAGGAAAGTTATCTTGTATGGCCGATTCATTTAGAACTTCTAATTCAGGATTTTCAAGACGAGAAAGATGATCAGCGGCGAGATTTTTTGCTCCCTTTTTATCTCGGATTTCAATATCGAACTCTTGTAAGAGTAAGATCCAACGGATTAATCGTGATTTAGCATCTTGTTTTGAAAATAGGTATCTAAGAGCAGAATGATCGGTATAGACCACCGTTTTTGCTAGAACGTGATATGAACGAAATTTGTCAAAAGCAAAGACAATGGCAAGGAGTTCTTTTTCAGTAGTTGTATAATTCGTTTGTGCTCCTTGTAACGTCTTACTAGCATAATAAATAGGTTGAAATCGTTTTTCAATCATTTGTCCTAAAACGGCTCCCATTGCAAAATCACTTGCATCGCACATTAGTTCAAATGGTAGATTCCAATTTGAAGTTATTATGATCGGAGCATTAGTGAGTTTTTCTTTAAGAATATTAAAAGATTTGATGCATTCATTTGAAAATTTGAATGGAGCATCCTTTTCTAGGAGTTTATTCATAGGAGTGGCAATTTTAGAAAAATCTTTTATGAAACGTCGGTAAAAACCGACATGCCCTAGGAAACTCCTAACTCCTCTAACATTGGTGGGATGTGGAAGTTTAGCAATTACATCTACTTTAGCTCTATCCACTTCAATTCCTTCCTTTGAAATTTTATGACAAAGAACGATGCCTTCTTTAACCATGAAATGGCATTTCTCCCAATTAAGAACTAGATTTGATTGCTCGCATCTAATAAGCATTCGTTCAAGATTAACTAGACATGATTCAAAAGTATCACCGAAGACTGAAAAGTCATCCATGAAGACTTCCATGCATTCTTCTATCATGTCGTGAAAATCGCCATCATGCACCTTTGAAAGGTTGCAGGGGCGTTGCAAAGTCCAAATGGCATGCGTTTGTAAGAAAAAGTACCATAAGGGTATGTGAATGTGGTTTTCTCTTGATCCTCGGGTGCGATTGGGATTTGAAAATATCCGGAAAAACCATTAAGAAAACAATAGTAACTGTTTCCGGCTAATCTTTCCAACATTTGATCAATGAAAGGTAAGGGAAAGTGATCTTTTCTGGTGGCGTCATTTAATTTTCTATAATCAATACAAACACGCCATCCTGTAACAGTCCTAGTAGGAATAAGCTCATTTTTCTCATTTGTGATGACAGTCATGCCACCCTTCTTAGGTACGCATTGAACTGGGCTTACCCATGGACTATCAGAGATTGGATAAATTAAACCTGTATCTAGCAGTTTAATAATTTCTTTTTTAACAACATCTTGCATATTTGGATTTAGTCTTCGTTGGCGTTGCACATACATTTTATGACCTTCTTCATAAGGATTTTATGTGTGTAATACGAAGGACTTATGCCTTTAATATCATGAATCTTCCATGCAATAGCTAGTTTATGAGCTTTTAGCACAGAAATGAGTTGAGATTTTTCATTTTCAGTAAGAGAAGACGATATTATTACAGGTAATTCAGATTCACCATGTAAATAAGCGTATTGCAAATGATTTGGAAGTGGCTTTAACTCTAATGTCGGCGGTTCTTCTATCGATGATTTATATCAATATCCGTCTTCTTCTTTTAGCATTTGAATTTTTTCTGTTGTTGGTTCATATCCATTAGCCATAAGTGTAGCTAACATTTTAGTTTCATCAATTGGTTCAGTTCCTTCTCCTAAAGAACATTCTCCTGTTCCTTGTAATTCTGGAAATTCTTCTAACAATTCTGCATGTGAATCTATAGTTTGAATATAATAACATGTATCATCTGCAGATTGCGGTTGTTACATTGCTCTATCAACTGAAAAGGTAACACTCTCGTCCTCTATACTTAGGGTCAGCTTCTTACCGAACACGTCTATTATTGCTTAAGCCGTGTTTAAGAATGGTCTTCCTAATATGAGAGGAACTCGTGAATCTTCTTCCATGTCCAGAATAACAAAATCTGCTGGAAATACTAAAGTACCAACTTTAACTAGCAAGTTCTCCATTATCCCTCTAGGATATTTTAGTGATCGATCTGCTAGTTGTATACTTATTCATGTTGGTTTTAATTCTCCAAGGTCTAGTTTAGCGTATAGTGAATATGGCATTAAATTTATACTAGCACCTAAGTCTGCCAATGCTTCCATTGAACTAAGACTACCCAGAAAACATGGAATTGTGAAACTTCCTGGATCTGATAATTTTTCTGGTATCTTATTCAACAGTACTGCAGAGCAATTAGCATTCATAGTAACAGCCGAGAGTTCTTCCATTTTCTTTCTATTTGTGATTAGATCTTTCAAGAATTTAGCATATCTTGGCATTCCTGAAATTACATCAATGAAAGGAAGGTTAGCATTTAATTGTTTAAACATATCCAAGAATTTGGATTGCTTGGCTTCAAGTCTTTCTTTTCTCATTTTACTCGGGTAAGGAAGCAGTGGTTGGTATGGTTTAACATAAGGTTTTTCTTTAACTGTGTTATCTTCAATAACCTTTTCAACTACCGGTTCTGTTTCCTTATCTTGCTCAAGCTGTGGTTCTTGTGGAGTAGGGATAGAGTCCTCGGAATTTACAGGAATTTCAGGTGGTTTAAGTGTAATACCACTTCTTGTGGTAATGGCTTTAGCTGTTTCATTCCAGGGGTTAGCATTTGTATCGCTAGGTAGACTTTCCGGTTTTCTTTCACCTATCAACCTTGCTAGGTTGCTCACATCTTGTTCCAGATTTTGGATTAAAGATTATTGATTTCTAAATGCTTGAGCATTTTGTTCATTCATTTGTTTCTGAGATGTGAAAAATTGCGTTTGAGATTCAACTAGCTTCGACATCATATCTTCTAAATTTGGCTTTTTATTATCGGTTTGTGGTGGTTTAATTGGAAAAATAGGTCTTTGCTGGTTGTAAGTATTATTAGATACTTGTTGATTGCTAGGACCTTGTTGGTTGTTGTATGGAATATTTCAGTTATAATTCTGATTTTGATTGTAGTTTGGTCTTGGCGGTTGATAATTATTCTGATAATTATTTCTAGGCCTTTGGTTCATGTATGAAACATTCTCTCTTTGTTCCATTATTTGTTCAATACTGAGACAATCTTTTGTTAAATGTGGTCCTCCACACTGCTCACAACTAATTCGTATTGAGTGGATATCTTTAGTCATCTTTTCCATTCGTCTCTCGACAGCATCTATCTTTGCAGAAATGGAATCAAAGTCATGGCTAGAATTGGCTCTAGCTGCTTTAGATGATCTGACGATATCTTTTTCTTGATGCAACTCATGTGAGTGGGAAGCTGTGTTATCAATAATTTTGTAAGTGTCAGTTGTGGTTTTCTTCATAATGGAACCACCAGCTGCTATATCGATGTCTTTTCTTGTAGTAATGTCACATCCTTGGTAGAATATTTGTACTATTTGATAAGTGTCTAAACCATGTTGCGGACATCCTCTCAATAACTTTCCAAATCTTGTCCATGCTTCATATAGAGTTTCATTTGGCTTTTGCGTGAACGTAACAATTTCTCCTTGAAGTCTCACGGCTTTAGATGCCGGAAAGAATTGTTTAAGAAATTTTTCAACTAAAACATCCCATGTATCAATCGCCCCTTCAGGTAACGATTCTAACCAATCTTTGGCTTCTCCCTTTAAAGTCCAGGGAAATAACATGAGATAGATCTGTTCATCCTCAACTTCTCGGATTTTAAATAGAGTACAGATCCTATTGAAGGTACGAAGATGTTCGTTTGGATCTTCCTTCGACGCACCACTAAATTGGCATTGATTAGTTACCATGTGTAGGATTTGTCTTTTGATTTCATAATCTGGCGCATTAATGTCTGGTTGAGTAATTGCGTGACCTTGGCCAGTGCGTTTAGCTCTCATTCGGTCTTCCATACTTAGAGGTTCCAGATTTTCCATGATTGAATTTGTTGAATCTGAATCCTAGAGGATTCTGATTTAATGGGTTGTTCCTCGACAATCTCTGTTTGAATGATTGGTGGTTCCGGAGGAAAGATTAATGGTTCAGGATCTCTGAATTGTCCCTGAATATCCTCCGGATTCTCAATTGTGAGGTCGGGTTCAAAAAATGGATTATCAGAAATTTGAATTGGAGTACTTGGTCGACTTGATGACGATTCTAAAGAAAAATCAACGGCGACAATATTGGCTAGATGTCTTGATCGAGTTACCGGTGGTGAACGTATGAAAGGTGGTGAACGTTTTGCTCGGTGCATTCACTGAATATCCTATTAGTTATAAAAATAAAAATTATATAAGTTATCAAATTAATAGACTTTTTTGATTTTACCCACGTTTCGAATAGCCAATAGATGCAGCAGGTAGCCAGGACCCTTTAAATCAGAAGCCCACAACTCGCCACTAACAAATCCAACTATTACTACGAACCAGAAAATTTTGGATGTCTATCAATTTAACCGCTTAAAATAATTTTTCGTTGAAATTTAAAGAAATTTTAGAGAAGAAATAGAAAATTCTATATCCTAAAAACTAGACCGTCGTGAAATAAGAAAGAAAAAGAGCGCGTCGGAAAAACGTCGAAAAATAAAAATAAGAAAATAAGCGTCGAAAAATAATAAAAAGAAAAAAAAACGTAGCGCGTCGAAACTTAAAAGTCTAAAAACTAAGAATTAAAAGTTGCGTCTAAAAGTATTAAAGCTTAGCGAAATACTATCTCTAAAACGGCAATAACTTAAAAAGGTACTAAAACTTATAAAATCTTAAGGCGATAAGTGACGTCGTAAAATTCTAAGGCGTCTAAATTTTAATCTAAAGAAAAAGCACTTAAGGAATTTTACGGCAAAGCCTAAAAATCTAGAAATAAAAATAACTATGGCAAAAAATATGACTTAAAACTAAATACGAACGAAAAATACAAATATTACGCTAAAACAAATAAAAAGATACAAAATATAAAAATAAACTTAAAGTTGTAAAAAATACAATTTTTATAAAAATATTATTTTTATATTATTTATTTATAAAAGTATCAATTTTATAATTTATTAAAACTAATTAAAACTAAAAATACAAATTAAATAAAAACTTAAACTAATTATTAAATTAAACCCTAATCTTAATTAATTAATAATAATAATAATTAAACTAACCCTAATTCTGTCGGCTGAGGTTACCAGGCCTGTCAAATCAAGTCATGTGATCGCATGACTTCGAAGTTATAAATCCATGCGGTTGCATGGAGTAAGGTTTCGGGCCAGGTGTTGGGCTGCTACAGTTTTCGGCCCGATTACTTTAAATATTTTTTTTTTCTGTTTTTCTGTTTTTAATATAAATAAATATTTATATAAAATTAATAAAATACTTATATTTAAAAACTAAAATAGAAATAAAAATACTTTTTAACTTTATATATTTTAAACAAATTCTTCAAAATAAATATATAGATATTTTTCTTTTTATATTTTTGTATTTTTTAATATTTAAAACGTATATTTTTATACAAAGAACTAAATAAATTATATATATATATATATATATATATATATATATATATATATATATATATATATATATATATATATATATATATATATATATATATATATATATATATATATATATATATATATATAATATATATATATATATATATAGCGTTTCGTTTCAGGCGGTTAAGCAGTTCCGCGACAGCGGCGCCAAAAATACTTGATGTTAAAGCGAAGGGGTACAAAATAGTTATATTTTTACTACAAAATACTATTAAATACGATACAATTTTACATAAGTTATTTATTTATTTATAGAGTGGATATACCTAAACATTGCTACAACACTTATAGGCAGTGTACCTAATCGTACAGTAGTGTAGTTTTTAGTAAGTCCGGTTCGTTCCACAGGGATCTTAGCCAAGTTTAACGCTATATTTTTAAAACTGTATTTGTAAATAAATATATATATAAATATAAGTAGTATTATTATTATAAAAGGGGTTTTTACCGTTTAATGACCGGTTTGTCGATTTTAAAACTTTAGTCACAGTTAAAACCTATTGTAAAATATTAAAAATATAAAAAAATTAATTTAAAGTGTAAAGTAAATGACAGTAATGAAATTGCGATAAATAAAAGTGCGATAAATAAAATGACGATAAATAAAATGACGATAAATAAAATTGCAATAATTAAAAAGTACGATAAATGAAATGACAGTAAATAAAAGTGCGATAATTAAAAGTGCAATTAAATATGAAATAAAGGAATTATGCTTATTTAAACTTCCGTAATCATGTTGCTTGACGTGTTGATTTTAGTTTATTCCCATGGGTTAATTGTCCTTTGTCCTGGATTATTCAATATGTCCGTCTGGTTTTTGTCCATAACAGTCCATCAGTCATAAATATAAAGTGCGAGTGTCCTCGTCAAATTATCCTTATATCTGAAGTCAAATATTCCAACTAATTGGGGACTTAAACTATAATTACACCAAGTGTCCTTGTATATAATTCACCCCTGTTTTAATAAGTCCATTGACTATTAATCCATTCCCGTGTCCGGTTAAATGAACGATTATTAATACTTATAAATATCCCGCCCATCGTGTCCGATCGAGTGTATATGGTTATTTATAGGTACGTTCAATTGTAAATCTTTATATTAAATTAACAAACTATCATTTAATTAAACAAATATAAAGCCCATTAATAGTCCATAGTCTAATTTCCACAAGTGTCGTTCTTTTGTCGAAACCCCAATTATGGTACAAAGCCCAATAACCCAATTTTAATATTTTAGCCCAACATCACGATGACTTCGGCTTAAATAAGTATAATAATAACTTAGCTACGAGACATTAATTTAAAAAGGTTGAACATAACTTACAATGATTAATAATAGCGTAGCGTTACACGGACAGAATTTCGACTTACACCCTTATAACATTCGCTAACATACCCTTATTATTAAAATTAAAATTAAAATTAAAATTATAATATATATATATATATATACGTTTGAGAGATGGAGAAAGAAAAAGATGTGTTTACATTCGACTGAAACTGCGAAATTTATAGCAATGTGGCCTCACTTTTTGGGTCATGCGACCGCATGAAATTCCTTCTTCCTGGCCATGCGATCGCATGGCCAGCTGGGACAGCTCACATTTGGTTGTTTTCTTCTTGCCGACGGTTTAATTAAATATATATATTATATAAATAATTTTAAGAATTATTTATATATTATATTATATTTATATGCATAGTTGACTTGTAATTTTTAGTCCGTTGTGTCGAGCGTTGAGAGTTGACTCTAGTCCCGGTTCCGGATTTTCGAACGTCCTTGCGTACAATTTAATATCTTGTATTTTGCGTTTTGCGTATTGTATTCTTGTAATTTTGAGACGTTTCTCATCAATAATTTGAACCACTTTGATTATACTTTGTACTTTTTAGCTTTTTGGTCATTTTCGTCTTCAATTCGTCGAATCTGTCTTTTATCTTCACCTTTTATTATTTAAACGAATATCACTTGTAAATAGAACAATTGCAACTAAAAGCTTGTCTTTCTTGAGGGATAATGCTATGAAATATATGTTCGTTTTTAGCATTATCAAATATTTATGAAGATATCTTCAGAAATATTGAGGATATTTACAATGAAAGATACGATAATATCTTAGAATTTTATATTCACAGTGTGATGAAGAAATTCATTCACAATGATTTAGAGCGATTAAGGAGTAAGGTATTCGCTAAATATTTCATCAGAAATAGAATCATCAGGATTCTTTAAATACAGGGTTTGATCCTTGTATTTATCCTTGGTCTCCTTCAGGGTTTGCTTAATTCGCTTTTCAGTATCAAAATCTTTGAGCTTTTTCAATATTACGAGTATTGATTCACAGACTGGGTGCTTTTCAGAATTTCAGAATTGAAGATCAAAATTTCCAGGAGTTTCACGTTATATGTATATATAATTGTTGAAGTGAAAACGCTTGCGAGATTCGAGATTGATAATTCCCGGTTGTTGGTATGGCAATTGTTGTTACAAGATGTAGATGGGATATATGATAGGGTTTCGATAAATATAATGATTTTTCGGAGAGTCAAAGATCAAATGAAATTTCTGGTAAGTTTACTGCTAATGTGGTGGGATATAAAAGGTTCCCTGATAATGATGATGAAAAGTAACTTATATATCTAGGTTATAATAAAGCTAATCCGAATGAAAGTCGAAGTTGATTTGCTGGAGCTGTGACAAAATTGGCTAATTTAGAAAGGGATTGCAAAGTTATTTTCGGTAATAACAACGCCAAAGGAAATAGTACAGATACGTGCTAAACGTTTACTCAGGTTCCGAGTGTTTTCATCTTTTCTTCTATAGATGAAGTGCGGTTGGTTCATCCTCTCGATTGAGGTGTTTTCAAGAATCATGAAAGGTTTGAACGTGGATTGTAATCGTCAAGATACAAATGAAGTTTAAGATGAAATCAAGTGGCAAACTTGAAGAATTTTTTAGTTTCATATGTTATAATCAATATTTTTAATTCATTTTAATTGTCCAATGTTGGCAGTCCACAGTCGATAGTCCACAGTTAACAGTCCAATAATTCATATATAGTTTAATATATAATATTCGAATTAATTAATACGTACCGTGACCCGTGTACATGTCTCAGACTCGATCACAACTCAAAGTATATATATTATTGTAGAATCAATCTCAACCCTGTATAGCTAACTCGGTCATTACTGCATATAGAGTGTCTATGGTTATTCCAAATAATATATATAGATGCGTCGATATGATATGTCAAAACCGTATACGTGTCCCGACATTTAAAGTGCTTAAAATAAATAACAGAAATTAAATGGCACTAAATAAAATTGCGAGAATTAAAATTGCGATAAATAAATGTAATCAGTTAGCTAGGAATAGTTAGCTAGGAACAGTTAGCGTGGTTTCTTAACAAAATTTCTCATAGTTCAGTTGTTTGTTTCAAACAAATTTATTTTTTCCAATGTTTTCTTCATTATGCCACTTGTTGGATTCTGATAGGTAAAAATTCAAATATGAAATTGAATGAAAAATGGTTATTCTGCGATGAACGGATACGTATATCAGTGGTTGTAAGTAGGATAGTAAATGACTGTTGAATCAGATTCAAAGAATGTATAGTGTGATTTATTAATGTGAAATCTAAATATTCCTCGGGTATTACCTACCCGTTAAAATATTTTCACCATTAACAGTTTGTACGAAAGAATTTTTAATTACAATCTTTGTGAAAATATACTTACATATATATTTTCTTCAGATGTAATCATGGATTTAATGAGTTAATATAGTATTAAACTTATTTTGTTTACCGTCAAAACTAGAATACATAATCTCTATAACATTAGAGATTTCATAATTGCCATGAAGAACGAAGATAATTGATGTAGAACGATACGTAGAACGATGATTATGCTCGAGGTACAAAATGAGGAAACTTGGGTTTTTGGTGGTACTGGTGTTGCCGGTGCAGTTGTTGAAGCTGGTAGGTTTTGCACCACGTTTTTCAAATTGATTACTCCAGCGCGGAGCTCGTTGACTTCTTCTATTATTCCGAGATGATTGTCGGTCGGAACGAGTGGATGAATAAGGTTTAAAATTGTGGATAGAATATAATCGTGTTAAGATACCCTGAAAATAAGAGAGAAAATGGTGTTTCGGATAGGTTCGCCGGTAAGTGCTTCAGGATCTTCGCCAAGAGGGCAATGTGGTGGATGGAAGGGATCACCTTCTTCTTGTTTCTAATAACTAAGTAGACTATGAACCCATCTCCAATTCATCCAGAATAGATTATGGCTAATTGGTTGATCCATTCCGGTCACACTGCTTTCGGAGCTCGAGTGAGAGTCCATATCTGAATAGTTGTCGGAAGCCGAGAATCTTGAACTAGTTGCGAGTTCCATCTTGTACGGTTAGATAAAGGGTTTTCGATATGAAATGATTTTCGGATATCGGATGATATTCTAATTACATAGAATTCATATACATAGTACAGAAAATCCCGTAACTTACGGAGGGAATTAGGGAAACGGGTCAGATAAAGTCTACAGTAACATATACGCTAAGATATGGATTAGCAGATACGCTAAGATATGAAGTAAGATGTGTCTAGACTAAGAATGATAAGCAAATAATTTCCTAAGGATGATAAGCAGATGATTTTTGAGACGAAATGATAAGCAAAACTTTTGACATGCAGACACGGTCGAAGACCTGGTTCGCTAAGACCTGGTTCGATATGATACATTTTACAAACATTGCATTCATTTTTAAAAGACAAACTTTCATTTCATCGAAAGTTGACGGCATGCATACCATTTCATGATATATCCAACTATAATTGACTTAATAATAATCTTGATGAACTCACGACTCGAATGCAACGTCTTTTGAAATATGTCATGAATGACTCCAAGTAATATCTCTAAAATGAACCAATGCACAACGGAAGATTTCTTTCATACCTGAGAATAAACATGTTTTAAAGTGTCAACCAAAAGGTTGGTGAGTTCATTAATTTATCATAATCAATCATTTCCATAATTTTAATAGACCACAAGATTTCATTTTTCCATAAACATACATCTCATATCAGGCATTTCTCAAACTGCATAGAGATAAAAATCATTCATATGGATTGAACACCTGGTAACCGACCTTAACAAGATGCATATAGAATATCCCCCAGTATACAGTGCGCATCTAATATACTAAATAATACCTCGAAGTACTAAAGCATCCATACCCTGGATGGGGCTCGCTGGGCCCGATAGATCTACCTTTAGGATTCGCGTCAATTAGGGGTCATTTCCCTAATTCTTAGGTTACCAGACTTGAAGGGGCGATATTCGGTTTAATAATCCAACCATATAATGTAGTTTTTGATTACTTGTGTCTATTTCGTAAAACATTTATAAAAGTAGAGCATGTATTCTCAGTCCCAAAAATATATATTGCAAAAGCATTTAAAAAGGGAGCAAATGAAACTCACAATACTGTATTTTGTAGTAAAAATACATATGACGACATTGAACAAGTATAGGGTTGGCCTTGGATTCACGAACCTATATCATTTGTATATTTATTAATATACATAATTGTAATCGAACAAACATATATATAAATTTATTAGTTATATCCTTTTTATATTAATAAAATGTATAGGTTTCATATATTCATTTTGTGTAATAAAAATATTAAATTTTGTTATGTTATATGTATTAAATATGTTTATATATATATATATATATATATATATATATATATATATATATATATATATATATATATATATATATATATATATATATATATATATATATGTATATATATGTATTATTTGTTTGTTAAAACAGTACATTAGTAATATTAAGATATTATTTGAAAAATTAATAGTGATAATACTAATCTTAATATATATGATGATATTATTTATAATTCTATTAATAATAAATTAATGATAATTTTAATAGTAAATCTCATAATAATGGCAGTATCGGTAGTTTTTTTAAATAAAAAGAATAATTTAATAATAATGGTAATGAAAATATTAATTTGTGATATTAATACTTAATACATGATACTAATAATTATAACAATCTTATTACTAATGGTAACCTTAATAAAAATACTTTAGTTAATAATAATCCTAAAATGATGCTAATACTAATATTAATGAAAATAATAATAAATTTATTATTTTCATAATAATAATAATAATAATAATAATAATAATAATAATAATAATAATAATAATAATAATAATAATAATAATAATTATAATAATAATTATAATTATAATAATTATAATCATAATAAAAATAATAATACTTATACTAGTAGTAAAATGATAAATTTATATTTTAAATGATGATAATAATATTAGTAATAATATTAATAATAATAAAAATCATATTTGTAATTATAGTCATAATGAAATTTTCTATCATAATATTTATATTAATAATAATAATCTTAATAATTATAATATTTACAATAATAATAATAATGATAATAATAATAATAAAGAAAATGATAATAATAATTATTATAATTCTAATAATAATGACATTAATAATAATAATAAAAATTTGGATAGGAAAACTACCTCAAAAGAAACTCTTTAAAGAAAAAATGTTGTCGCGATCTGGACTCGAACCCGTGACCTCTCGCTCAACGAACACACTCCAAACCATCGAACCATTCGATACTTTTCTGATTATAATACAAGTTAATTATTTATAACCCATTTCTCTTATAATTTGGCCAAATCCTTCGGCCCAACATCAATTACGGCCCAACATCAAGTATGTGGGATCTTGGCCCAATCAGGAGTACACTCTCGACCCAACTTTGAAAATGATATATATAAAAAAAATACAAGGAACCTAGTGACCAGGCTCGAACCTCCAACCATTCGTTAAACCAACACCCCCTTGAACCATCGCTCCATTAATGTTTTTCTGTATTAAATAACTCTTTTAATTTATTAAACCCCGATAATTCAGTCTTCTTCTTCTTAAATTAGTCGACCAGGAATCTTCAATAGTTTAAAAAAAATAGTAACAGCAAGGGTATTACATGGTCTTGTTATTCATCGATATCAGCAACAACAAAATGCTTCAATCATTCTGTTTTGGGGTTCGAAGTGAACAGAAATAGGAATCATACAGCAGCAGTGTATAGAGGTTTTAATAGTGACGTTTTGGGTGATGGTTCTCTTGGGTCGTTGGACAGGATCACAACCGAAGGAAGAAAGAGAGAAAAAAAATGTAGCAGCTTACTACGAGTTTGGGGTGGTTTGTCATGGTAACAAAATTAGTATAAAAAAAAATTGAAAATGGTGGTGGCTATGGCTATGGTTGGATTCCGGTTTCCTTTTTCTTTAATAAGCAAATGGGGTATTTGATTAGGGATTGTTGGCTTTAAAGAAAAAGGGAATGCACGCTAGCATTTTTAAACAAGTGGGTCATAAGTAACATCTTATCTTATTTGAAACGTAAATGGATATAGTATATAGTACATGTGGTAGTTGCAGTCATCTTTCATCATTGTATGAACATCATCTTGTTCGATTAAAGTAACCAAGCAGCAGGTATCGGAACATGGAGTGTTTGTGTATGGTGTTTTCATGGTGGCCGATTGTTGACTGGAGGGGTGGCAGTGGCAATGATGGACGGTTGTGGACGATGAGGTGAATTGGTGGCTCATGATGGTAACCGAAAGTGGTGCCTGAAGGTGAACCAAAACAACAACAAAAAAATGGGTAGTGATTTGTTGGAAGTGAAGTGGCGTTAGGAGGTACTCATGGTGGTGATTCAAGGTGAACGAAGGTGATCGTGAGGTTTGATGAAGGTGAGATGGTGTCGATTGATGGTTGTAGCCGTAGGGTGTCGGGTGATGCGTTCACGAAGAAGAAGAGCTAAGGTAGGTGATTAAGTGGGTCTCATAATGGTGATGAAAGTGGCGAAGGTGGTGAATGGTTTTACGTAACTCGATAGCTTCCAACACAAAATGATTTATTGATGGTGTTGGCAATAGGAAGAAGAAAATGAAAGAAGGGTAGCGAGAATGTTAGATCAAGAAAGAAAAAAAATGAGATGATAGTGGTGAAGGATGGGCGACGGTGGTGGTTGTAGGGTTCAACGGTGGTCGAGTGATGGCCGGTTAATACTTAAGAGAGTGATGATTCTCGTTTTTCCTTCATCTATCAATATACATATATGTATAGTTATAATAATTATTATAAATATAATATTAATAATAATTAATAATAATAATAATAAAATAATGGAATTAAATTGCATGTGAATGAAAAGGTACAGGAAGCAGCCATAATTTGGCACTCATCTGCCGACAATTTTTCGGGGTAATATATCGTGCTCCGTTGTGTAATCAGTGTTGAATAAAAGTTTCTCAGAAAAATTCTAAAATTTTAAATTAAGTATCTTTATTTATTTAGGTCATTATGGTATAAATTTTGGTCATTAACTATTAAATAAATATTACATTAATTATTCACTCCCAACCCCAAGTAAAATATTAAAAGTTTTAAAATTTAACAAATAACTTCTAAATGTATTATTAATAATCCTATAATTTATAAAACTCATTTTTGGATTACCATTTATTATAAAATCACTTAAGTTCCTTTTTAACTCGTTTACTATCAATCGAATGAAAATTGAGCGTTACATTTGCTTACTAAATAACTTCGAAATTACAAAATCTATATATTATATGTACTTTATTTATATATAGGTACTTTTTGTATATTATTATTATTTTTACAAAATTAATTATAACAATTACAATATATACTGTTTCATATTATTATATACAAAAAAAAATATATATATATATATATATATATATATATATACACACACATATCTATTTACAATTAATTGTTCGTGAATCGTCGAAACTGGTTGAGGGTAATTGAATACATGAACAGAGTTCCAAAATTTTCGAGACTCTACATTATAGACTTTGCTTATCGTGTCGAATTCATATAAAGATTAAATTTAAATTTGATCAGAAATTTCCGGGTCGTCACAATACATGTCTCAGAATCGATCACAACTCAAAGTATATATATTATTGTAGAATCAACCTCAACACTGTATAGCTAACTCGATCATTACCGCATATAGAGTGTCTATGGTTATTCCAAATAATATATAGATGCGTCGATATGATATGTCAAAACCTTGTATACGTGTCCCGATATTTAAAGTGCGTAAAATAAATAACAGAAATTAAATGACGATAAATAAAATTGCGAGAATATAAATTGCGATAATTAAATTGTGATAAATAAAATGTAAGCAGTTAGCTAGGAATAGTTAGCTAGGAACAGTTAGCGTGAATTCTTAACAAAATTCTTCTCATAGTTAATTTGTTTGTTTCTAACAAATTTTATTTTGTCCAATGTTTTCTTCTTTATGCCACTTGTTGGATTCTGATAGATCAAAATTCAAATATGAAATTGAATGAAAATGGTTATTCTGTGGTGAACAGATTCGTATAGCTGTGGGTGTAAATAGGATAGTAAATGACTGTTGAATCAGATTCGAAGAATGTACAGTGTAACTTATTACTGTGGAATCTAAATATTCCTCGGGTATTACCTACCCGTTAAAATATTTTCACCATTAACAGTTTGTACGAAAGAATTTTTAATTACAATCTTTATGAAAATATACATACATATATATTTTCTTCAGATGTAATTATGGATTTAATGAGTTAATATGATATTAAACTCATTTGGTTTACCGTTAGAACAAGAATATATAATCTCTAAAATATTAGAGATTACATAATCTCCATGTTGAACGAAGATAAATGATGTAGAACATCATGTAGAACGATGGTTATGCTCAAGGTATAGATTGTGATGTTGAGGCGTGTGATGTTGAAACTTGAGTTGTTGGTGATACTGGTGTTGATGCTGGTGGTTCTTGTGATGACCCGGGAATTTCCGACTAAATTTAAACTTTATCTTTATATTATTCAGACACGATAAGCAAAGTTTATTAAATTAAATATCAAGGATTTTGAACTCTGTTCATACTTTCATTTACCCTCAACCAAATTTCAATGATTCGCGAACCACTAAATGAACGTATATGATTAGATATGTTTATGTGTAAATATATTAACTTGAAAACGTCAACAAAGTATTAAAAGTATAATACTTAACATAAACGTAATTATTTCAAAATATATATTCAAATAGTTATCGATGGAATTAGAAGATGTTATCAAATGAGTGATTTAATAGTTACATTGAATTATGATTACAAGTCTCTATTAAGAGGTCCACTTGGATTTAGAAAACCTTTTCCTTTTTAAAGGTATTCGGAATAGTTGGTAAAAGTGATTTGCCAAAGTGTCATTTACGAGAGATAGTCAAAAGTTAGTAATCTTTTCCGTTTAAAAATTCAAAAGTATACTTTACTTGATTTACTCTTGTCTCTCGATAAATCAACTCTTTAGTTTTCATCTTAAAAACATTAATTGGTAACATAACTACTACTATTTAAAAAGAGTTAAACAAACTTTGAAATGTAATTAGAATTGAAAGACTAAATATTATATCACTAAATAAATATTTTAAACATATATATATTATGTACAAATTTAGAATTTTAAATAAAAATATATATATATTTTAACTTAGTCATAAAACGTCCTAATTTAAAATAACATATTTTGATGAACAACGAGTCACTGATTTATAGAAGCAAAAAATGACCACAACACTCAATTATATAAGCTACATTTTTTATAAAGTAATTTGTTGATGAAAAAGTCAAATTATTAATAAAAGTACACGTCGCGTAACGAAAAAGGCTAGTTTTCTAAACGTATGAAAGTGTGCTCGAAAAACCGAAAGTGGTACATGAGTCGAGTGACAAAGTACGAGTCATTTTTGTAAAAATTATATTTTTACCACGAACGTAAATATAATATAATATATAAGTAATTATATAATTAAATATAATATAAATATAATAATAATATAAAGTGTCGGCAAGAATTTTATCATGGATATGAGCTGTAAAAAGGTTTCATGTGATCGCATGGTGTAGCCACACCAAATCCATGCGATCGCATGGCTAGGTTTGGTGGCTCAGGTGCTTAAAGTTCGAACGAATTCAGTTTTGTGCACACACACATATCAATCTATATCTCTCTATCTAAGATATTACTCCGTATGTATTTATTTATTTTATTATTATTATTATTAATAAATATTATTATTATTAATCTAAAATATTATTAGTAGTAGTATTAAAAATATTATTAGCAGTATATTACATAAAATACTACGACAAGGGTACGCGCGAGTTATTTTAAAACACGTTTTGGGAGCGGGATAGGGACAAGGAAATTATGGGTTGTAGCTATGGAGGTGATGGGTATGGTTCATGGGTATGCTCATGAGGTCAATCTAGTGTTTATCATCTCCGTTGCGTCTACGTACCTTTCCTGCAATATTGAATCTCAATATTGATACGTGAGTACTCGTAAATAAATTTTTACATACTAATAGTGCATCCCTGACTAGTGCTCGAGAATATAGGATTATGCATGCTTGTACTTTTGATATTGCCATTAGAAAGGTTATGTTTAATCCTGAATTAGTTACATATGCGGTTGAGATAAGGTATAAGATATGCATGTCGTTGGAAAGCTAGCGAAAAATTAAGAACTTTTCATTTAGATATCGAATAGTTCCGATGAACGGATTAGAAGTTATAGTCAATTGAATTTTTGTATTATTATTAAAATGATTATTATTACTATCGTCGTTATTATCGTCGTTACTATCTTTATCTATTAATTATTATTATTATTATGATTAATAATATTATCATTTTTAATATAAGTATAATTATTAAAAGAATTTTTATTGTTATTATTATTATTATTATTATTATCATTATTAATATTATCACTATGATCAATGTTTTTATTATTATTATCATTAAAATGGTTATTAGTATTATCATTAATGTTATTATAATAATTATTATCATTAGTATTATTATCATTAAAAATTGATATTAGTATCATCTAACTAATATGACTAATATTATTATCATTATTATGAATGCGATATAAAAAGACGACTAAAAGATATTTTACAAATTGATTAGGAAATAATGAGTATGAGTATCATGATGAAATTAAAATATTATAAGATATTGAATTAGATAAAATTATCGTTCTTATTATTTTTATCATTTTATTATTATTAAAAGTATTATTAATATTAAAACTATCATTTTCACTAAAATTATTATTTTTAATAAAAATATCATTGTTATTATAAAATATCATTATTATTATCAGGTTAGTACTATTATTAATAAAAATTATCATATCGTTTTTTAGTAAATATAAATATAGATATTTTATTAGCAGAATAATAATAACTATTATTACAAAATAATACAACTTATAACTATTATTGTTATTATCAATATTATTTTATCAAATAAATATGTAATACAAAGATATTTTATTACACGTAATATAATTACCTAAATAATACCTATCATTATATTTCTATGATATTAAATGAACTTTATAAATTTATTTACTTAGGATATATAAAAGTATATTTTTATAATATAGAAATTTTAATTATAAATTTTATTAACAAATGACTTTTAAAAATTTTAAATATATAAACGACGATATTCAAGTTATATAATAATCATATATAAATTTTGGAAATCAGTTTGAGTCAAATTGACTTTTGTTGACTTCTGCATATTAGTCTCGAGCATTAGTATTGTGATACACTATGACCTGACCTAAATTGCTATACAGATATTGACCAACATATAAAAATATATAATTAATATAGGTTCGTGAATTCAAGGCCAACCTTGCACTTGTTCAATGATGTTATATGTATTTTTACTATGAAATACTGTATGGTGAGTTTCATCACTCCCTTTTTAAATGTTTTTGCAATATATATTTTTGGGACTGAGAATACATGCGCTTTTATAAATGTTTTACGAAATAGACACAAGTAATCGAAACTACATTATATGGTTGAATGATCGAAGCCGAATATGCCCCTTTTACTTGGTAACCTAAGAATTAGTAAACCAGTCTACTAATTGACGCGAATCCTAAAGATAGATCTATTGAGCCCAACAAACCCCATCCGTTGTAGCGAATGCTTTAGTACTTCAATGTTGTTTTATATCATGTCAGAAGGATTTTCCGGAATGATAGGGGATATTCTTATATGCATCTTGTTAATGTCGGTTACCATGTGTTCGATCCATATGAATGATTTTTGTCTCTATGCATGGGACGTATACTTATGAGAACTGGAAATGAAATTCTTGTGGTCTATAAAAATGATAAAAATGAATGATTATGATAAACTAATGAACTCACCAACCTTTTGGTTGACACTTTAAAGCATGTTTATTCTCAGGTATTAAAGAAATCTTCCGCTGTGCATTTGCTCATTTTAAAGATATTACTTGGAGTCTTTCATGGCATATTTCGAAGAATGTTGCATTCGAGTCATTGAGTTCATCAAAGATTATTATGAAGTCAAATTATAGTTGGATAGTGGATATTATGAAATGGTATGCATGCGTGTCAATTTTCGATGTAAAGAAAGTTTGTCTTTTAAAAACGAATGCAAGGTTTGTAAAATGTCTCATATAGAGGTCAAGTACCTCGCGATGTAATCAACAATTGTGAATCATTTATAATGTATATGAATGGTTCCTTTCAGTTAGTATCAGAGCGGTGGTCTTAGCGAACCAGGTCTTGCATTAGTATGTCTAACTGATAGTTGTTTAGATGCATTAGTGGGTCTGGACTTCGACCGTGTCTGCATGTCAAAAGTTTTGCTTATTATTTTGTGTCGAAAATTACCTGTTTATTATTCTTAGGGAATCAGTTGCTTATCACTCTTAGTCTAGACACATCTTACTGCATTGATTGCATGAATAGTGTATAGACAAAAGTTCATATCTTATCGTATCTATTTCTTTAAACTTTGCCTGACATATCCCGCAAATTCCTCCGTAATCTACTAAATCTTTTGATCTATATATATAGATATCCTATGTAAATAGAATACCACCCGATAGCTGGAAAATCATTTTATATCGAAAAATCCTTTATCCAATCGTACGAAATGGAATTTGTCATCAGTACAAGTCACTCGGATTCCGAAATGGAATCTCACTCAAGCTCCGAAAGCAGTGTGACTGGAATGGATCAACCAATCAGTCATCACCTATTCTGGATGAATTGGGGATTGGTTCTTAGCCTCCTCAATCATTGGAGACAAGAAGAAGGCGATCCTTTCCATCCACCACATTGTCCTCTTGATGAAGAACCTGAAGCACTTACCTGCGAACCTGTCCGAAACACCATTTTCTCTCTCATTTCCAGAGTATCTCGTCACGACTATATACTACATCAAATTCTAGATTTTATTTATCCACTCGTCTGAACCGACAATCACCCCAGTGTAATAGAAGAAGTCAACGAGCTTCGCGCTCGGGTAGTGGCTTTGGAGAATGTGGTGCAGAGATTACAAACACCAGCAGCAGCACCAGCAGCATAACCAGTACCACCATCATCAACACCAACAGTACCATTACCAACCCCAACCAAAATCGCGTCGTAAACCTCAACTTCACAATATGTCCCACGAGCATCAACGTCATACGCACCATAGATACCAAGGGGTACCAACAACAATAACTGACGAAGTAGTAATTCATAACTTCATTGGAGAAACATTCCGCGACGATTATATAATCTCTAAAGTCTTAGAGATTATCCAATCTAGCCCTAACCATAAATCAGTTAAGCGAACCAAATTGATAGAAGGAAGAGTAGAAACCTTGACAAAAATGGTGTGTGATTAACAAGCTAAACTTGTTTTACCAACATCATCAGCAGTACCGTCAGCGTCACCACCATCGTCAGTACAGTCAACATCAAAATCAACAACACCTATAACATCACAAACTCCGTCAGTGCAAGAATCACTGTGGACATCATTACGAATCAATAATGCGTATATTGTATCAACGAGTTATGAAGAATTAACTCATTCCCTCTGAAGAAATTATATGTATATTTTATATATATATATTGAAATAAAAATAAGTCTTTCCGTGCTAAGCTATTGTGTGTGAATCTTAACTACTCAATTAATTCATATTACAAATATGCAATAATGTACGTCCTTTGCCCGTAACTTAACCATCGTTAACTACAATCCCTGTCTCAATTCAACAAATTCCAATTCATAATAAATCAAGTACATATTTGATTTTACACTTTCATCATCGATGTACCCGAAACTTTTCAGATAACATCATTCGTACTTTGCGAAGTTCACAAGAATTTAACGAAAACCAACATCATGCCTCAACAAATAACGAAGTATTGATTCATAATTTCAATATTATTGAAGAAATACGTATGTAATCTCTAAATCCTTCAAGGGATTATTCAATTCTAGTTCCAACCGTAAATCAAACGAGTTTAATTTAGTATTAACTCAATGAAATCTATGTTACATCTGAAGAGAATATATACATACATATTTTCATAAAGACTGTAATAAAATTCTTTTGTACAAAATATTAATTGTGAAATTTTTTTAATGGGTAGGTAATACCCGAGAGAGATATATATATTCACAATTAATATGTTACATTCTTTGAATCTGATTAAGTAAATTATCAACTATACTTCCTATTTTCACAATAATATACATCCTTTTATAGAAATCAAAACAACCATACTCATTTAAACCCAATTACATATTATGATTTTGAAACCTCAGAATTCAAATCGAGATATAACCGGTACCATCACTTTTAGATTCCTACATCTTTCAAAGTTATACTTTGACTTCAAAACTGTGTTAGAACATCAAATGTATATTAACGATTACAATCTGTGTTCAAACCCATCAAAAATTTCTGAAGACACTTCAAATAATGAGCAATCGAGATGATGATCCAACCACATATTACCCACAGTTATGTACTTAAAAAGCTCTCAAAACCAAAGTCATAATTCAACACATATCTGTGTCAAATCCTTTGGCATTTATTAGCAAAAATGACTTTGCAATTCCTTTCCAAAGAAGTCAGTTTTGTCACAGCTCCAGCAAGTCAACTTCGACTCTTCATTTGACGTAACCTTATTATAACCCTGATAAATATGCGTGCTCTTTTATTGTTACTGAGGAACCTTTCATATCTTGCCACATTAGCAGTAAACCTATCAGCAACCGTAATGATCTGAGATTTTTCCGAAGAATCATTATAATTATCGAAACCCCATCATTTACTCATTCGCATCTTGTAACGAGAATTGCCATACAAGTCATTGCGAATTAGCAATCAGTATTTTGAAATCTCACAGCATGTCTACGCCAACAGTTATATGTGTATATATAACGTCTATCTTCTGGACTTAATTTGAATGTGAAGTTTCTGAAAAACACTCCGAACTACGAATTGGTTCTCCTAAAATGGAAAAAATACTGAATACAGCAGCAAAAACTGTACAAGCTGAATACAGCAGCAAAAACTGTACACGACCTTAATCGTCGAAGGTATAAAGATAAAGAATAGTATGTTGGCAAAGTTCAGAAAAGTTGGAACTGAAAACCGGATTGAGCAAACCATGAAGGAGACTCTGAACAATTACAAGGACTAAACTTGTACATAAAGAATCCAGATGATTCTGTTTCTGATGAAATCTTTAGCGAGAACCTTACTCCTTAACCACTCTAAATCATCGTGAATGAATTTCTTCATCACAATTTGATTCTGAAATCCTAAGATATCATCGTACCTTTCTTTATTAATATCCTCAATATTTTTGAAGATATCTTCATAAATATTCTCGTTCGATATTAATTATCTCTCTGCGCTATCCGTATAATATCATAAAAGGAAAACTGTTTTAGTTTCTATATTCTGCGAACCTTTGAATTTAAAATATGAATGTTTTTGAAGTAGTGTTGGGAACTGATGCATGAGTTAGTATAATATAATGACACTTGATCAACGTGATTATATTATAGTAAGTCATGCTGAGTTTCTAAATGAAACGTGATGATTCACAGATTATAACGTCATCATGTGCCATGTTACACGACTCTTACATTTCATCTAATCTATAAACATATCAAGAACATGTTTTCTTGATAGTCCTATCTTTTCCTTGAATTCTGGTAATTTGTCAAGTCAGATTGTGCTATTACCATTTCCTTTCTAGAACATTAACAATGTTCATTCTGAAACTTATATTTTCGAATTCTGGACCATACAAGCGGTGCTTAATCGTAAGAAGAAGAAATAGAGGGACAAAGCTCCGAAACAGAAATTGGGGTATAAATCGCAGCAAATAAAAGAGAGAATTAACTGGGGATGATAATGATTATAGAAAACTGAAGCAAGGACTTCAAAGTATAAGGGAAGATATAAAGCCCGATAACAATACATAAATTACAAACCGTGGATATCAATGTTTATCGCAACATAAAGACACGGGAGAATTATAAGTACTATAACCCCAAGGGCAAAGTATAAGTAAGCAGATTCCTCTGGTGGAAGTTGGAAAAGGAGAATAATTATTGCGATAGTAAGGATAAGGACAAGGATTAGAACTGGATTAAGCATTTTCATAATCTTTTGAATTTGGGAATTGAGTATAGAAATGGTAAAAGCGACGGAACGAAAGAAGTTAATTTATAGTAAAGTATCTGATAGAGAAATCAAGACAGATCTCCGCATTTAATTAGAGAAATCCTAATTCCCTTAATCACCGAAGAATCAAATCTTTTAGATTTAGAAGATTTTCTTTAAATCCCTTGAATTCCAGAATTCAACCAAGACAACGTCAAAAGTTAAAACAAAATTTTATTTCTCATTTCATTTCTTTTATGATAACTTCACTCGTACTCTTCAAGTAATCGAATCATTTTATCTGTATTACTCAATAGAGATAAAACTCTATATACCAACTCATATTCGTCATAAAAACATTTTTATGATTAGCCATGATGACCACAATCAAATTTCGTGACGAAATTTCTTTAACGGGTAGGTGCTGTGACGACCCGGGAATTTCCGACCAAATTTAAACTTTATCTTTACATTATTCCGACACGATAAGCAAAGTTTGTTAATTTAAATATCAAGGATTTTAAACTATGTTCATACATTCATTTAACCTCGACCAAATTTCAATGATTCACGAACCACTAAATGAACGTATATGATTAGATATGTTTATGTGTAAATATATTAACTTGAAAACGTCAACAAAGTAGTAAACGTATAATACTTTACATAAACATAATTGTTTCAAAATATATATTCAAATAGTTATCGATGGAATTGGAAGATGTTATCAAATGAGTGATTTAACAGTTACATTGAATTATGATTACAAGTCTCTATTAAGAGGTCCCCTTGGATTTAGAAAACCTTTTCCTTTTTAAAGGTATTCAGAATAGTTGGTAAAAGTGATTTGCCAAAGTGTCATTTATGAGAGATAGTCAAAAGTTAGTAATCGTTTCCGTTTAAAAATTCAAAAGTATACTTTACTTGATTGACTCGTGTCTCTCGATAAATCAACTCTTTAGTTTTCATCTTAAAAACCTTAATTGGTAACATAACTACTATTATTTAAAAAGAGATAAACAAACTTTGAAATGTAATTGGAATTGAAAGACTAAATATTATATCACTAAATAAATATTTTAAACATATATATATATATTATGTACAAATTTAGAATTTTAAATAAAAAAATATATATATTTTTACTTAGTCATAAAACGTCCTAATTTAAAATAACATATTTTGATGAACAACGAGTCACTGATTTATAGAAGCAAATGACCACAACACTCAATTATATAAGCTACATTTTTTATAATGTAACTTGTTGATGAAAAAGTTAAATTATTAATAAAGGTATCGCGTAACGAAAAAGGCTAGTTTTCTAAACGTACGAAAGTGCGCTCGAAAAACCGAAAGTGGTACATGAGTCGAGTGACAAAGTACGAGTCATTTTTGTAAAAATTATATTTTTACCACGAACGCAAATATAATATAATATATAAGTAATTATATAATTAAATATAATATAAATATAATAATAATATAAAGTGTCGGCAAGAATTTTATCATGGATATGAGCTGTAAAAAGGCTTCATGCGATCGCATGGTGTAGCCACACCAAATCCATGCGATCGCATGGCTAGGTTTGGTGGCTCAGGTGCTTAAAGTTCGAACGATTTCAGTTTTGTGCACACACACATATCACTCTATATCTCTCTATCTAAGATATTACTCCGTATGTATTTATTTATTTTATTTATTATTATTATTAATAAATATTATTATTATTAATCTAAAATATTATTAGTAGTAGTATTAAAAATATTATTAGTAGTATATTACATAAAATACTACGACAAGGGTACGCGCGAGTTATTTTAAAACACGTTTTGGGAGCGGGATAGGGATGAGAAAATTATGGGTTGTAGCTATGGAGGTGATGGGTATGGTTCATGGGTATGCTCATGAGGTCAATCTAGTGTTTATCGTCTCCGTTGTGTCTACGTACCTTTCCTGCAATATTGAATCTCAATATTGATACGTGAGTACTCGTAAATAAATTTTTACATACTAATAGTGTATCCCTGACTAGTGCTCGAGAATATAGGATTATGCATGCTTGTACTTTTGATATTGCCATTAGAAATGTTATGTTTAATCCTGAATTAGTTACATATGCGGTTGAGATAAGGTATAAGATATGCATGTCGTTGTAAAGCTAGCGAAAAATTAAGAACTTTTCATTTAGATATCGAATAGTTTCGATGAACGGATTAGAAGTTATAGTCAATTGAATTTTAGTATTATTGTTAAAATGATTATTATTACTATCGTCATTATTATCGTCGTTACTATCTTTATCAATTAATTATTATTATTATTATGATTAATAATATTATCATTTTTAATATAAGTATAATTATTAAAAGAATTTTTATTGTTATTATTATTATTATTATTATTATCATTATTAATATTATCACTATGATCAATGTTTTTATTATTATTATCATTAAAATGGTTATTAGTATTATCATTAATGTTATTATAATAATTATTATCATTAGTATTATTATCATTAAAAATTGATATTAGTATCATCTAACTAATATGACTAATATTATTATCATTATTATGAATGCGATATAAAAAAAGACGACTAAAAGATATTTTACAAATTGATTAGGAAATAATGAGTATGAGTATCATGATGAAATTAAAATATTATAAGATATTGAATTAGATAAAATTATCGTTCTTATTATTTTTATCATTTTATTATCTTTAAAAGTATTATTAATATAAAAAATATCATTTTTACTAAAATTATTATTTTTAATAAAAATATCATTGCTATTATAAAATATCATTATTATTATCTGCTTAGTACCATTATTAATAAAAATTATCATATCATTTTTTTAGTAAATATAAATATAGATATTTTATCAGCAGAATAATAATAACTATTATTACAAAATAATACAACTTATAACTATTATTGTTATTATCAATATTATTTTATCAAATAAATATGTAATACAAAGATATTTTATTACACGTAATATAATTACATAAATAATACCTATCATTATATTTCTATGATATTAAATGAACTTTATAAATTTATTTACTTAGGATATATAAAAGTATATTTTTATCATATAAAAATTTTAATTATAAATTTTATTAACGAATGACTTTTAAAAATATTAAATATATAAACGACGATATTCAAGTTATATAATAATCATGTATAAATTTTGGAAATCAGTTTGAGTCAAATTGACTTTTGTTGACTTCTGCATATTAGTCTCGAGCATTAGGATTGTGATACACTATGACCTGACCTAAATTGCTATACAGATATTGACCAACATATAAAAATATATAATTAATATAGGTTCGTGAATCCAAGGCCAACCTTGCACTTGTTCAATGATGTTATATGTATTTTTACTACGAAATACTGTATGGTGAGTTTCATTACTCCCTTTTAAATGCTTTTGCAATATATATTTTTGGGACTGAGAATACATGCGCTTTTATAAATGTTTTACGAAATAGACACAAGTAATCAAAACTACATTATATGGTTGAATGAACGAAGCCGAATATGCCCCTTTTACTTGGTAACCTAAGAATTAGTAAACTAGTCTACTAATTGACGCGAATCCTAAAGATAGATCTATTGGGCCCAACAAACCTCATCCGTTGTAGCGGATGCTTTAGTACTTCGATGTTGTTTTATATCATGTCAGAAGGATTTCCCGGGATGATAGGGGATATTCTTATATGCATCTTGTTAATGTCGATTACCAGGTGTTCGATCCATATGAATGATTTTTGTTTCTATGCATGGGACGTATACTTATGAGAACTGGAAATGAAATTCTTGTGGTCTATTAAAATGATGAAAATGAATGATTATGATAAACTAATGAACTCACCAACCTTTTGGTTGACACTTTAAAGCATGTTTATTCTCAGGTATTAAAGAAATCTTCCGCTGTGCATTTGCTCATTTTAAAGATATTACTTGGAGTCTTTCATGGCATATTTCGAAGAATATTGCATTCGAGTCATTGAGTTCACCAAATATTATTATGAAGTAAAATTATAGTTGGATAGTGGATATTATGAAATGGTATGCATGCCTGTCAATTTTTTATGTAAAGAAAGTTTGTCTTTTAAAAACGAATGCAAGGTTTGTAAAATGTATCATATTGAGGTCAAATACCTCGCGATGTAATCAACTATTGTGAATCGTTTATAATGTATATGAACAGGTCCTTTCAGTACTGTTGGTGCTGGTGATGTTGCTGAAGCTGGTACGTTTTACACCATATTTTCCAAGGCTACAACTCGGGCGCGGAGCTCGTTGACTTCTTCTATTATTCCGGGATGATTGTCGATCAGAATGGGTGGATGAATAAGATTTAGAATTTTAGATTGAATATAATCGTGGCAAGATATTCAGGAAATGAGGGTGAAGATGGTGTTTCGGACAGGTTCGCCGGTAAGTGCTTCTGGTTCATCGCCAAGAGGGAAAGTCGGTGGATGAAAGGGATCACCTTCTTGTCTCCAATGATTAAGTAGGCTATAAACCCATCCCCATTTCATCTAGAATTGGTGATGACTGATTGGTTGATCCACTCCAGTTACAATGCTTTCGGAGCTCGAGTGAAAATCCATATCGAAATAGCTGTCGGAAGCCGAGGAGCTTGAACTGGTTGCGAGTTCCATATTGTACTGTTAGATAAAGGGTTTTCGATATGAAATAATTTTTGGATATCGGATGATATTCTAATTACATAGACTATCTATATATAGTGTAGAAGATCTCGTAGATTACGGAGGGAATTAAGGAAACGTGTCAGACAAAGTTTATAGTAACAGATACGCTAAGATATGGATTAGCAGATACGCTAAGATATGAATTTTGTCTATACACTATTCATACAATCAATGCAATAAGATGTGTCTAGACTAAGAATGATAAGCAGGTAAGTTCTGACATGAAATGATAAGAAAAACTTTTGACATGCAGACACGGTCGAAGTCCAGACTTACTAATGCATCCTAACGACTATCAGTTAGACAAACTAATGCAGACCTGGATCGCTAAGACCACCGCTCTGATACCACATGAAGCGACCCGTCCTAATCCATCAGGACGAATACATTACATTTGGTTACATCGCGAGGTACTTGACCTCTATATGATACATTTTACAAACATTGCATTCGTTTTTAAAAGACAAACTTTCATTTCATCAAAAGTTGACGGCATGCATACCATTTCATAATATATCCAACTATAATTGACTTAATAATAATATTGATAAACTCAATGACTCGAATGTAACGTCTTTTGAAATATGTCATGAATGACTCCAAGTAATATCTCTAAAATGAGCACATGCAAAGCGGAAGATTTCTTTCATACCTGAGAATAAACATGCTTTAAAGTGTCAACCAAAATGTTGGTGAGTTCATTAGTTTATCATAATCATTCATTTTCATCATTTTAATAGACCACAAGATTTAAATTTCATTTCTCATAAACATCATCTCATATCAGGCATTTCGCAAACTCCATAGAGATAAAAATCATTCATATGGTGAACACCTGGTAACCGACCTTAACAAGATACATATAGAATATCCCCATCATTTCGGGACTCCCTTCGGACATGATAAATTCGAAGTACTAAAGCATCTGGTACTTTGGATGGGGCTTGTTGGGCCCAATAGATCTATCTTTAGGATTCGCGTCAATTAGGGTGTCTGTTCCCTAATTCTTAGATTACCAGACTAAAAAGGGGCACATTCGGTTTAATAATTCAGCCATAGAATGTAGTTTTAAGTACTTGTGTCTATTTCGTCAAACATTTATAAAGCAACGCATGTATTCTCAGTCTCAAAAATATATATTGCAAAAGCATTTAAAAAGGGAGCAAATGAAACTCACGATACTGTATTTTGTAGTAAAAAAACTACCATTTGTATATTCGTTAATATATAATCGTAATCGAATAAATATATTATTATTAGTGATGTAATTTATATATATAGTACATTAATAAGTTTCATTATATATATTTTTATTTTATATATAGATATATTAATATAGTTAAGTTATGTGTATTAAATATATATATATATATATATATATATATATAATCTTTATTTTTATGCTTAAAATTTTAGTAATGTCATTAAAACTTTTATTTTCGTAATCGTAATTATTTTAATAATAATGATATAGATAATACTGATAACGGTAATAATGATAGTTTTAGTAAAAATAATACTCTTAATGATAATTTTTAATAGATTTATTAGAAATTTCGGTAATCATACAGTATTACTAATATTAATGTTTAACTAATAAGTCTATTAATAATACTTTGTAATATTAATAATAATAATGATAATACTAATGATAATACCTATGTTGATGATAATAATAATACTAATAATTATAAGATGATACAAGTACTAATATTAATAAAAGTAATTTGTATTATTTTCATAATATTAATATTAATCTAATCATAGTGATAATAATCCATATATTAATAATACTAATAATTCCAAAATTTTAATTAAAATACTTTTATTGGTTTTGATAACAATAATAATAATAACAATATTAATTAATGAATATAAAATAATAACCATTTTAATCATAATCATAATAATAATTGTAATAATACTCATTCTATTAGTAATATCTAAGTTAATAATAATGATAAATGATAACTAACACTTATTAGTAATAATAATAATAATGACTTTAATATTCAGTTTAATAACAATAATAATACTGATAATAATAATATTAATAATGTTAATACTAATAAGTTTTAATTGATATTACCTATAATAACAATGATAATATCACTCATAATGTTAATATTAGTGATAATAATGATTAACATAATAATAATAACATAATTAATAATAATAATAATAATAATAATAATAATAATAATAATAATAATAATAATAATAATAATAATAATAATAATAATAATAATAATAATAATAATTTTAGAATACAACCTTTGAAGAAACAAGCTTCTAAAAAAAACTACACCACTGCCCGGGCTCGAACCCAAGACCTCTCGCTTAGAAAGCACACTCCTAACCCCTGCTCCATTATTCCTTTTTCTGATATGTTTAATACCTTAATGCTTTTAACTAGATTTTGGCCCAACAACAACAAAAACAGATTCGTGGCCCAACACCAAAAATAGACTCGTGGCCCAACACCAAAGACAAATCACGATTTCATGTTAAAGGGTTTAGAGGCCCGTTAGTTGTTCCCTTTTAACTCACCGATGGATGGTAGGGTTATATGATTATTGATTTGTCGGCCATAAAAAAATATACGCCAGTTTCAAAACAGAAAATAATATTATCGACTTCTTCTTCGTAAACAGCTCGATTGAAACATCTCCATAACCATCTCGTCTTCGTCATTCATCAACATCATCATTAACTCATCATTATCTTATATTAAATCATAATCTTCTTCATTCGTTCCTATACATACTGTGAATCATCATCATCATTTTCTTTATCATCTATATCATCAACATCTAACATCATCGTCATTCGTTGTGTATAACAGAAATAAATTAGAAACAGAAATCGAATAGCAGCAATTGTCAATGGTTTGAGGTTGTTGTTTTCGGCGGTAAATTAACGAAAACAGAAGTGGTGACCAACAGCAGCCAAGCGTAGCTTTGGGCTACTATTTTCGAACATTTCAGTAGGAATCAAGCAGTAATAGTGCGATCATGGTGGCGGTTATTGCGTGTGAACTTTGAATGAAAACATAAACATAAACGGTGGTACAGCAAGGAAGATAGCAACAAGTATTGGTTGGTTAGTGGTGACATGGTGTTTCATGAGTTGTTCTAAAAAAAATAAAATAAAGATAATGGTAGTGGGTGTTGTTGAAAATGGTGATGAGGGTGGTTCACATAGGCGAAGTTTAGGGTGATGGTGAGTTGGTCGATGTTAATGTTGTGATGGTTGTTTAATGCAAAATATGAGGTGTTCAATTCATGTTAAAAAAATAAGATTATTACTAGTGGTTATTGGTGTTAATGGTGTTCATATATGTTTTAACCGAAATAGGTTTTGTGTTTTTTGTATGGTAACGTAAGAAAACAAGCATGGGATAATAATCTTCAGGAAGTAGTAATAGAATATGGGTTTTGTAGTTCCTTGAGTTGGTGTTTGTGGTTGTTTGATTAAGGAAATAGGAAACTGAAAGATGTAAGTGATAGTGGTGTGTTTGTTTAGGTGTTGTCGAAAAGAAAAATGAATTAGAATTGCAAGTGGGGTAGTGGGTTGAAATATATATCTGCATGTGTATCTATATATCATATATATAGATTAGATTAAAATAGATAGTGGAAACATAGGAACAAAAATAACACAGTGGAATAATCGATAACTTTATTCAATCAGTTCATTTGTGTCAATCAAATGAGAACAGGAATGTAATAAGATAATATTAGTAGTAATTAATAATAATTAAAAAATAGAAGAATCAAATGTGTGAAACAGAAAGCAGCCTAAATATTGTCCTCACTCTACTGACAGTTTTCACGAACTACTATTTCGTATCCCTTTGATAATTAGTCGCGGATAAAAGTCTTCCAGAAAAATTCCAAAATTTTAGATTAATTATATTTATTTATTTTGGTCATTATGGTATAAAATTTGATCCTTAATTTGTTAAATAAAAATTACATCAACTGTCCCTCTAATTTCTGGGTAAAATATAAAAAGTGCTAAAACTTAGCCAATAGTTCCTAAATACATTTTTAATAAGCCTAAAATTTATAGAACTCATTTTCGTATCACAGTTTATTTTAAAATTACATAAGTTTGAATTTAACTTGCTTAATATCAATCGAAACATCAGACGAGTATTACAATTATTTAATATTTATTTTTAATATACATTATTTATATATCTAGATATATTTTAAATAAAAATTATTATAATATCCTATTTTTATTTTATTAATTTTTAATAACAACAACATATAATACTTCAAATTATATTTCGAATTATTATTTATATATACATACACACATATTTATTTACAATTGATTGTTCGTGAATCATCGAGAGCAGTCGAAGGTCAATTGAAGAAATGAAACAGTTCAAACTTTTTGAGACTCAACCTAACAGACATTGCTTATCGTGTCGAAATCATATAAAGATTAAGTTTAAATTTGTTCGGAAATTTCTGGGTCGTCACACTACATACTTCATGATTATCTTATAGAGACATTATTCAATTAATCTCTAACTAAACTTAAAAAGAACATGACTGATATCGGCCAAAAAGTCACGTTTTTACCCCCGATATTGAGCCCTAAAACCATAAAGTTCCAAACTTTATCGCAAAAATAATCACTTTATTGGTTAATTTGGTAGATTTAGTCATTACAAAGGCTATGTTTCAAGAATCACTAAAAACGGATGAGAAACGAGGAAAAACGACCAAACCGCCTAAGACGATTAACTCGCGTTTAAATAACTTATTTTATAATTTTTGGAAAATTTTAATTACTTAACCTCATGTTGTAGAATATTCAATTACGAATGCGTGGGCGCAAGAATCGTCAAAAACGGAGCTAAAACGAAGATTCTAGAGCGAAAACGGTGAAAGACAAGAAATCAAGTTACGATCCAGGGAATCAAGGCTGACCAGCACAAAATCCGGCTTGCCATACCCCTTGCCATACACCCTGCCAGTACCCCTTGCCATACGCCCTTCCATACCCCCTGCCAGGCATTTTTCAGAAAATATCACCCTGCCATACCCCTTGCCATACCACCTGCCAGGCGTTTTTAAGCCAAAAATTACAATTTTGCCCCCAAGCTTTGCTTATAAAAGGAGGGCTTCACTTCTCATTTCAACACACCAAAAACACACCAATTCCTCACTTCTCTCTCTAAATATCTCTCTATAGTCGCTCTCTAGTGATCTATAGGAGATTAGTTCTCTCTCTACTTTCTCTCTCTAGTTTCTAGAGAGAGAAAAGTACAGAGATTAGGAAATGTAATTATCTCTCTATTGTTCCTCTCTAGTGATCAATAGAAGATTAGTATGTAGTTAGTAGTAGAAGCTATCAAGCATTGTAACGCTATGGATATTATGAAGTAATACAAGTATTATTCTGCCGACATTATCCGGTACTATCTATCCTTTCTTTTATCAGCTTATTATAATATTCTTGTTCGATGTTTTTGATTTACTGATGTTAGAAATGCTTGTTGCCATGATGTGTGAGTAATTGCTTGATTGTTTGCCGTGATTTAATAATGTTAGTTAGGGATAATTAGCGTCTCGTACTCGCTTTCTGTCTATGATATTAAACCTCGTTATTATCGTCCTTCCACCAATAAACGTAATTAAAACCTTTTATAAAGTCGACATTATAAAGGTAATTAGTTATCTGTGTTTATACATTGGTCAAGGTATGAACCCATCAGAAATACTATAAAGTACATGGGGAATTACCATAGGACCAGATCAAGACATTGGTCAAGAGTATAAGACTCGAGGAAATACTGTTACAACAGTAGAGTACAGTGTTGATGTACTATAGGACCACTTGAGGATGGTCAAGGTTAGAAGCTATGGAACCAATATAAGTCTAGTACATGGTGGATAACTAAGGGATTTATTGGGTAGATTTAAGTAACGGCTGGTTTAAGTCATAAATGGGAATTTAACGCACTACAATACAAACTAAGCTTATAAATCTTTAAGGATGACTGAGAACTATCTGATGTTCTAATTTGTCTACAATCCCTTAGATTTTACCAAACCATTGACAGAAAAGGATTCGAAACACAATCATAACCACTCACTTGGGTGATACACTAAGGTGTTAAGAGAGGTTGGATATCATCTACATAAGGCTATGCTACTTTATTCGTGCACTCAAGGTATGCACTGCATCCAAGATGGGCTGCTTATATCCTTAAACCAGATAAAGCGTCGGGAGTTGAGCATAGTCCATCCGATCAGAATCTTCAAAGCCTAGTTCCTCGTGACATGCTAACCGGGAAACCGCTTAGTAGGGAATCTAGTGTTCACACCAAGGTATATCTATCCAAGGAGTGCCTCATAATCATCCCGACACTATGTTATCTTAAATCATGGTGAACCACGTCTTCTCTGTCCTTAGTTGTTGCATGTCAGCTAGCTTATTTTAATTATATTGCTTTAATATCTTAATTACAATTATATAAACTATTCAACCCAACTATTGCCTCTACACAATTTGATATTCTGGATAAAAGTGGTGTCTAGAATAAACCGGTTGGACTTGGTTATTGGATTTTCCGAACAGTCGCCAATTTATTGGGACCAAAAGGATCCTACCTCTCCACACAAGGTGTACCTGGCCACTAGTCTTGGATATTGAATTATGTACAAACCCATCTTAATCACTAAATTATCTAGATAAGCTCCGCTTCAAATTCGACCGCTCAAGGATCGACCCTAGGTCATATTTGCCCTTGCTAACCCATAGGAAGGAATAATAGATTTAGGCCCAGCATATATAAATTAAACAATCGACTTCTCCCGTTGGTATCCTGAGTTGATGTTTTGCCACCTAACGACACCGCATAAATAAACCGTCCGATTCGGGCATATCACGGGAGTAGTTAAATTTTTGGCGCCGCTGCCGGGGAGCGGTTGTATGATTTGGAGCCTGTTTAGATTAGTTAGTTTTTAGGAGAACCATTTGACTGAGACTAGCTTTGTCAGAAGTTAATAGTTTACTATAGTTAGGTTAGATAATATTAGCTTAATTTAGATTAATTAGAAAAGTTTAAAATGGACTTCCTTATTAGTGAACCTTTAGGATGGCTTAACCTACTTAGACCGCTAAGAATTATTCCGACACATCCTTTCTTCTATCCGATATCATACATTGTACCCATCCGACGAGATCCACACTTACCTGAAGATAGTTCGACTATGGCCGTACGTATCACTCTCGCTGACATCACCAAACCCTCGTTAGAAGGACGAGGAGGACCAATACTCTACCCAGAGGTTGGAGCGTCTTTTGTGCTTAAGCATAGCATCATGCAACTCATTCAGAATCACTGTCTATTCCATGGCTTACCAATTGATGATCCCAACTCTCACTTAGATAAATTCCTCTCTGTATCCAACTCATATAAGCAAAACGGGGTTGAACAAGATGTAGTTCGTCTGTATCTGTTCCCCTATTCCTTAACTCTTCATGCAAAAGCCTGGTTCGAGGGGTTAGAACCCAACTTTATCACCTCATGGGAGGAAATGGCAACAACTTTCTTAATCAAGTACCTTCCCCATCAAAACAAATCAGACTTAGGAATGATATCGTAAACTTTCAACAAGCTTCCGATGAATCACTCTACACTGCATGGGAAAGATTCAAACATTTGCTTCGAAGATGCCAGAATCACCGTCTTGAGAGCTCTGATAAGATTTTGACCTTCTACAAAGGTCTGAATCAGAACAACAAGTCTACTCTTGATGCTGTTTCTCGAGGTAACTTCATGAACTTCACTGCTGACGAGGCCTGGAGATTGATCGAGGAGATGAGTATGCACCATAACGATTGGAACACGGAAGAGCACATTTCATCAGCAACATCGCTTTCTGCCTCCGATCCTATCAAAACCATAAAATATCTCTCGGAACAAATAGAAAACCTCACCAAAGAAGTTGGAGAGATAAAGAAACTCCCGCAACATGTGTCTCAAGTTCAATTATGCCAGAATTGTACTGACCCACATCTGGCCAAGGTATACGAGGCCGAATGTGAGGACTCTATTGTCTACACCTATAAGATCCTACCTCATCCACACAACCCACCCACTAAACCCATTACCCCACTTGAGATAAGTCCAGACGATGTCCTACTACGAATCATCTCCATGATCACAGCAAGATAAGACGCATCTGACTTATTCATGACTAATCACCTGAGTAGTCTTGAAAATCAAATAAGCCAGCTAAATCAACGTCTCGATTCTCTAGGTTATCCTAAAAATGACTCAAAGGTGGCACATAGCCAACCTTCAGTTTCTTCTAAGGAGAAGAAACTAACTAATAACCAATCGGTAGTAGTCATTGAGTCATCACCTAAACCCAATGGGAGAGCACCCATTCCATTCCCGGGCCGTCTCAAGCAAAGACATAACAAGATGAAATCTTTCAAGCTTGACGGTAAATTTTTGGACACTGTGTCTAAAAATCCTCATAGTAAGAAGTATTTTAGGAAACTGCTATCAACCAAGGATAAGGTACCCGAAGTACCCAATGTCCCGCTGAACGCGGATTGTTCAGCCATTCTCTTAAATACTCTTCTTGAAAAACTAGGGGACACAAGACGATATACCATTTCTTGTTCTATCTACCAATCTGGTACTATCCATTCTCTCGCTGACCTTGGTGCCAGCATCAATCTCATGCCCTACTCACTTTTCCAGAGACTCGAAATTGGAAACCTTAACCCTACTAAAATGAGCATCCAGCTAGCTGACCAATCCACTAGATATCCTAAGGGAATAGCTGAGAACGTCATGGTTAAGGTCTACAAATTCCTCTTTCTGACTGACTTTGTGGTTATGGACTATAAAGAAGACATGAAAACTCCTATCATCTTAGGAAGGCCTTTCATGAATACAGCCAAAGCGATCGCTGACGTTTATTCACGGACTATCACCTTGAGAGCCCGTGGAGAAGAGGTCACTTTCACGATCGACGAGTCTGTATGTCCTTCTAATGAGAACGCCGAAGTAAATACCATCTCCACTAGGAAAGTCACATTCTATTCCGAGAATGAAGAGAAGAAGATAGAAGTAGAAGACAAGAAGAATAACCACTCCACACCTACCCAATCTTCACTCCCACCTTATTTTGACCTTTTAATGACTGGAAAGGATTTCATTCTAGAAGAACTCTCTAAACCAATTATACTTGAAATTCCCAACCAGAGTGATGAGGAGGTGGATGAAGAAATTGAAATGGAGAGCTCGGAGAAGAAGAAAGAGATGGAGGATTCTTGCATCGAAGTAGTTGCTAATATTGTTACCTTATTGGAGACGTCAATGGACATCGTCCCACCTCCATCCTTAGAGTACAACATTACGACCAACCAGAAGTCACAAAGGAGAAAGACGAGTTTTGCGTCAGGGCTACCCTATAAACCATCACTCAAATACATAATGACATACACATCATGGATTGATGAGGACCCCTTTGACCAACCCGCACAAATTAAGGAGGTAAAAGAAGTTGATAGCTTTGTTATACCTCAAGTTAAATAAAGCATTCACTTCAAACCACCTTCTCCTCTTATTGGACATACCTTATTCTATATCCACTTCAATCTCATCGGTATGTTCCAATATTACCTCGTGTGTCTACTGATGGATGCAAGGGAGCCGCCTAGATTTCCTGAGAAATATGGCTAGAGTCAGGCTCGTGACTTGAAACAAAAACAAGCGCTTCTCGGGAGGCAACCCGTGTGTTTATCTTTCTATTGTTTTAGTAGTAGTTAGATTAGAATAATTAGGTTAATGTAATAAGTGAGAAAGTAAAACTTAAAATAAAATTTTCAACGTTTCTTAGGATGAATTCACTTCTCCTACTTGTCTTGAGCTTAAGTGAATTAATTGCTACATTATTTCAAAAGTCTTAAAATTAAAGGCAGTCAACACTTTAAGTGTGAGATTAAGCTTTTTAGTCATACACTGATTTGTTGAATTTTCAAAAACCTAATTTTTGAAACCCTCAAGTTTCAAATAACTTTTTCATCAAAATGCAAATCAGTGAGTCTATGGCCTAAAACTTAATCACCTGTCAAATTTAATCTTTTCCATTTTACAAGTAATAGAATATTATTGATGCCTGCGGTGGAGACTCTTTGAATAATGATGAAATGACAAGGAAACCCGTTGATTATTTCATTGCAAGTATTGGTGAATGTTGTATGGAGGATGAGAACTCCCTAATGAGCTCGAGTACACTTCAAGAAGACCGATTCGAATCCAGCAGAAGATGGTTTTGACTCAGTCTGTATTCAGATCCTCAGCTCACAGCCGCACCTAAGGGGAGTAACTCGTTTCTTTCTCTTCGTTTAGTTATTTTGCTTCATTATATCCTTAAACTATACCTTATCCTAAGCTTATCACTAAGTGTGGGATTCCAACCCAATATTGAGCTTAGATACATTTTTCGACATGTTCAAACTCTAAGTGTGGGATTTTAGTCCCTAAAATCTAAGAATGGACATTAGGGACAATGTTTCTCTAAGTGTGGGATAGCGGTGTAGTACACCGTAATTAGTTAGGGGATGCTCGGAAAATGTTCTTAACTTAAAAATTTTACTAAGCTTTTCGAGTATACCTACTATTTAGATTCTTTGTCTTTAACGTGAATTTTTCAAAAATTTTGACTAAATGACACTTTCTGAAAAAGTACTTTCGAAAATCAAGCGCATTTGTTCTAAAATTAAGACAAATGAGGACATAAATCTTCTTAAGGATGAACCGATTCTCTAAAAGAGCATTGCATGATTAGGCATTATCAACCCAATATAATTATTGTGAGGCACCCCAAAAATGGCCCAATAAGCATTCATTTTTAATGCTTCACTATATTTTTCGTTGAGAGTGCCGATGTTAGCATTTAGAGTTAGAACTTGACCTTGACATACATTTCGAGGCCAATGATTAGTAAGCGCCATACGTGGTGTAGGTACGATACTCCTCCTGAAATCATTCTGAATAGAGAAGACAAAAACCATCCGTTTCCGTTTCCACTCCACGCATTTAAACCGACCAACTCACGTCAAGGAGTTGATGAATCAGAAAATACTCACCCCAAATTCACTATCAAATACGTTACCCTTTCCACCCTCTTTCCTTTCTAATTTCCAAAATTTAGAAATTCAAAGAGATAGATCGACCAAGTTTACTTCAAACACTTGTCGAAAAATTCTGAAATTCCAGACTGTTTTTGATGGGTCAAAAAGACCTATTTCTGGTGAAATACCTTTCTCTCTGGGCACAAGAAGAAATAGACAAAGTTATGAAGATGAGATATTGTCTAAAAAAAAAAAGTTGAGCAAAGTCTCAAAAATAAAGAAGAGAAAAGTCTTCAAATAAAAGCATATATCCCCAAGAAAATGAAGATTGTGACCCAGGAGGATTGCAGAAAAGAAGCAAAGTCTTCGCTGAAAATCAACACCCTCTAAAGAAACTCTTCAACAAAAATAGAGTACCATCTTTCCTAGAAAAAGTATATCATCATGAAATCGAAATCTATCGAATCTCTCTAAATTTCAAAGATTCTAAAAATCACCCTTTTGGCCATATCAAAACCTTCGCTTTTCTCCACAAATGAGCCTTCAAACCCGCTCTTCCTCTTGGAAGAATGATTAGGGAGAAGATCAGTGCCGTCCTTATCTAACCGGTGGAGATTTGATTCTTGGTCAAGCCTATGACAATACTTGCAGCATGACTAGCTATGAGCGAATTCATTTCATAGATTGATAGAGAACCCTAAACACTTGAGTGATTTGAGTGACCCATGTAAGGAAGCCAATGTCATGTAACCTTCTCTCATGCTTGCAGAGATAGTTTCTACCCCTTTTAGAAGACGGTTTGTCTGATCTTGGTCTTATAATAAATAACAAGCCACTTGAATAATAGAACAGAAACCTCAGAAGCATCCTTGAACTCAAAATAAAAGAAAGGTTTGCTTGAGGATAAGCAAAGTCTAAGTGTGGGATATTTGATATCGGCCAAAAAGTCACGTTTTTACCCCCGATATTGAGCCCTAAAATCATAAAGTTCCAAAATTTTTCACCAAAATAATCACTTTATTGCTTAATTTGGTAGATTTATTCATTACAAAGGCTATGTTTCAAGAATCACTAAAAACGGATGAGAAACGAGGAAAAACGAGCAAAACCGCCTAAGACGATTAACTCGCGTTTAAATAACTTATTTTATAATTTTTGGAAAAGTTTAATTACTTAACCTCATGTTGTATAATATTCAATTATGAATGCGTGGGCGCAAGAATCGTCAAAAACGGAGCTAAAACGAAGATTCTAGAGCGAAAACGGTGAAAGACAAGAAATCAAGTTACGATCCAGGGAATCGAGGCTGACCAGCACAAAATCCGGCTTCCCATACTCCTTGCCATATGCCCTTCCAGTACCCCTTACCATACGCCCTGCCATACCCCCTTCCAGGCAATTTTCAGAAAATATCACCCTGCCATACCCCTTGCCATACCACCTACCAGGCGTTTTTAAGCCAAAAATTACAATTTTGCCCCCAAGCTTTGCTTATAAAAGGAGGGCTTCACTTCTCATTTTAACACACCAAAAACACACCAATTCCTCACTTCTCTCTCTAAATATCTCTCAATAGTCGCTCTCTAGTGATCTATAGGAGATTAGTTCTCTCTCTACTTTCTCTCTCTAGTTTCTAGAGAGAGAAAAGTACAGAGATTAGGAAATGTAATTATCTCTCTATTGTCGCTCTCTAGTGATCAATAGGAGATTAGTATATAGTTAGTAGTAGAAGCTATCAAGCATTGTAACGCTATGGATATTATGAAGTAATACAAGTGTTATTCTGCCGACATTATCCGGTACTATCTATCCTTTCTTTTATCAGTTTATTATAATATTCTTGTTCGATGTTTATGATTTACTGATGTTAGAAATGCTTGTTGTCATGATGTGTGAGTAATTTCTTGATTGTTTGCCATGATTTAATAATTTTAGTTAGGGATAATTATCGTCTCGTACTCGATTTCTGTCTATGATATTAAACCTCGTTATTATCGTCCTTCCACCAATAAACGTGATTAAAACCTTTTATAAAGTTGACATTATAAAGGTAATTAGTTATCTGTGTTTATACATTGGTCAATGTATGAACCCATCGGAAATACTATAAAGTAGATGGGGAATTACCATAGGACCAGATCAAGACATTGGTCAAGAGTATAAGACTCGAGAAAATACTGTTACAACAGTAGAGTACAGTGTTGATGTACTATAGGACCACTTGAGCATGGTCAAGGTTAGAAGCTATGGAACCACTATAAGTTTAGTACATGGTGGATAACTAAGGGATTTATTTGGTAGATTTAAGTAAGGGCTGGTTTAAGTCATAAATGGGAATTTAACGCACTACAATACAAACTAAGCTTATAAATCTTTAAGGATGACTGAGAACTATCTGATGTTCTAATTTATCTACAAACCCTTAGATTTTACCAAACCATTGACAGAAAGGGATTCGAAACACAATCATAACCACTCACTTGGGTGATACACTAAGGTGTTAAGAGAGGTTGGATATCATCTACATAAGGCTATGCTACTTTATTCGTGCGCTCAAGGTATGCATTGCATCCAAGATGGGCCGCTTATATCCTTAAACCAAATAAAGCATCGGGAGTTGAGCATAGTCCATCCGATCAGAATCTCCAAAGCCTAGTTCATCGTGACATGCTAACCGGGAAACCGCTTAGTAGGGAATCTAGTGTTCACACCAAGGTATATCTATCCAAGGAGTGCCTCATAATCATCCCGACACTATGTTATCTTAAATCATGGTGAACCACGTCTTCTCTGTCCTTAGTTGTTGCATGTCAGCTAGCTTATTTTAATTATATTGCTTTAATATTGATAATGCTAAAAAGGAACATATATTTAGTATCAATATCCTTCCAATATGTAAAGCTTTTAGTTACTATTGTTCTATTTTTATGTAATAATCATTTAAATAAATAACTGCGAAGACAAAAGAAGAAAACGATGAATTGAAGACGCAAATGACCAAAACGCCAAAAAGTACAAAGTATAATCAAAGAGGTTCAAATTATTGATGAGAAACGCCTAAAAATGACAAGAGTACAAGCCGTGAAACGTAAAGTACAAGAAATTAAATCGTACGAAAAGGCGTTCAAAAATCCGGAATCGAGACATGAACCAAATTTCAATGCACGACGCAACGGACCTAAAATTACAAGTCAACTATGCACATAAATATAATATAATATATAATTAATTATGTAAATTATATATATATATATATATATTATATTTATATATTATAAAAATAAACGTCGGAAGCCTAGGATCCAATTTGTGTGAGCTCTAATGCAAAGCTCCTCACTCGCGAAGCTGTGAAGCACAAAAGCTTCGCACTCGCGGAGCTGTACAGTTCAAAGTGGGCCTATAAAAGCTCGCGAATTCTGCTCGATGAACCATCCTTTTTTCTTTCTTTCTATCTACGTAAAATATATATATTTATATTTATAATTTTAATTTTAATTTAAGTTAATAATAATAAGGTTATGGTGGCGAATGTTTTAAGTTTGTAAGTCGAAACTCTGTCCGTGTAACGCTACGCTATTAATAATCACTGTAAGCTATGTTCTTCCTTTTTAATTTAATGTCTCGTAACTAAGTTATTATTATGCTTATTTAAATCGAAGTAATCGTGATGTTGGGCTAAATATTAAGATGGGATTATTGAATTTTGTACCATAATTCGGGTTTGGACAAAAGACCGATACTTGTGGACATTGGACTATGACTATTAATAGATGGGGGGTATTGTCTAATTGAGCAACAACTCATTGGAATCTGTCGAACATATCTTCAAATTAGTTAATCTAGTAATTATTAAAATGATTACGAATGTCCTATTTAGTGACGTTTATACGACATCCTTTACAATCATTTAATTAATTATTTGGGTTGGGTAATTGATTATTCAAACTAATCAATTGGATAAATTAATATTCATATCTCATTAAAACAGGAGTGGATTACATACAACGATAATTGGTGTAATTGTTAACAAAGTATTAAAACCTTGGATTGCACGTAGTCGATAACCTGGTGTATTCATTAAACTAAGTATTAAAACCTTGTTACAGTTCGAATCCCCAATTAGTTAGAATATTTGACTTCGGGTATAAGAATAATTTGACGAGGACACTCGCACTTTATATTTATGACCGATGGACCGTTATGGACAAAAAACCGTATGGACATATCGAATAAACTAGGACAAAGGACAATTAACCCATGATAATAATTTAAAATCAACACGTCGAACATCATGATTACGGAAGTTTAAATAAGCATAATACTTTTATTTCATATTTCATCGTACTTTTATTTACCGTCATTTTATTACTCGCAATTTTATATATCGCATTTTATTTATAGTTATTTATTTTACGCACTTTAATTATTGTCATTTATCTTTACACCTAAAAATATAAAATCGACAAACCGGTCATTAAACGGTAAAACCCCCTTTTTATAATAATAATAATACTACCTATATATAATTATATTTATTTATATAAATATAGTTGTATAAAAATATAGTACGTTTTCAATTAGCTCCGTGTGGAACGAACCGGACTTACTAAAAACTACACTACTCTACGATTAGTTACACTGCATATAAGTGTTGTAGCAAGGTTTAGGTATATCCATTCTTTAAATAAATAAATAACTTGTGTAAAATTGTATCGTATTTAATATTATTTCGTAGTAAAATAATAAGTATTACGTACCCCCTCGCTATAACATCAAGTTTTTGGCGCCGCTGCCGGGGACGCCGAAGCAAAACGCTATATTTTTGTAAACTATATTTTTGTAAAAATATATTATTTTGTATTTCGTAAAACTATTTTGTATTTATAATAAGTGTTAAAAACATTAAAAAGAAAAAAATAATAATATATATATCTATTTAAGTGTTCAAGTAAAAAAAATATATTTTTATATAATTTATATAAAGTATAAAAGTATTTTTTTTAGTTCTTAAAAACATAAGTTTACTTTAATAAATATTACTTATATTAATTTTGTAAAGATTATAAAGTAAAAAAAAAATTGGACCTGCGTAATTTGGGCCTGCAGCTCGTTTGAATCTGTATCCTCCGCACTCGCGGAGTTTTTGGGTAGCAGACCTCCGCACTCGCGGAGCTGCCTGACACGCCTGAATCTCAGACTGCATTAATTACGTTTTAGGCTTTAATTTAATTATTATTTTTATTAATTAATCTAATTAGGGTTTATATTTAATATTAATTAGTCATAGTTTAATTAAAGTTGTATTTTAAGTTTTAAGTGTTAATTAGTTTTATAAATACTTAATAAAAATAATATTTTTATAAAAATTGTATTTTCATAACTTTAAGTATTATTTCTATATTTTGTATCTTTTTAATCATTTATTCGTAATATTTATATTTTTCGCTCGTAATTAGTTTAAGTTATAGTTTTTGCCGTAGTTATTTTTATACTTTTAGATTTTTAGGATTTGCCATAAAATCTCTTAAGTACTTTTTCTTTAGACTAAAATTTAGGCGCTTTAGAATTTTACGACGTCGCTTATCGTTTTAATATTTAATAAAATTTAGTGCCTAATTAAGATATTGCCGTTTTGGATATAGAATTTCTTTTAAGTTTTAATACCTTTAGACGCAACTTTTAATATTTAATTTTTAGAATTTTAAGTTTCGACGCGCTACTTTCTTATTTTATTTTTTAATTTTTTATTTTTTGACGTTTTTCGACGCTTCTCTTTTTCTTTCTTATTTCTCGCCGCTCTAGTTTTTAGGACTTAGAATTTTCTCTATTTCTTCTCTAATAATTCAAAACGAAAAATTATTTTAAGCGGTTAAATTGATAGACATCCAAATTTTCTGCTTCGTAGTAATAGTTGGATTTGTTAGTGGCTGAGTTGTGAGCTTCCGATTTAAAGGGTTCTGGATCCCTGCTACATCTTTTGGCTATTCGAAATGTGGGCAAAAGCAGAAAAGTCTATTAATTTGATAACTTATATAATTTTTCTATCTTTTCATAACTAATAGGATATTCAGTGAATGCACCGAGCAAAACGTTCACCACCTTTAATACGTTCACCACCTGTAACTCGATCAAGACATCTAGCCAATATTGTCGCCGTTGATTTTTCTTTAGAATCATCATCTAGTCTACCAAGTTCTCCAATTCAAATTTACGATAATCAATTTTTTGAACCCGACCTCACAATTGAGAACCCGGAGGATATTCAAGGACAATTCCAATATCCTGAACCAATAATCATTCCTCCTGAACCACAAATCGTTAAATCAGAATCTTCTAGTAATTCGTATTCAAAAAATTCAAATATGGAAATAACGGAACCTCTAAGTATGGAAGATCTAATGAGAGCCACACGCACTGGCCAAGGTCACGCCATTATTAAGCCAGACATTAATGCGCCAGATTATGAAATCAAAGGACAAATCCTACACATGGTAACTAATCAATGCCAATATAGTGGTACGCCAAAAGAAGATCCAAATGAATATCTTCGAACCTTTAATAGGATTTGTACTCTATTCAAAATCAGAGAAGTTGAGGATGAACAGATCTATCTCATGTTGTTTCCCTGGACTTTAAAGGGAGAAGCCAAAGATTGGTTAGAATCGTTACCTGAAGGGGCGATTGATACATGGGATGTCTTAGTTGAAAATTTTCTTAAACAATTCTTTCCGGCATCTAAAGCCGTGAGACTTCAAGGAGAAATTGTAACGTTCATACAAAAGCCAAATGAAACTCTATATGAGGCATGGACAAGATTTGGAAAGTTGTTGAGAGGATGTCCGCAACATGGTTTAGACACTTATCAAATAGTACAAATATTCTACCAAGGATGCGACATTACTACACGAAAAGACATCGACATAGCAGCTGGTGGTTCCATTATGAAGAAAACCGCAACTGAAGTTTATAAAATTATTGATAACACAGCCTTCCACTCACATGAGTGGCACCATGAAAAAGATATTTTTCGTTCATCTAAAGCGGCTAGAGCCGATTCTAGCCATGACTTTGATTCCGTTTCCGCAAAAATAGATGCTTTCGAAAGACGAATGGAAAAGATGACTAAAGATATTCACGCAATACGAATCAGTTGTGAGCAATGCAGTGGGCCACACTTAACGAAAGATTGTCACATTGAGCAAACAATGGAACAACGTGAGAATGTTTCCTACATGAACCAAAGGCCGGGAAATAAATATCAAAATAATTATCAACCGCCAAGGCCAAACTTCAATCGAAATCAAAATATTCTTTACAATCCAAATGGACCCAACAATAACTCGTACAACCAACAAGGTCCAAATAACCAACCAACTCAAAATAATATTTTCAATCAACAAAGACCTAGCTTGTATAAACCACCACAACAAACCGAAGAGAAAAAGCCAAATCTGGAAGAAATGATGGCAAAGCTAATGGAATCTCAAACACAATTCATTACATCTCAAACCCAAATGAATGAGAGGTTTGATCAATCATTAAGAACTCAACAAGCTTCCATTTTGAATCTAGAAAAACATGTAGGTACTCTTGCTAGCATTATGAATGAGAGGGAACAAGGAAAGCTACCAAGTAATACTGAAGTAAATCCTCGAAATGAGAATGTTAATATGGTGTCAACAAATTCTGAAAAACCATCATCAGAAGATGGGAAGGTTTTAGATGTGAGTAACAATGAAGAAGTTACAACACCACCACTACCCGAGTATGTAAAGCCAGTGGTGGCATCATATAGACCACCCATCCCATTTCCAAGAAAAGGAGTTGAGTATGAGCAAGTGATAGGTAATAAAGTTTGTGATACCTCTGGAAAGAAGAAGAAGAATAAGAAAGTGCAAGAAACAAAAACGTAAAAGTAAACTCGGTGAAGACAGTTCCACCAAAACCTCCACCAAAGTTGGGTGATCCGGGTGAATTTATTGTTCCTTGTCTACTTAGTGATTGTGTCATGTATGATGCACTAGCAGATTTAGGTGTGAGCATGAGTGTTATGCCTCTTTCATTATATAAGAGATTAGGAGTAGGCGAGTTAAGTCCAACAGAGATGAGTGTTCGACTCTTTGATCAAACCATTAGGCACCCAGTTGGAATTGCTGACAACCTACCCGTTCAAGTGGGTAATTTAACCTTTTTAGTCGAATTTATTGTCATTGACATAGAAGAGGACTCAAACGTTCCTCTAATTTTATGATGACCATTCTTAGAGTCCACCAAGGCGTTCATTAATGTAAGAGAGGGTATAATGACACTTAGTGATGGTGAAAAATCGATCACCTTTGTGAGTCGAAAGTCTAAATCTCCACCAACCAAAACCGTTGAACCAAAAATGATTGGTAAAAACCATATTGTTTTACCAACTCCAACGGTAGTGCTTAACAACAATAAAACGCCTAAGTGTGGGGAAGATAAAGTAACACCTAATGATGACTTGATAACAAAGAACCCCGTTATTGATGCGAAATTAAATGACCCCGTTATTAACAGTTCAATGAAGAAACTTATTAAACGGATTCGCGATGCTAGAACCAAGGGAAACTTTAAGTTATGTAACCGGTTAGTATCCAATCTATCGCCTAAAGAAAAGGCGAAACTAGTTGAATTTGTGGATATTATACGAGAATGCAAGTTGATTATGGTCCAAGAGAAATTGACGATGAAGTTAATCACAATTTCGACACCACAGCTACCTAAGTGTGGGGAGATTCAAATGTTCTAAAAATAAAATGCTGTCTAGAGTTAGTTGTTCTGTTCTCGTGTAGTTTCGAGAATGGAATCCGATTGGTCTTTTCCGCTAGCAGACACTAAAGAATTAGTCTTCTCCCTCAATTCTGATTTTTTTTTTGTTTTGTAGGTTTGTATGAAATTAATACACTTTTTAAATTTAAGTTTTGTGTGAATTTAAAAACAAAATTTACTTTATTTCATTAAGTTTAAAAAATGATTTATAAAATTCATCGTAAGTTGAAGACTAGGTCATGGAACTAAAATTGCTTTACTCGAGGGCGGGGTAAAAATTTTTGTTATCGTTGTTTTTAATTTTATTGATCTAAAGTATACCAAAAAAATTAAAAAAACCCAAAAATCTTTGCTTTTAAAACAATCGCTTTAACGACAAATTTTAAATTTTTTCGAGGGACGCACTAGGTAAACATACCGAAACTACCTAAAGTAAAAGGAAACAAAATTTTTAAAAAAAAAATTATTCATTTAAATTGTTTTAATAAATAAAGGTTTTATATAATAAAAAAAATATAATAAAAATATGTATATATATGTTTGTATTTTATTTTATGTACAAAACAGGTAAAACAACGCACTTTCAAAGACTGGCATTTAAGTTCAGCAAAAGCTATTAATTTTAACGACAAGACGCAAAATATCAAATGTGATATAAAATAATATGTTTGCAAACTCGGTATTTTTAATCACTTTTCTACACTAATCACCCTCATGAATTTATAATTATATTCGAATTTCATGCAAATGAGGGCATTGCATGATCTCAAGTGTGGGGAAGGGTTATAAATTCTCTCGGGTTTACACTTAGTTTAATTGCCAAATTTTGTGAAAATTTGAAAAATTTTCAACTAAATGAACTCAAAATCATGTTTATACATATTTATGAATGATAAAACTAGGTGATAATACCAAAATTATTGTTACCTCAGAAAGGACATAAATTGAGAACAACCCAAAACGTTAGAATTCATTTAAAATGGAATAAAGGAGAATAAAAAGGCAAAGAAAAGAATAAATAAAAGCTAAGTGCGAGAAGAATTTACCAAGTTCTTTAAAACATATATCACATATTTTTGTACAAGATTATTACAGGTACTTTTGCTTTGGACTAAAATAATCAGTTTTACCCGATTTACTGTAATACTTTTGAAAGAATAGATGGATCTACATGATGAATCAATTCCATCATTAAAAAGAAGTAAAGCCTTCCGAAAAAGACACGCGCTTCTTGATTTAGGTCAGGAAGTTGTCGTCCAGATCAGTTGTAGAGTATACGAAAAACCTTGAAAAGTTTTCTCGAAAATCAGCTGAAAATCCACGGACCTCACCATCAAATAGGGTTGCCATGTGGTCAGACTTATCCTAACCATGAGAGGATCTATCTCATAAAATGGGGAGGGTGTCGTGCAAATTAGCTTGATAAGACTAATGAATCAGACCCCCAGAAAGGATAATTTTCTTAAAGATTAAAAATCAGCATTTAAGCCTGATATTACTCAATCCTTGAGATTGACCTTAAAGATTGAGAATTACAAACTCATGGAATTCGATGATATCTAAACTCGAGCTTGAACGAGAAAATATTTTGATCAAATTAAAACCGATTTGTTTTCTAAAAACCCATTTTCAATGCGCTCATTACCATTGAACGTAAAATCCTAAGAATTCACCGGAATTCATTAGGTCACCTGAACCAAATCGAGTGTCAACCGTAAGAACGGTGGTTGCATAGCATGGTCGAAGACAGGACCTTGTGCCAGACCGAAAAATTATAGGGTGATCTTTACTATAGCTCCTACAAAGGATAGTAATTGCATCCGACACGATATAGACCATAATCAAAAGCATGTCACGGGACATTGCCTTAACAGTTGCTTGTTTAATGCTTTCCTTTACAACCAGATGGTAGTTTACCGAAAGGTAATATATGGAGCAAGTATACTGGACGTGTTGCTTTCCTAATACAAGGTTAGCAAGTGGGTGACACAAAACCACAAGTTTTGAGCTAAAATTTTAAAAATCTGAAACCCACAAAACCCACAAAAATATTTTGCAAACATCGGTGAAGGGTTATTCCGGAAAACTTATCTTGGGTAAAAGCTAGAATGAATTTTCAAAAGATCAAATGTTTTCATAAAGATCCAATTTCCTTAAAGGATCTACATTTTCATAGTCATGTGGGACTGTAAACCACATCATTACTATCATTGTTTATACCGCCGTATTAAAATCACTGATGTATAAAGTGTGAGAATAAAAAAGTGATTCGAGTGAAGTGTGAATTAATTTCAAGTTCTGTATTGCTTGAGGACAAGCAACGTTCAAGTGTGGGGATATTTGATAATGCTAAAAAGGAACATATATTTAGTATCAATATCCTTCCAATATGTAAAGCTTTTAGTTAATATTGTTCTATTTTTATGTAATAATCATTTAAATAAATAACTGCGAAGACAAAAGAAGAAAACGACGAATTGAAGACGCAAATGACCAAAACGCCAAAAAATACAAAGTACAATCAAAGAGGTTCAAATTATTGATGAGAAACGCCTAAAAATGACAAGAGTACAAGCCGTGAAACGTAAAGTACAAGATATTAAATCGTACGAAAAGGCGTTCGAAAATCCGAAACCGAGACATGAACCAACTTTCAATGCACGACGCAAGGGACCTAAAATTACAAGTCAACTATGCACATAAATATAATATAATATATAATTAATTATGTAAATTATATATATTATATTTATATATTATAAAAATAAACGTCGGCAGCCTAGGATCCAATTTGTGTAAGCTGGAATGCGAACCTCCGCACTCGCGGAGCTGTGAAGCACAAAAGTTCCGCACTCGCTGAGCTGTACAGTTCAAAGTGGGCCTATAAAAGCTCGCGAATTCTGCTCGATGAACCATCCATTTTTCTTTCTTTCTATCTACGTAAAATATATATATTTATATTTATAATTTTAATTTTAATTTAAGTTAATAATAATAAGGTTATGGTGGCGAATGTTTTAAGTTTGTAAGTCGAAACTCTGTCCGTTTAACGCTACGCTATTAATAATCACTGTAAGCTATGTTCTTCCTTTTTAATTTAATGTCTCGTAACTAAGTTATTATTATGCTTATTTAAATCGAAGTAATCGTGATGTTGGGCTAAATATGAAGATGGGGTTATTGGATTTTTTACCATAATTCGGGTTTGGACAAAAGACCGACACTTGTGGACATTGGACTATGACTAATAATAGATGTGGGGTATTGTCTAATTGAGCGACAACTCATTGGAATCTGTCGAACCTATCTTCAAATTAGTTAATCTAATAATTATTAAAATGATTACGAATGTCCTATTTAGTGACGTTTATACGACATCCTTTACAATCATTTAATTAATTATTTGGGTTGGGTAATTGATTATTCAAACTGATCAATTGGATAAATTAATATTCATATCTTATTAAAACAGGAGTGGATTACATACAACGATAATTGGTGTAATTGTTAACAAAGTATTAAAACTTTGGATTGCACGCAGTCGATAACCTGGTGTATTCATTAAACTAAGTATTAAAACCTTATTACAGTTCGAATCCCCAATTAGTTGGAATATTTGACTTCGGGTATAAGAATAATTTGACGAGGACACTCGCACTTTATATTTATGACCGATGGACCGTTATGGACAAAAAACCGTATGGACATATCGAATAAACCAGGACAAAGGACAATTAACCCATGATAATAAATTAAAATCAACACGTCGAACATCATGATTACGGAAGTTTAAATAAGCATAATACTTTTATTTCATATTTCATCGTACTTTTATTTACCGTCATTTTATTACTCGCAATTTTATATATCGCATTTTATTTATCGTTATTTATTTTACGCACTTTAATTATTGTCATTTATCTTTACACCTAAAAATATAAAATCGACAAACCGGTCATTAAACGGTAAAACCCCCTTTTTATAATAATAATAATAATAATAATACTACCTATATATAATTATATATATTTATATAAATATAGTTGTATAAAAATATAGTACGTTTTCAATTAGCTCCCCGTGGAATGAACCAGACTTACTAAAAAATACACTACTCCACGATTAGGTACACTGCCTATAAGTGTTGTAGCAAGGTTTAGGTATATCCATTCTTTAAATAAATAAATAACTTGTGTAAAATTGTATCGTATTTAATATTATTTCGTAGTAAAATAATAACTATTACGTACCCCCTCGCTATAACATCAAATATCTTAATTACAATTATATAAACTATTCAACCCAACTATTGCCTCTACACAATTTGATATTCCGGATAAAAGTGGTGTCTAGAATAAAACGGTTGGACTTGGTTATTGGATTTTCCGAACAGTCGCCAATTTATTGGGACCAAAAGGATCATGCCTCTCCGTACAAGGTGTACATGGCCACTAGTCTTGGATACTGAATTGTGTATAAACCCATCTTAATCACTAAATTATCTAGATAAGCTCCGCTTCAAATTCGACCGCTTAAGGAATGACCCTAGGTCATATTTGCCCTTGCTAACCCATAGGAAGGAATAATAGATTTAGGCCCAGCATATATAAATTAAACAATCGACTTCTCCCGTTGGTATCCTGAGTTGACGTTTTGCGACCTAACGACACCGCATAAATAAACCGTCCGATTCAGGCATATCAATGACGTGTGATTAATTGAAACTAGGAAGCTAATGATATAGTGACTAGTCTTTAGAATTGAATCAAGGGCATTAAAGTGACTAACTAAGTCTTGACCAAACTGAGATTTCCCAAAATATCAATCAAGACACTTCTCCAAGAATGTTGGGTTTGCCACATTTGGAATGATTAGTCACTTTCATGCATTAAGACCAAATCTCACACACTTAATGCTTATAGTACTTGTATAGGATGTTTGGTTTCTTTTGCAGGTGCTAGAAGGAGTAAAGGTGCCAAAATGTGATGTTCAAATTTGAATCAAACGGCTATACAACGGATACCAAATTTGGACGGGAGCACGCACGGTCGCACCACGGTCGACCGTGGTGTCAACCGTGTGTCAACGGCTACTTTTTGAATCTCACTATAAAAGGCAAACATTTAAGAGCATTTAAAGCTGACCCTCTTGCATATTTCAAAGGCTTATTTCCAGTTATCACAAGTACATCAATTACTACTCAAATGTGATCAAGCAAGAGAAGATTCTATAGATATAGAATTGGGTTGTTGTAAACTTACTAATCAAAATCATTTATCTTGTGAGTTTATTTAATGTAATGTATGTCCTAGTATTGTGTTAGGATCATCATTGCAAAGTGTATAAGTCTTGTAACTTCAATTAGTAGAAGCATAGGCTAGCTTAGTAATCTACTTCCTTAAAGGGACTTAGGAAGTTGATTAATCTTATTTGGAGATTAATACTCGTCCAAGGTGAAGACAAGTTGATCTAGGTTAGAGTTGATCTTTCAAAGGGATAGAAAGATTAGGTTTGTTGTCTACCAAAGAAGTTAAAGACTTGTAAATCAGATCTCCACCGGGTTTGGAGAAAAGTGCTAAGTGAAGCAACAAATCCCGATTAGTGTAATCGGGGAGTAGATTAAGGTGGATTAGTTAACATCTACCCGAACCACTATAAATCCTTGTGTCTATGTTCTTTACATTACTTCATTTATCATTTTGAACATATACATTACACACATCAAGTTTGAGTTGAGTAGGTTGATCAAAGTTGAATCGAATTTGGTGATCAATCGAAAAAGTGTTAAAAATGTATTAAGTAACTATTCACCCCCCTCTAGTTACTTACAATTGGTATCAGAGAGGTTGCTCAAATCATTGCGCTATAAACGATCGTGAAAGCGTCAAAATTTGTTTTGGGCAAAAACTTGAGTCAACGATTCTCGGATCAACTCATACTATGGGATACTTGGAAGAATTGGTGAAAGAAGTACCAATCTTTGATAAGATGAATATTGATGTGTGGAAATTACAATTTGAGTCTTATCTAAAATCCAAGGATTACTACTCATGGAGAATAATCAAAGTAGGAGACTTTGTACCACAAGCTAGTTCAAGGCTAGTGAAGTAAACATTTCAAAACAATGATGTTTTGAAACAATTTGATGCAATTTCACTACTTCATGGAATTCTTCCTAGTGAAGAAAGGTTAAAGATAATTTCATGTGAAATTGCTAAAGAATGTTAGGATTCACTAATGTTAGGATTCAGTAAGTTCTCAAGAAGATTTAAACTCTAGGAGTTTAAAGGGTAAAGGAATTGGGAAGGATTTGGAAAAGGTTGGTGATTCTCAAGCAAAAGGGTTGAATGGAAATGAAGACTTTTGCCTCATGAGTTCTTTAAATGATTTGGATCAAGATGGTCAAAGTGAAGAAGAGGTTGAATCTCCATTCAAAGAAGATGATGTCTCAAGCATGGATTGCAATGAGGTACATGTATTCTATCCTTCTAATTATGAAGAATTGTTAGATGATTACAAGACTATTAAATTTGTGTATGATAGTAGTCGTGACAAAGTAAAACTTTTGGAGAAAGAATTACACAAAGTTAGACAACTTAACAAAGTTTTAATTGATGAAAATAACACCTTGAAAAGAAAACTTGAATGGATAACTATTTGTGATTCATCAAGAGATAAACATGAAATGAATATAGGTCGCGACTCTAGCAAACACAAATCTTGTAATCAAATTCCATTGTCTATTATTAGGAAAATTGAGAATATGGGAAAAATGGATCAAGCTAGCAATTCCATGGTAGAGATAAGTCAAGGATTGGGTAATCTTAAAATCAATCAAAATCAATGATCAAAATGCTAATGAAAATAACCTTCTCAAAAAGACTTTGTATTAATGAAAGGTTTTTCTTACAAATGCAAAATTATTTTTGAAAAGTGATTTTAAAAGATTAGTGTAGGAAGCTTACTTGCCTTAGGATTGTGTGTTTATGTGAAAATATGTATTGCATGCTAAATACTAGATTGATGTGTTTTGTGTATACTATGTGAATGATTAAAAATGAATATATATATATATATATATATATATATATATATATATATATATATATATATATATATATATATATATATATATATATATATATATATATATATATATATATATACATACATACATACATATATATAGATATAGTATATTACGTGTCATTGATGATTAAACATCGGGAGGATGTAATCATTCAATGTTAGGAAAAGAAAACTTGTCCTCAAGTATTCTATAGAACCTAAGAATCGTCAAAACGCGTTTGAAGAAAGAAGAAGTGAAGAAATAAGTGATCAGAAGGATCTAGGGCAGCACCACGGCTGACCGTATACACGACCGCAGACTCCTGTCCTGAACGAGTAAAAATATCTGCACGGCTAACACCACGGTCGACCGTGCTTCGACCGTGCATGGTCTAATTCTGTTTTAAATTAAACTAAACCCTCACTTTTATTTCTTTTCAACCCACTTCAAAACACACACACCTACACACGGCTGAGGAGATCGACCGCACAGAGAAGAACGCTCATTCCATCAATTTCAATTCCTACTTTCCGTATGATTAATCCTTGCTTTCCTAACATTCAATTGTGTTTGTATGATGAATTAGGGTTATGAAGAAATCCTAACTAGAATGAATCAAAACTTAAATTGATGCAAACAATTGAAATTGTTCTTGAAGAACAATTTAGAAACGATTGTAGTAATGATTATTGTATATCTATGCATTGATTTAACTTTGGATAATTCTAGGGTTCATTATACATCTAGGTTAGATTTTCATAGAAGAATTGTTCATATGATATGAATGACATTATTTCAAATTGAGTGTAATAATGTTGAATGTCAAAACATGTGTTGATGATTATTTCAAAAGTCTAGAACACATATGAACTTTGTGAAAATCTTAATCTATTTGAAAACTCATTGACACTAACGAAGAGTGAAAATGTGAAGAACATTAACATCAAAACGTCTAAGTATTGATGATAATTAAAGTTTGCAAAACTTGTTGCCTACAATTGAATTATGCACTTTGAATTAATTAAAAGTGTCCATGCGTAGAAAATGGCAAATTGAGGAGAAAGCTCATCCAACTTTCGCCCACACCAATCAACACTTAACAGAGAAAGAGTGAAAAATCGAACAATAGCAGAAGAAAGGAGAATTGAAGCAGAAGATTTTTCTGAAATGGTGGCAGCTTTCTCAGATTTAAACTGAGATGTATTTCTTGATCTAAATGGACCAATTTATCCATCACTCGTTCGAGAATTTTACTCTAGCTTCTTCTATACCTACGGTTCAGTTACCTTTAGGCTGAAAGCTTCAAGAACTACAGTAACACTACAAGATTTTGGAAAACTTCTAGAAGTTCCAGCAAGTGGAGAAAGGTTCTTCCACACAGGACACAGTCTGACCTATCTTCCTGATTTCATCAATAAAGATGATGCTATTCGAACACTGTGTGAAGACAATGCTCCGAGAGGAGAAATTCTCAATCAAGGAGTGTTGAGCAAACACCTGCTGAAGAAGTTCCGAATATGGAACTCAATGATTGACTACAATGTGTAATGTAGAATGGAAAATCGCTCATATATCCATGCTGTTCAGATGGCTATTCTTTGGTGCCTAGAAATGAAAATCCCAGTAAACATGGCATACTTTATGGCCATACGAATGAGCAATGTGCCAAAGGACTCAACAAGAGCTCTTCCTTATGGAATGCTTCTTACGAAGTTATTTGACAAATTAAGGGCAACAGATGACATTCGCATAAATCCAACCTATCAAATATTTAATCGTCATACATTAACATTGATGGGGTGAGATGATGAAGATGACTCTGATGAGATTGAAACGGTTTATGAAGCCAAGAACAACTCTCAAATCAACTTGGAAGATATATCCGACAGTGATGAAGAACAGTTTCCGGATGAAGCTAATGATCCTTTTTATGGCTTGGACCGTGATTCAAAAGCTGAACGAATCTACCTAAATCAAGCTAAAATAAAGAAGTATCAATCCAAGATCAGCCTGCTACTAAAGAAAGCGAAAAAGGCTTTTTCATGTTGGAGTAGTAGCGATGTGAGAAGTGGAAGGCGAAGGAAGTGAGAGAAGTTAAAATGTTGGTTGAATAAACTTGTTTGTATTAATTGAATGTGTGACTATTGGAATATTTCTTGATTAGAATCTGTTTAATTTGAGTCAGTTAATTTATATTTTTGACAGTTCTCACACGGTCAACTACACGGTCGACCGTAGCATCAACCGTGTATCGGTCTGACACTTCTTTCTCTCTCTCTCTTTGAAAAATAAATGCACATTGAACCTCTCAAATCTAGTTGGATATGTTCTCAAAGTATCCTTCATAAACTAGCATACTTGAATATGATCAAAATTCTCAAAAGATTCAATTACTCCAAAAGAGAATGAAAGATTAAATGAAGGTTCATCTTTTTCCCTTTAAATTGAGAAGATTATGATGCAAAACTCACTACACCATCTCACTCAAAATGAGTCAAGCAAACAACTCTCCCAACAATCCTTTTGTGATTGACTTATCTTCTTCAATTTCTGACTCCTTTGACAATCTCTTTCATAACTCTCAAGAAGAACGAGATGTGGTCAATCGTAACTAACAAATGGTTAGCACTAGACCAATTGTCGAAGGTTGTATGGTCACTATTGAGCATTTTTCAAAAGAGCTTCTCGAAAATTTTGCTTACATAAAATGAGATTCATTTCTGACTTTGAAAGGTCCCATTCACTCCATTCTTGTTCGTGAATTCTACGCTAACTATGAATTCACTCCCCCAAATACCATCAAATTCCGGTTGTTTGATAAAGGATTTTCCATGTCTCTCAAAGACTTTGGAAAATTTATGCATGTTCCCGATGAAGGCGTGGAATGTTTCTCCTATAGTCCATATCTCCTCTTCTTCCCGAATTTGTCACAAAAGGTGACATCATCAACACCTTTTGTCAAAGGCCCATCAATCACATTGAAATCCAAAGTGATGGTCTTAAGGCAAATCATCTTGCGCCTAAGTTTGACCTTTGCCTCAAAGTTATAAGTCAAAATATCTACTGCAAGGGGGAAACACTATCCACAAATGTTCATGCATGTGAAGCCTCACTACTCTAGTGTCTCCAACACCGAATTCATGTCAACATGGCACTATTCATGGCAAAGAGGATGAATGGATTGGTGTACAATGAATCTCTCTGCCTTCCCTATAGAGCACACTTAACAAAGCTCTTCACACAACTGTGCGTTCGTGACGTAGATCCTATTGGTCTAACCTCCCTCCCAATCAATTATGATTCGATTTGACCTTTTAATGAAGAAACAGAAGGTGAGAACACACCTACCTGGAGTGTTACGTGATCTGATGATAGTGTGGAAGATGACCAGTTCATTGCACTATTATCCTCCACTCAAATGTCCATCCTTCATCATCAGAATCGTCAAACTCACAAGATCCTGCGTCACTTTCTGAACAATCTTGTTTGTGGAAAATGCTCATCTCACCCAAGCACATCTCATCCCATGTACAACAAACTTAGGATTGATCTACTGTATCTTCCATGCATATTTTCATATATGAATCACTATGTTTCGTGCTTACATTGAATAAAATGTGTGCTTGTTGTGTTTTAATATATATGTTTTTCCAATGTGCACAATTTAAGGAGGAGTTTTGCTCTAAGGGCGAGCTTAGTTCTAGAGCGAGCTAACATTTTTGCTTCGACAAAAGGGGGAGAAAGATGGATACAAGTGATTGTTAACACTTGCGTATTTATAGCAAAATTTCCCTCATCACTTGTATGTTTTTCATCATCAAAAAGGGGGAGAATGTTGGTTGAATGTGGGTTAATGCACTAAATGATAAACTTAAGTATGATTAACCAAAGAATATGTTTTGATGATGACACATACATATGCATAAGCGATGACTAACATCTTAACATAAAACACACAAGGTCACTAATCCATACTTTATCTTGCAAATGACCAAGTCAAACATAGGTTAAAGAATGAAATCAAAAGTTCAGCTAAACACACGGTCGAGGTACGGTCGACCACATAGTCAACCGTGAAACCCCAAACTGAATTGCAACGCAGTTTTGTGAAAACAGGTTGCACGGTTGCCACCACGGTCAACCGCAGTGCGACTGCAGTTTTCTCTGTTACCATTTTCGACCAAATAAAGTTTGACTAGTTCCCGACACCTATAATTCATGAAACCTTTCTCAACATGTTTAGAATAGATGCCTTCTCCATACTCAAATGAGTTTTGGTCATAAAAACGCCTAATAATATCTTAATGACAAATTAACCCAGATTAGGCTTAACACATAAGTGTTAAATAATAACTTATGATCTTAATTCTTATCTAGATATCCTTAGTATGATCATCAAGTACCAACACACTTAAGCCAATGTCACTAGAACAATGATTGCTATTAGAAATGACTTAGTGATTAATTAAGGCTAAACGAGGAACAATGCTCTCAAGGTTAACTAGTAATGACTTGTAATCCTAAAACACACTTAGATACATTTAGGATGGTCACCAAATCCCAACTAGAGATTGCTCTTCCCTTGTGCATGTGTTGGACATTAATGTGTAGTTACACATTAATCATGCAATATGTTATATTGCAAATTAAACTTATTAAGTGCTTGAATTATAAGTTGTGCAAGTATCTATATGATTGATCCTAGAATAACTATCTCTTGCTATGTGAGTATTACTTGCTACTTGTCAATATGGTTAATACTCATAAGCTTGTCAACTTGATTAATATGTTTGCTATGTGCTCATTAGTTAGGATTCAATTGAATAACCTACTCCAATAGATTAAGTGTAAAATGGTTCACAATGAAAGTATAGTCAATTGTCTATTTGGTCTAGTCTAAGTAACTAAGGGTGAATGCTTATGACTTAACTTTGATGTCTCTACATACTTCATGATTATCTTATAGAGACATTATTCAATTAATCTCTAACTAAACTTAAAAAGAACATGACTTGTGATTAATTGAAACTAGGAAGTTAATGACATAGTGACTAGTCTTTAGAATTGAACCAAGGGCATTAAAGTAACTAATTAAGTCTTGACCAAACTGAGATTTCCCAAAATATCAATCAAGACACTTCTCCAAGAATGTTGAGTTTGCCACTTTTAGAATGATTAGTCACTTTCATGCATTAAGACCAAATCTCACACACTTAATGCATATAGTACTTGTATAGGATGTTTGGTTTCTTTTGCAGGTGCTAGAAGGAGTAAAGGTGCCAAAATGTGGTGTTCAAATTTGAGTCAAACGACTATACAACGGATACCAAATTTGGACTGGAGTACGCACGGTCGCACCACGTTCGACCGTGATGTCAACCGTGTGTCAACGGCTACTTTTTGAATCTCACTATAAAAGGCAAACATTTAAGAGCATTTGAAGCTGACCATCTTGCATATTTCAAAGGCTTATTTCCAGTGATCATAAGTGCATCAATTACTACTCAAATGTGATCAAGCAAGAGAAGATTCCATAGATATAGAATTGGGTTGTTGTAAACTTACTAATCAAAATCATTTATCTTGTGAGTTTACTTAATGTAATGTATGTCCTAGTATTGTGTTAGGATTATCATTGCAAAGTGTATAAGTCTTGTAACTTCAATTAGTAGAAGCATAGGCTAGCTTAGTGATCTACTTCCTTATAGGGACTTAGGAAGTTAATTAATCTTATTTGGAGATTAATACTTGTCCAAGGTGAAGACAAGTTGATCTAGGTTAGAGTTGATCTTTCAAAGGGATAGAAAGATTAGGTTTGTTATCTACCAAAGAAGTTGAAGACTTGTAAATCGGATCTCCACCGAGTGTGGAGAAAAGTGCTTAGTGAAGCAACAAATCCCGATTAGTGTAATCGGGGAGTGGATTAAGGTGGATTAGTTAACATCCACCCGAACCACTATAATTCCTTGTGTCTGTTCTTTACATTACTTCATTTATCATTTTGAACATATACATTACACACATCAAGTTTGAGTTGAGTAGATTGATCAAAGTTGAATCAAATTTGGTGCTCAATCGAAAAAGTGTTAAAAACGTATTAAGTAACTATTCACCCCCCCTTCTTCTAGTTACTTACAAATTCATTAAAGTTCCATTTAATAACCAGTTGGTAGTTGAAAATCTTTTCTTATCGAGTACTGCAATACGCACCAAGCAAGACCACCGCGCACGATGCATGTTACATGGTGTATTGAGCGTATTAAGCCAGAAAAAGTCGGTGGTGCTGAAAACCTTAGTGACACGCATAACGCATTTATTTGTAGGCATTTTGCGTGGTGCGTGGAGGCTTGATCATGAGACAATTTTGCACTTACGATTTTTTGAAGACATAAAGTTAAACATTTTTGAAAATGTTGGTCATGTTTTTATACAACTTGTCATTTCCCATTAATAGAGAATAGGCTTAATGGCTATTCATACCCTTACGTTGTTATTGGGCTATTGATAGAAAATTGGGCCATTAATGCGTGTGACTAATTTAAAAGCCTCCAAAATTTACACTTCAAATCCATTTTCACTAGTATCAAATGTACACCCACTGACTATCAAGTGTCTCCGCCTGAAGCTTAGGACGTGTATCAGAAGAAAAAAAAAATGACATGAAATTACGATCTAGACAGTATGAAGAAATTGTGCGTTTACAAATACAAGTCCGAAAATATGTCTAACGATAGCTACATTTTAACTACTCCTAACATCTTATGATTGAATAAAGTAATCACTACGACAACCAATATTTTAGCCCTGTGGACCTCGTGAACCTCTATGACTGCCAATATGATGTTATGTCTGGTTGTCAAAATAATATAATAAGTTGAATTAATTTACAAAAAGAACACAAATATTGATAATTACGGTTTACGATTCGACCCATCCAAATTATCATGTCTCATGGTCTTTGACTCTTGGTATATAGGAAATTAGTAATGTAGTTAGCGTCATTACAATGATTTGGGATCAACAAAAACAACCTTATGATTTCACAATCTATTTAATATCAAATACGGAGTAGAAAGAAGAAGAATGAAGTACTTTAGTTGGCACTTTTGTCCACGACAACAATTAGCTTCAATGTTGAAGAAAATAGGTTAAACTTCGCGGTTATTCAAAGTTGGTGTATTACGAGTGAAGTTTATGTTACTTATATCAAATAACAAATATTAAACTTTAAAAAGTCATTAACTTTCATTTAAATATTAAGGAGTAATCACACATAATTCAAAGTTGGTGTATTACGAGTGAAGTTTATGTTACTTATATCAAATAACAAATATTAAACTTTAAAAAGTCATTAACTTTCATTTAAATATTAAGGAGTAATCACACATACTATTTTAAGGGAAAAAGTGTAGTCGGTTCCATCAATGGAACGACACACAACAATGTACGAGCCTTTTAGTATATGAAGAATTAGCTCGAATGTTTGCGTTTTGTAGATTTTTTTTTTTTTTATAATGTTTGCGTTTTGTAGATTGGTAGGGTTTTATCTTTATAATGAAATTCCCTTTTAGTTTATATATAATTATTGTTTTTTTCCCAAAAAGAAAATATGAATAAAAAATTAGCATGACAATCAATCAACAGCTAGATATATATGTTAGGTGAAATTAGTTCTTTGTGTACACCATGTTTAGAGAAGTTTGGAGAATGACTCATGTATGGTGAGAATTTTCATTCATAATTGACTTGATGTATTCGTGTGTTATCACAACAACAACAACAACAACAAAATCCAATACCACCTGAGTGGTGTATAGGGGAAGTGAGATGTAGACAATCATTCCCCTACTCGAGAATAAAAACAGGTCATTTCACCACCCAGAAAAGTAGAGAAAGTCATCCCTGTCTTTCTTCGACGGATAAAAAGATTGCTTCCGAGTGAACCTCCGGCCAAAAAGTAGGAAATTTGTTTTTTTTTAAATAAAAACTAAGAAATAGTAGGAAAAAAAAAATAGTAAGGATAAAAATAAAAATAAAAAAGAAAATAAAAATAAAAAAGAAAATAAAAATAAAAATGAAAATGAAAATAAAATAAAGACGCCATGAAAATGGTAGAATCAGATTTTCATGGGTTTAAAAGTCTGCCTGAAAATCAATTTAGGCTCTAAGCGGCAGTCAAGACGCCACTTAATCGACGCTTGGTGTTGCCTCAATAAATAGAGCCAAGGGGCATTGAAAACAGAAACAGAAACACGAAAGGCATGCCAGGTGGGCGTTGTTGCGCAAGCAAGGGGCCAACCACCCGTAACAAACCAAACACCACTCATGCATCATTACGGTAGACATCCCCGAAGACACACAACTAGAATAATACCAATCAAGCTTAGGAGCAAAGAAAGATCGTCCTCAGCCATAATGACCCCAGGATGCACCGAACGATACGCGCACACACACACACGCCCCCTCCCATACCCCCCCCCCCCCCCACACACACACACACACATAAAAATACATAAACCTATATACATGCCAACAAACATCCGTACATAAACATAGCTACATACCTACAAGAAACCATACCTACATACATACACCAATAAAACAACCAAAACAAGCATACATCCATATTCAAAGCAAACATATATACCTACAAAAACAACCTAACATACATGCATAGGCAAGACATACATACATAGACATAAATGCCTACACTACCAAACCTACATACATACATCCATAACTACGTACATACCATGCATACATACAGACAAACAAACCTACATACATACGCCAAAAACCAAACCTACTCGTCAACTAGTAATAGTACTAGTAATAATAAACCTACATAATAATAATAATAATAATAATAATAATAATAATAATAATAATAATAATAATAATAATAATAATAATAATAATAATAATAATAATATTAATAGTGGTAAGTAATAGTTAATAGTTTTATTATTAATAATACAAATAATAATAATAATAATAATAATAATAATAGAAATAGTAGTAGTAAATAATAATAGTAATAGTAATAGTACTAATATTACAAGTACTAGTACTGCTAAGAGTAGTATCGTAGTAGTAGTAGTAATAATAATAATAAAAATAATGCTAAAACTAATAGTAATAATAATAATAATAGTAGTAGTAGTAGTAATAATAATAATAATAATAATAATAATAATAATAATAATAATAATAATAATAATAATAATAATAATATAGAAAAATAATAATAATAATAATAATAATAATAATAATAATAATAATAATAATAATAATAATAATAATAATAATAATAATAATAATAATAATAATAATTAATAATAATAATAATAATAATAATAATAATAGTAATAGTAACAAAACATAATAATCCTAATAATACTACGAATAAAAATATTAATAATAATAATAAATAATAGAAAGTAACCCTACTCGCCTATTCTAATTCTAGCCCTCCACTCACCCCTATCAGAAGTCATGTCCTCAGTCAACGAAAGCTCCCTCATGTCGAGCTTTAGTCTATCCATCAACCTACGAGTAGGTCTAATCCTTCTCCTTACGCCATCGACCATGAGTGACTCGACTCTCCTAATCGGGGTGAAATGTCTCGTTCATATTGATTATAAACGTTCCATATTAATTGATTTCGTTGCGAGGTTTTGACCTCTATATGAGACGTTTTTCAAAGACTGCATTCATTTTTAAAACAACCATAACCTTTATTTTATCAATAAAGGTTTTAAAAATATTACGTAGATTATCAAATAATGAAAATCTAAACTATACTGTTTACACACGACCATTACATAATGGTTTACAATAGAAATATATTACATCGACATATGTTTCTTGAATGCAGTTTTTACACAATATAATACAAACATGGACTCCAAATCTTGTCCTTATTTTAGTATGCAACAACGGAAGCTCTTAGTATTCACCTGAGAATAAACATGCTTTAAATGTCAATAAAAATGTTGGTGAGTTATAGGTTTAACCTATATATATCAAATCGTAACAATAGACCACAAGATTTCATATTTCAACACACACCCCATACATAGAGATAAAAATCATTCATATGGTGAACACCTGGTAACCGACATTAAAAAGATGCATATATAAGAATATCCCCATCATTCCGGGACACCCTTCGGATATGATATAAATTTCGAAGTACTAAAGCATCCGGTACTTTGGATGAGGTTTGTTTGGCCCAATAGATCTATCTTTAGGATTCGCGTCAATTAGGGTGTCTGTTCCCTAATTCTTAGATTACCAGACTTTATAAAAGGCGCATATTCGATTTCGATCATTCACCCATATAATGTAGTTTCAATTACTTGTGTCTATTTCGTAAAACATTTATAAATATTGCGCATGTATTCTCAGTCCCAAAAATATAAAGGGTAAAAAGGCAAATGAAACTCACTTTCACACATTTTTCCTTCCTTGGAAATAAGACTTGGCCACGGATCGATTCACGAACCTATACAAATATGTACATATATATCAAAGTATGATCAAAATATAATTACAACCATTTTTATTATGTTTTAAAGATTTGAGTGTATTAAGTCAGCTGTCCTCGTTAGTAACCTACAACTAGTTGTCCACAGTTAGATGTACAGAAATAAATCGATATATATATATTATCTTGAATCAATCCACGACCCAGTGTATACATGTCTCAGGCTAGATCACAACTCAAAGTATATATATTTTTGGAATCAACCTCAACCATGTATAGCTAACTCCAACATTACTGCATATAGAGTGTCTATGGTTGTTCCAAATAATATATATACATGGGTCGATATGATATGTCAAAACATTTGCATACGTGTCTATGGTATCCCAAGATTACATAATATATTAGAATACATGTATAATACAATATAAGTTAGCAAGGATATGATTTGTATAGATTTGTTAAACATTTCCCGTAGCTAAAAAGATCAAAAATATCCAATCTTGTTTTACCCATAACTTCTTCATTTTAAATCCGTTTTGAGTGAATCAAATTGCTATGGTTTCATATTGAACTCTATTTTATGAATCTAAATAGAAAAAGTATAAGTTTATAGTCGGAAATATTACTTACATTTCATTTTTGTAAAGGTAGTCATTTCAGTCGAAAGAACAACGTCTAGATGACCATTTTAGAAAATATACTTCCACTTTGAGTTTAACCTTGATTTTTGGATATAGTTTCATGTTCATATGAAAAATCATTTTTCCAGAAAAACAACTTTTAAATCAAAGTTTATCATAGATTTTAATTATCCAAACCAAAACAGCCCCCGATTTCACTATAAAGACGTATATCCGATTTTATGGTGTTCATCGTGTTTTCAGGTTTTAAATCATTAAGTTAGCATATCATATAGATATAGAACATGTGTTTAGTTGATTTTAAAAGTCAAGTTAGAAGGATTAACTTTTATTTGCGAACAAGTTTAGAATTAACTAAACTATGTTCTAGTGATTACAAGTTTAAACCTTCGAATAAGATAGCTTTATATGTATGAATCGAATGATGTTATGAACATCATTACTACCTCAAGTTTTCTGGATAAAACTACTAAAAATGAGAAATATGGATCTAGCTTCAAAGGATCCTTGGATGGCTTGAAAGTTCTTGAAACAGAATCATGACACGAAAACAGTTCAAGTAAGATTTTCACTCGAAATAAGATTGTTATAGTTGTAGAAATTGAATCAAAGTTTGAATATGAATATTACCTTGAATTAGAAAGATAACCTACTGTAAATAACAAGGGTTCCTTAATCTTAGATGATTACTTGGAATGGATTAGAAAGCTTGGAAGTAGACTTGCAAACTTGGAAGTATTCTTGACTTTTATGAAACTATACTTATGGAATTTATGAAGAACACTTAGAACTTGAAGATGGAACTTGAGAGAGATAAATTAGATGAATAAAATTGAAGAATGAAAGTGTTTGTAGGTGTTTTTGGTCGTTGGTATATGGATTAGATATAAAGGATATGTAATTTTGTTTTCATGTAAATAAGTCATGAATGATTACTCATATTTTTGTAATTTTATGAGATATTTCATGCTAGTTGCCAAATGATGGTTCCCACATGTGTTAGGTGACTCACATGGGCTGCTAAGAGCTGATCATTAGAGTGTATATACCAATAGTACATACATCTAAAAGCTGTGTATTGTATGAGTACGAATACGGGTGCATACGAGTAGAATTGTTGATGAAACTGAACGAGGATGTAATTGTAAGCATTTTTGTTAAGTAGAAGTATTTTGATAAGTGTCTTGAAGTCTTTCAAAAGTGTATGAATACATATTAAAACACTACATGTATATACATTTTAACTGAGTCGTTAAGTCATCGTTAGTCGTTACATGTAAATGTTGTTTTGAAACCTTTAGGTTAACGATCATGTTAAATGTTGTTAACCCATTGTTTATTATATCAAATGAGATGTTAAATTGTTAAATTATCATGATATTATGATATATAATATATCTTAGTATGATATATATACAGTTAAATGTCGTTACAACGATAATCGTTACATATATGACTCGTTTCGAAATCATTAAGTTAGTAGTCTTATTTTTACATATGTAGTTCCTTGTTAATACACTTAATGATATATTTACTTATCATTTAGCATAATTAACCAAGTGTATCAATATCTTAATATGATTTATATGTATCTAGTAAGACGTTGTTATAACGATAATCGTTATATATATCGTTTTCGAGTTTCTTAATTTAATAGACTCATTTTTATGTATATAACTCATTGTTAAAATACCTAATGAGATACTTACTTATAATAAAATCATGTTAACTATATATATATATATAACCATATATATGTCATCGTATAGTTTTTACAAATTTTAACGTTCGTGAATCACCAGTCAACTTGGGTGGTCAATTGTCTATATGAAACCTATTTCAATTAATCAAGTCTTAACAAGTTTGATTGCTAAACACATTGGAAACATTTAGTCATGTAAATATCAATCTTAATTAATATATATAAACATGGAAAAGTTCGGGTCACTACAGTACCTACCCGTTAAATAAATTTCGTCCCGAAATTTTAAGCTGTTGAAGGTGTTGACGAATCTTCTGGAAATAGATGCGGGTGTTTCTTCTTCATCTGATCTTCACGCTCCCAGGTGAACTCGGGTCCTCTACGAGCATTCCATCGAACCTTAATAATTGGTATATTGTTTTGCTTAAGTCTCTTAACCTCACGATCCATTATTTCGACGGGTTCTTCAATGAACTGAAGTTTTTCATTGATTTGGATTTCGTCCAACTGAATAGTGAGATCTTCTTTAGCAAAACATTTCTTCAAATTCGAGACGTGGAAAGTGTTATGTACAGCCGCGAGTTGTTGCGGTAGCTCCAGTTGGTAAGCTACTGGTCCGACACGATCTATAATCTTGAATGGTCCAATGTACCTTGGATTTAGTTTCCCCCGTTTACCAAATTGAACAACGCCTTTTCAAGGTGAAACCTTAAGCATGACCATTTCTCCAATTTCAAACTCTATATCTTTTCTTTTACTGTCCGCGTAGCTCTTTTGTCGACTCTGGGCGGTTTTCAATCATTGTTAAATTTGGATGATTTTCTCGGTAGTTTCTTGTATTATCTCCGGACCCGTAATCTGTCTATCCCCCACTTCATTCCAACAAATCGAAGACCTGCACTTTCTACCATAAAGTGCCTCAAACGGCGCCATCTCAATGCTAGAATGATAACTGTTGTTGTAGGAAAATTCTGCTAACGGTAGGTGTCGATCCCAACTGTTTCATAAATCAATAACACATGCTTGTAGCATGTCTTCAAGCGTTTGTATCATCCTTTCGCTCTGCCCATCAGTTTGTGGATGATAGGCAGTACTCATGTCTAGATGAGTCCCCAATGCTTGTTGCAATGTCTGCCAGAACCTTGAAACAAATCTACCATCCCTATCAGAGATAATAGAGACGGGTATTCCATGTCTGGAGACAACCTCCTTCAAATACAATCACTCAAACTTATCCATTTTGTCATCTTCTCTCATTGGCACGAAGTGTGCTGACTTGGTGAGACGATCAACTATTACCCAAATAGTATCATAACCACTTGCAGTCCTTGGCAATTTAGTAATGAAATCCATGATAATGTTTTCCCATTTCCAATCCGGGATTTCAGGTTGTTGTAGTAGACCTGATGGTTTCTGATGTTCAGCTTTGACCTTAGAACACGTCAAACATTCTCCTACATATTTAGCAATATCGGCTTTCATACCCGGCCACCAAAAGTGTTTCTTGAGATCTTTATACATCTTCCCCTCTTCGGGATGTATTGAATATCTGGTTTTATGTGCTTCTTTAAGTACCATTTCTCTCACATCTCTAAACCTTAGTACCTAAATTCTATCAGCCCTATATCGGGTCCCGTCTTCCCGAATATTAAGATGTTTCTCTGATCCTTTGGGTATCTCATTCTTCAACTTTCCTTCTTTTACAACCCCCTGTTGCGCCTCCTTTATTTGAGTAGTAAGGTTAGTACGAATAATTATATTCATAGATTTTACCCGTATAGGTTCTCTGTCCTTTCTACTCAAAGCGTCGGTTACCACATTCGCCTTTCCCGGGTGGTATCGAATCTCAAAATCATAATCATTCAACAGTTCAATCCACCTGCGTTGTCTCATATTCAGTTGCTTCTGATTAAATATATGTTGGAGACTTTTGTGGTCGGTATATATAATACTTTTGACCCCATATAAATAATGCCTCCAAGTCTTTAATGCAAAAACAACAGCACCAAATTCTAAATCGTGAGTTGTATAATTTTGCTCGTGAATCTTCAATTGTCTAGACGCATATGCAATCACCTTCATTCGTTGCATTAATACACAACTGAGACCTTGCTTTGATGCGTCACAATAAATCACAAAATCATCATTCCCTTCAGGCAATGACAATATAGGTGTCGTAGTTAGCTTTTTCTTCAATAACTGAAACGCCTTCTCTTGTTCATCCTTCCATTCAAATTTCTTCCCTTTATGCGTTAATGCAGTCAAGGGTTTTGCTATTTTGGAGAAATCTTGGATGAATCTTCTGTAGTAACCAGCCAATCCTAAAAATTGACGTATATGCTTCGGAGTTTTTGGGGTTTCCCACTTTTCAACGGTTTTGATCTTTGCCGGGTCCACCTGGATACCTTCTTTGTTCAATATGTGACCGAGGAATTTAACTTCTTCCAACCAAAATGCACATTTTGAAAATTTAGCGTACAGTTTTTCTTTCCTCAATACTTCTAGCACTTTTCTCAAATGTTCTTCGTGCTCTTGATCATTCTTTGAGTAAATAAATATGTCATCGATGAAAACAATGACAAACTTGTCAAGATATGGATCACACACTCGGTTCATAAGGTCCATGAACACAGCTGGTGCATTAGTCAATCCAAACGGCATAACCATAAACTCGTAATGACCATAACGCGTCCTAAAAGCAGTTTTTGGAATATCATCCTCCTTTACTCGCATTTGATGATATCCAGAACGTAAATCGATTTTCGAATAAACCGACGAGCCTTGTAGTTGATCAAATAAGTCGTCAATTCTCGGTAGTGGATAACGGTTTTTGATGGTAAGTTTATTCAACTCTCTGTAGTCAATACACAACCTAAATGTACCATCCTTCTTCTTGACAACAAAACAGGAGCTCTCCATGATGATGTGCTTGGTCGAATGAAACCACGTTCTAATAGTTCTTGCAGTTGGCTTTGTAGTTCTTTCATCTCGCTGTGTGCGAGTCTGTAAGGAGCACGAGCTATTGGTGTAGCTCCTGGTACAAGATCTATTTGAAATTCAACAGATCGATGTGGAGGTAGTCCCGGTAATTCTTTCGAAAATACATCGGGAAATTCTTTTGCGACGGGAACATCATTGATGCTCTTTTCTTCAGTTTATACTTTATCGACATGTGCTAGAATAGCATAGCAACCTTTTCTTATTAGTTTTTGTGCCTTCAAATTCCTAATAAGATGTAGCTTCGTGTTGCCCTTTTCTCCATACACCATTAAGGGTTCTCCTTCTTCTTGTACAATGTGAATTGTATTTTTGTAACATACGATTTCTGCTTTCATCTCCTTCAGCCAGTCCATGCCAACTATTACATCAAAACTCCCTAACTCTACTGGTACCAAATTAATCTTAAATATTTCGCTACCCAGTTTAATTTCTCGATTCCGGCATATATAATCTGCTGAAATTAATTTATCGTTTGCTAATTTGAGTAAAAATTTACTATCCAACGGCGTCAATGGACAACTTAATTTAGCACAAAAATCTCTACTCATATTGCTTCTATCCGCACCCGAATCAAATAAAACGTAAGCAGATTTATTGTCAATAAGAAACGTACCCGTAACAAGCTCCGGGTCTTCCTGTGCCTCTGCCACATTAATATTGAAAACTCTTCCGCGGCCTTGTCCATTCGTGTACTCCTGGTTCGGGCAATTTCTAATAATGTGGCCTGGTTTTCCACATTTATAACAAACTACATTGGCATAACTTGCTCCGACACTACTTGCTCCGCCATTACTCGTTCCGACACCATTTGTTCCTTTCGTTCTGTTAACCCCTGGTCCGTAGACCTCACACTTCGCCGCGCTATGACCATTTCTTTTACACTTGTTGCAAAATTTGGTGCAGAACCCCGAGTGATACTTTTCACACCTTTGGCATAGCTGCTTCTGATTGTTGTTGTTGTTGTTGCGGTTGTTATCGTTGTTGGGATGATTGTTGTTGTTGTTGTTGTGCCATTTGTTGTAGTTGCGATTGATGTTGCGATTGTTGGGATAGTTGTTGTTGTTGTTTTGGTGACTCTTATCACCGTTTTCCTCCCACTTTCTTTTTACTAACTTCATGTTGGCCTCTTCGGCCGCCTGTTCTTTAATTCTTCCCTCAATCTGGTTCACTAGTTTGTGAGCCATTCTACATGCTTTTTGTATGGAGGCAGGCTCGTGTGAACTTCTATCTTCTTGGATTCTCTCCGGTAACCCTTTCACAAACGCGTCGATCTTCTCTTCCTCATCTTCGAACGCTCTCGGACACAATAGGCACAATTCTGTGAATCGTCTTTCGTACGAAGTAATATCAAATCCCTGTGTTCGTTACCCTCTAAGTTCTGACTTGAGCTTATTGACCTCGGTTCTAGGACGGTACTTCTCGTTCATCAAGTGCTTGAATGCTGACCACGGTAGCGCGTAAGCAGCATCTTGTCCCACTTGCTCTAGATAGGTATTCCACCATGTTAACGCAATACCTGTGAAGGTATACGTAGCGTACTTCACTTTGTCTCCTTCAGCACACTTACTTATGGCAAACACCGATTCAACTTTCTCGGTCCACCGTTTCAATCCGATTGGTCCTTCGGTCCCATCAAATTCTGAAGGTTTGCAGGCAGTGAATTCCTTGTAGGAGCATCCTACACGATTTGTTGCGCCGTTAGCTGTATTGCTAGATTCAAAGTTATTGTTGGTATGTAGCGCGGCCTGTACTGCGGCTATGTTTGAAGCAAGAAAGGCACGAAATTCCTCTTCGCTCATATTCAAGGTGTGTCGAGTAGTCGGTGCCATTTCCTTCAAAATAGTCAAATGAAACAATTTAATCATACAGAATATTAAGAGTAGTCAATAGTATCTCGTAGCATAATATGAACTCATTTATAAAAGCTTTTTCTTCATATTAGCGTTTTATAAGTTTAAATTCGGGTACTACCTACCCGTTAAGTTCATACTTAGTAGCTAATATACAATTCAACTACTACAATTCTATATGAAAAACTGATTATAATAATATATCACATACAAATATTCTTCAAACTTACAACTTCGCTATATTACATATAACATGAAATATAGTACACTATGATACAGGACAGCTTTGAAGATAAATCTAGTTAATACGCAAGTTGTTCAGCAAAGGAAATAAAGACACGTAATTCATAAGTCCAGAAACAAGTCATGCATTCTGGTGTTACTAAGACGACTTCCCATCCTTGGTCTTATGGAAAATAACCGTTATGACCATTAGCTAGGCAGCATGTTGTAATGTCGTCAAAAGGACGAGGGTTTTGTAATGTCCAACAGCACTGTAATAATCTAAAAACCTTGTTTCTCACCCCAACTACTGAATCTATCACTTGTGGGAAAGTTTTATTTAAAAGCTGCAATCCGATGTTCTTTTTCTCACTTTGGTAAGAAGCGTACATCACTAACCCGTAAGCATAACATGCTTCTTTATGTTGCATGTTAGAAGCTCTTTCTAATTCATGAAATCCTATGTTGGGATATGTTGAGTCAAAATAGGTTCTTAACCCGTAGCGTAAAATTGCATTTGGGTCTCCCCAATGTGATATACCCCACCTATCAAAGGAAAGCCTTTTATAAACTAAGGCATTTCTGGAAAGTATTTCAAATGTTTGACAAGTTAATTTCGCCATAACTAAATGTGCTGATGAATTCTGACCGACTCTAGACAAGATTTCCTCAATCATATCCTCTGGTAGGTCTTCTAAAATATTTGGATGTCCACCCTTAACGTCCATTTTGTTTTTATACTGTAAAATAGACAAGGATTAGATTCGTAAAAATAAACAATACGAGCAATTTTTACATAGAACATAAAAGTACAAGCACACTACAATACATTTATTACACAACATGCTCACACCCCTCTAATCTGAATCACTGGTTTCTTCTTCTTCGGACTTGGTTCTTTTTCCTAATCTTCTAGGGATATATGATGTTCCTCTAATACGAGTCGTCATTTTCCACATTGGTTTAGAAAAACTTGGTGGTTTAGAGGTTCCCGGGTTATTGTCACGATATTGAAAATACGGGTGTTGACGGTACATATAAAGTTTATCGGGGTCGGAATCAGATTTCTCTATTTTGATGCCTTTTCCCTTATTATTTTCTTTTGCCTCATTAAATTGGTTCGGGGTAATTTCTATAACATCATCGGAATCCTCATCAGGATCTGATTCATCGGAAAATTGATAATTTTCCCAATATTTTGCTTCCTTAGCGGAAACACCATTGACCATTATTAACTTTGGTCCATTAGTTGAGGATTTTCTTTTATTTGACCGATTTTCTGTGGTTCCTACTATTCCCCCCTTCGGAACCTCTTCTTCTTCCGGTTCCACTTCTTCTGGTTCTTCTTCTTCCGGTTCCGTTTCCTCTTCTTCCGGTTCTTCGGGAACTTGTGAATCTTGCCAATATATATTCGACTCTTCGTTATTATTGGGTGAGTCAATGGGATTTGTGCTAGAGGTAGACATCTATCACACAATATCAAACATGTTAAGAGATTAATATATCACATAATATTTACATGTTAATAATATATAGTTTCCAACAAAAATGTTAAGCAATCATTTTTAAAGAAAACACGGTCGAAGTCCAGACTCACTAATGCATCCTAACAAACTCGATAAGACACACTAATGCAAATTTTATGGTTCTCTAAGACCAACGCTCGGATACCAACTGAAATGTCCAGTTCATATTGATTATAAACGTTCCATATTAATTGATTTCGTTGTGAGGTTTTGACCTCTATATGAGACGTTTTTCAAAGACTGCATTCATTTTTAAAACAACCATAACCTTTATTTTATCAATAAAGGTTTTAAAAATATTACGTAGATTATCAAATAATGATAATCTAAAATATACTGTTTACAAACGACCATTACATAATGGTGTACAATAGAAATATATTACATCAAAATATGTTTCTTGAATGCAGTTTTTACACAATATCATACAAACATGGTCTTCAAATCTTGTCCTTATTTTAGTATGCAACAGCGGAAGCTCTTAGTATTCACTTGAGAATAAACATGCTTTAAACGTCAAAAAAAATGTTGGTGAGTTATAGGTTTAACCTATATATATCAAATCGTAACAATAGACCACAAGATTTCATATTTCAATACACATCCCAAACATAGAGATAAAAATCATTCATATGGTGAACACCTGGTAACCGACATTAACAAGATGCATATATAAGAATATCCCCATCATTCCGGGACACCCTTCGGATATGATATAAATTTCGAAGTACTAAAGCATCCGGTACTTTGGATGGGGTTTGTTAGGCCCAATAGATCTATCTTTAGGATTCGCGTCAATTAGGGTGTCTGTTCCCTAATTCTTAGATTACCAGACTTTATAAAAGGGGCATATTCGATTTCAATCATTCACTCATATAATGTAGTTTCAATTACTTGTGTCTATTTCATAAAACATTTATAAAAATTGCGTATGTATTCTCAGTCCCAAAAATATAAAGGGTAAAAAGGCAAATGAAACTCACTTTCACAGATATTTCCTTCCTTGGAAATAAGACTTGGCCACGGATCGATTCACGAACCTATACAAATATGTACATATATATCAAAGTATGATCAAAATATAATTACAACCATTTTTATTATGTTTTAAAAATTTGAGTGTATTAAGTCAGCTGTCCTCGTTGGTAACCTACAACTAGTTGTCTACAGTTAGATGTATAGAAATAAATCGATATATATATTATCTTGAATCAATCCACGACCCAGTGTATACACATCTCAGGCTAGATCACAACTCAAAGTATATATATTTTTGGAATCAACCTTAACCCTGTATAGCTAACTCCAACATTACTGCATATAGAGTGTCTATGGTTGTTCCAAATAATATATATACATGGGCCGATATGATATGTCAAAACATTTGTATACGTGTCTATGGTATCTCAAGATTACATAATATATTAGAATACAAGTATAATACAATATAAGTTAGCTAGGATATGATTTGTATAGATTTGTTAAACATTTCCCGTAGCTAAAAAGATCAAAAATATCCAATCTTGTTTTACCCATAACTTCTTCATTTTAAAATCCGTTTTGAGTGAATCAAATTGCTATGGTTTCATATTGAACTATATTTTATGAATCTAAATAGAAAAAGTATAGGTTTATAGTCGGAAATATAAGTTACAAGTCATTTTTGTAAAGGTAGTCATTTCAGTCGAAAGAACGACGTCTAGATGACCATTTTAGAAAACATACTTCCACTTTGAGTTTAACCTTAATTTTTGGATATAGTTTCATGTTCATATGAAAAATCATTTTCCCAAAAGAATAAATTTTAAATCAAAGTTTATCATAGATTTTAATTATCCAAACCAAAACAGCCCCCGGTTTCACTATGACGACGTATATCCGATTTTATGGTGTTCATCGTGTTTTCAGGTTTTAAATCATTAAGTTAGCATATCATATAGATATAGAACATGTGTTTAGTTGATTTTAAAAGTCAAGTTAGAAGGATTAACTTTTGTTTGCGAACAAGTTTAGAATTAACTAAACTATGTTCTAGTGATTACAAGTTTAAACCTTCGAATAAGATAGCTTTATATGTATGAATCGAATGATGTTATGAACATCATTACTACCTCAAGTTTTCTGGATAAAACTACTAAAAATGAGAAATATGGATCTAGCTTCAAAGGATCCTTGGATGGCTTGAAAGTTCTTGAAACAGAATCAAGACACGAAAACAGTTCAAGTAAGATTTTCACTCGAAATAAGATTGTTATAGTTGTAGAAATTGAATCAAAGTTTGAATATGAATATTACTTTGAATTAGAAAGATAACCTACTGTAAATAACAAAGGTTCCTTGATCATAGATGATTACTTGGAATGGATTAGAAAGCTTGGAAGTAGACTTGCAAACTTGGAAGTATTCTTGATTTTTATGAAACTATACTTATGGAATTTATGAAGAACACTTAGAACTTGAAGATGGAACTTGAGAGAGATCAATTAGATGAAGAAAATTGAAGAATTAAAGTGTTTTTAGGTGTTTTTTGTCGTTGGTATATGGATTAGATATAAAGGATATGTAATTTTGTTTTCATGTAAATAAGTCATGAATGATTACTCATATTTTTGTAATTTTATGAGATATTTCATGCTAGTTGCCAAATGATGGTTCCCACATGTGTTAGGTGACTCACATGGGCTGCTAAGAGCTGATCATTGGAGTGTATATACCAATAGTACATACATCTAAAAGCTGTGTATTGTACGAGTATGAATACTGGTGCATACGAGTAGAATTGTTGATGAAACTGAACGAGGATGTAATTGTAAGCATTTTTGTTAAGTAGAAGTATTTTGATAAGTGTCTTGAAGTCTTTCAAAAGTGTATGAATACATTTTAAAACACTACATGTATATACATTTTAACTGAATCGTTAAGTCATCGTTAGTCGTTACATGTAAATGTTGTTTTGAAACCTTTAGGTTAACGATCTTGTTAAATGTTGTTAACCCATTGTTTATTATATCAAATGAGATGTTAAATTGTTACATTATCATGATATTATGATATATAATATATCTTAGTTTGATATATATACAGTTAAATGTCGTTACAACGATAATCGTTACATATATGACTCGTTTCGAAATCATTAAGTTAGTAGTCTTATTTTTACATATGTAGTTCATTGTTAATACACTTAATGATATATTTACTTATCATTTAGCATAATTAACCAAGTGTATCAATATCTTAATATGATTCATATGTACCTAGTAAGACGTTGTAATAACGATAATCGTTATATATATCGTTTTCGAGTTTCTTAATTTAATAGACTCATTTTTATGTATATAACTCATTGTTAAAATACCTAATGAGATACTTACTTATAATAAAATCATGTTAACTATATATATAACCAGATACTTACTTATAATAAAATCATGTTAACTATACATATAACCATATATATGTCATCGTATAGTTTTTACAAATTTTATCGTTCGTGAATCACCGGTCAACTTGGGTGGTCAATTGTCTATATGAAACCTATTTCAATTAATCAAGTCTTAACAAGTTTGATTGCTTAACACGTTGGAAATATTTAGTCATGTTGTAACGACCCTGGAATTTCCAACATTATTTAATTAATAATTATTATTATTATTACGCGTGTTTAAACGAATGTACGTTATTACATTTACATGTTGCCATGATTGCCCGAACTTGACTTTAATTGCCCGAAACGTCTTTGTGACACACGAAACTTGCACGAATAATATTTTCAAGTATTATTTACATTCATGATTAAATTTATTAATCATTTTAATTAACTAAGGCTCTTAGTTAGTTACTTGGGCTTTAATTGGTTTAACTTGTGATTTATTTGAACTTGGGCTTTATTAGTGTAATGGACTCATGTTATTGGACTTCCAAGCCCACCCTACATTTTAAGTGGACTTAGTTAGCCCACTAACACTTGTAAGTATCAATTAGAAGCAAACTAGTTAGTTAACTTAGTAAGGAATCAAGTTACTTGTTCATTCCCATGCATGCACCCATTTTAACCAACTTTAAAGGCTTTAACATACAAGTGACTAGTGTGCAAACTTCTTCCTCCCTTTTTTTTTTCTACTGGCCGTAGCTTTTAGGGATGGAGGGAGTCAAAATATTTTTTTTTACTTACTACTTGTTCACTTGTAACCTTCATTCATTACACACACACTTTACTTGCAAAAATCCTCTCAACTTTTCTTTCATTTCTTTCTCTCTTTTGCTCCCTTTCTTGTAAGTAACTAGAGCAATTTTTCTCTTCTTCTTTTCTTGTAAAAACCGATTTCTACATGAACATAATCATCATCATCTTTTGTTTATTGTTACTAGTCTTTGATTAGTTAATTACTTGTTGTTATTTACTTACATGTTTCAAGAATCTAACTTTCTAGTTTGATTCATCCTTTATCTTGTTTTAACAAGAACAATCAAGAACTAAACTCTCTAGTTTAGGTTCTACATATAATGTTTCAAAGATTATAAAGTTCTTGTGTTGATTAAAGACATACTTGTAAGTCATGGAAGTAAACTTAAAGTTTACTTTACTTAAAGATCAACTTTGGTTGAATCTTTAAAAGTATGAACAACCATGAATCTTTTCTTGTTTATTTAAGTTTACTTCTTCAATTTATGCACTTTAATTTCATGTAGTTAGTTTATATGGTCAAGTACTATAAGTTAGTCTTGATCTCATATCTCTTGAACAAATTAAGTTAACTTTGAAGGTTCAAGAACACACAAATAAGTTTTCTTTAAATATAACTTTGGATCTAGACTTTTGAGTCTTGGATCTTCAAGATCAAACTAAGAACTATGTTCTACTACTTATGATCTTGATTAGTTAGTTAACTTTCAAGTTTATAGTTCAATATTTCTTTTAAAGTTCATGTATGTGTTAGATCTAAGACTTTGATGTAACTTTGGTTCATCAAACTACATGCAACTCTTAAGTGAGTTGTGCTTCATGTCTTAGACTTGCACTAGGGTTATGATGGTCAAGACTTGGTTAAGATGACGTAAACACACCCATGAGTTGTACACTTGAAGCTATATGCATCAAGGATGAGAACCATGATGAACATCAAGCACCAAGACCACCGGAACCCTTTTAAACTCACTGTTCTGTCCAAAAGCTACTGGTCTGGTGATTCTGTAACATACCAGTAGACCTGGGCTGTTCTAACCTTGATTTTTAGATAGAAATTTTCGAGTAGATAACTTTTCATATAGGACTCGTCTTAATCCGAGTTACGGTTTAGGATTTATGGCCCTCCGATCGTTACTATGTCCTTTAACGTTGTGCAGAAATTTCTGACCTACTCACACTTAGACCGTCGCCACGGTCAAACCAAGACGAGTTTGCTTCTGTAAATTTTATCACACTTAAGGGACTCATAGACGGAGCCATGGCCACTGGTCTCACCTTAATTCAGTAAGGTTAGAGGCCGTGGTGACTGACTGAAGTCAGACTTTGTTTTAAACTACTTTCATAAACGAAACCTACTTTACGCCTTTTGTTTAATGATGAATGATGATGACCCTTAAGACCTTAATTACATACTTTTAAACCTATTAAGACGATTTACTGACTTAGTACTATTTTACTTAGGTTGAGGACTTCGGACCGTTTACTTGCACACCTTTCCCGACTACTACTTTACCGCTACATATCATTGTGAGTTATAGCATTCCCTTTTTACTTTAACTTATTTTGGGAACTGAGAATACATGCGAATTTTATGTTTTACATACTAGGCACGAGTACTTAAACTTATATATGTGTGGGTTATACAACGGCATAAACATTCCCTTTAGCTCGGTAACGTTTAATCATTGGTTTTTGAACCGTGAATGCGAATCTTAGATATGGATCCATAGGGTTTGACATCCCCACTCGAGCTAGTAGCGCTAGCATTTAACGAGTGTTTAATACTTCATAGACATACGCACTTGCCAAGTGTACTTTCAGGGGGTATAAACGTTAAGTTAGTTACCAAGTGCCCACGGTTAACATATACTTTATCATACTATTTTGAAACGCTCTTTGTAGCACTGAAATCTCGTGGCCTACCTTACATACTGTTATACTTAAACTATAGCTCACCAACCTTTGTGTTGACATTTTTAAGCATGTTTTTCTCAGGTGCTTGAGGTTAGCTTCCGCTGTGTACTATTCGTGCTGTAGACACCCGCTGCTTAGAGTTGCTATCGCATGAACTACTTTATTTTGCATTCAAACATTAGTACTTTTGAACTATGACTTGTAACGACCATTTGGGGTCACGTACACTTAATTATTGCTTCTACTTAGTGAAGCATACTTTTGGAATGTAAAACTTTCGATGTTGGTTTGACATCACTTTTAATTATGGTGCAAACTCTTTTTGAAAACGCATATAGTACTTAACCTTGTAATGATCCTGTTGTTGATGGTCCGTACATGATGATTTGGTATGGGGCGTCACACATGTAAATATCAATCTTAATTAATATATATAAACATGGAAAAGTTCGGATCACTACACGGGGCAGTATGTGGTCGCCTCATCACATGCCCAAACCATCGAAGCCGTTCTTCTCTTAGCTTGTCAATGATGCTACTCACTCCAAGGTTTTCCCTAAACACACCATTTGGGATCATATCTAACATGGTTTTACCACACGTCCACCTAAGCATCCTCATTTCTGCCACTTCCATCCTTCTCTCTTGAGCCTTCGTCATAGGCCAACATTCTGATCCGTACAACATGGCAGGTCTAATTGCCACCTTGAAGAATTTCCCTTTCAATTTGAGCGGTATCTTCTTGTCACACAAGACCCCTTTCGTTGCTCTCCACTTCAACCAACCTACCTTAATACGATGAGTCACGTCCACGTCTATCCTCCCTGATTTGTGGAGGATCGAACCTAGATATCTAAACGACTGTTGTGGATGCAAGATCTGGTCTCCAATGCTGATATTCCCTCCAACATTTAGTTCATCCTCAGTCCTACTGAAATCGCACCTAAGATATTCCGTCTTTTTTCTACTGATCCGTAGCCCATTTTGTTCTAAGGCCTCCCTCCATTGTTCTAGTCTTCTATTAAGCTCATCCTTTGATTCCGATACCAGCACGATATCATCGGAAAAAATCAGACACCAAGGGATGTTCTCTTGTATTCCTCGAGACAGCTCATCGAGGATCAAAGCAAAAAGAAAAGGACTAAGGGCTGATCCCTGGTGCAAGCCTACTTCTATAGGGAAATACTATGTGTTTCCCACAGGCGTTCGAACACAGGACTTCGCCCCATCGTACATATCCATAATAGCTCTAATATATCTACTTTGGATACCCCTAACATTAAGGGTATTCCAAATCAGCTTTCTCGGTACGCTATCATAGGCCTTTTCTAAGTCTAAGAAGGCCATCTCTAGACCCTTCCGTTTCTCCCTATACTTCTCCATAACGCTTCTTAAAATATGAATTGCCTCCATCGAAGAGCGACCTGGCATGAAACCAAATTGGTTTTCTGAAACCGTAGTTACACGTCGAAGTCTAGTCTCAATCACTCTCTCCCAAAGCTTCATAGTATGACTAAGTAATTTTATGCCTCTATAATTACCGCAGATTTGGGCATCCCCTTTATTTTTGTAGATGGGGATAATCTCGCTGAGTCTCCATTCTGTAGGCATTTTGTAACATCTAAGTGTCTTATTGAAAAGACACGTCAACCACCTGACACCATCCTCGCCAAGGCACCGCCACGTCTCTATTGAAATCTGGTCTGGTCCTACAGCTTTGTTTCTACCCATCTTTCGTAATGCTGATCTTACTTCTTCCTGACTGATTCTCCTACATAAATTATTGTTCTGGAATTGTCCTATTGCCAAAGTCATGCGGGTCCTCTTGGCTCTCGGGTCCTTCACCCATGAAAAGAGATGAAAAATACCATTCCCATCTTTTCCTAATTTCTTATTCCTTCACTATGGTTTGACCGGCTTCATCCTTGATAAACTTAATGTTATCTACATCCATCCTCCTACGCTCCATAGCTTTTGCAATCCTGAATATATCATTTGCTCCTTCTTTAGAGTCTAGTTTCCTATACAAGTCTTTATACGCTATATCTTTTGCACGGGCAACGACCTTCTTAGCTTCTCTATTGGCTTCGTTATACCTCTCTTCTGCCCTAGTTCTCTCATCACTTGTCCCGTCACGGCACGTAATGAGCTCCCTAAACCTCAGTTGCTTAAGCGCAACTTTGGTTTGAACCTCATCACTAATCCACCATGATTCTCTACCAGACTTATGTCCTCTCGATGTCCCTACTGCTACCCCTAAGGTTTCCTTAGCAACATCTCTAATAGTTGATGCCATACTATTCCACATCTGGTCTGCGTCCACTTGAGTAACATATCCATTCCTGCCTCTACTCTTTCCAAAACTGACGCTTTAAACGTTTCGGCTTGCCCTTCATTCAGATTCTTCTAAAGGATCCTAGGTTGGGCAGGTCTCACTCTCCTAGTAACCCGCCTTTGCAGAACCAAGTCCATGACCAATAATCTGTGCTGGGTGGAACAGGTCCAGGTAGTCAGGGCTCTACAGTCTTTGCAAGCCCTAAGGTCCCCTTTACGAAGCAGCAAATAGTCAATCTAGGTACTATGTCCCCCACTATGGAAAGTTGCTAGCTGTGCTTCCGTCTTCCTAAAAAAAGAGTTTGCAACAACCAAATCGTGGGCAACCGCGAATTCGAGAATAGAGCGTCCTTCTTCATTTCGAACTCTGTACCCAAAGCCCCCATGGACGCCCGTATAACCGTCCGAAATTGTTCCTATATGTCCATTAAGGTCTCCACCAATAAGCAAACGATGGTCAACGGGGCAACTCCTCACAACTTCATCTAACGATTCCCAAAAGCGACTTTCTTCTTCATCTCCTAAACCAGCATGAGGTGCGTAAGTGCAAATGACCATGTATGTCTCCTCCTGGATAACCACCCTAACCGACATAATCCTATCACTACACCTATCCACACCCACAATATAATTCTTATAAAGGAGTCCTATAAAAATCCCTACCCCGTTTCTAGCTACTCTAGAACCCTAAAACCACAACCTGTAGTCGCCAATGTCAACCGCCTCTTCACCCCTCCATCTGGTCTCTTGAACACACAATATGTCCACTTTACTCTTAACTAACGAGTCTACAAGTTCACGGCATTTGCTAGTCAAAGTTCCTATATTCCAACTACCTACTCTAATCCTAGCGCGAGTGTCTCTACACCCTCTAGACCTACCCGCCCCTTAGCTAATAGGACATGACCTCAAGTAACCATGCGTATGTGTCGAGTTAATCTTACCCTATAAACAACACACTAATAGTAGAAAAGAGTTACTATTGTCGAAGTAAAAAGCTAGCAAAAACGAGTAAAAGAACGTTTCTATCCAAAAGTAGCAACACGTAATAGCAAGTAGTAAAAAGCAAGGGTAGCGTCAATCTTATTTTATATGCTACACAAAAGATAAGCAAGCACCAGAGGGACTAAAATAAATAAATATATCTAAATATAGTATCTATCCAACACTAAACTATAATAGCCACCAAAACAAAAAGTGGTGATACTGCCAAAAAATAATAAAAAATATAATAGTGGTAAAAATAAATAATAAATATTTATTAATACTATTAATGATAGATGGTAGGAATTATTATTTATTAATACTAATAATGGAGTTAAAGGAAGATATTATGTAAACAAGCAAGATCACAAAAACAGTTAGCCAAAACAGAAGGAAAGAAGTAAGAGGTAACCAGCCGGAAATGTTAATTTCCGGTACTGCCGTCAGCGGTTAACAGAAAACGGCGTTGTTGGTGAAGCCAAAAAGGTTGATTTCTGTGAGTAAGAATGTTCCTAAGCCCGATACGTAAGCGGTGATAACCCACTCGCCGGGGATTGGCCGGAAAAGTAGTTTATTTGTCGTGAGAAACCCACCTCCGACGCTAACTCCTGGTGGCACGTCGGAGCTCCGACAATGGCAAAACCAGGCTTGTTTGGTTCGTGTGTTAATTTTAAGTTGAATGGTAGTGGTGGTGACTTCTAATTTAATATATATATATATATATATATATATATATATATATATATATATATATATATATATATATATATATATATATATGGGCAGAATCAATGGGGAAGTAACCAATCGGGGAGAAGCGGGGGGAAGCAAAAAAAAAAAATTCGTTTTTTTGAAAAAAAATTTCAGGCATTAAGATCACAAAAAAATATGAATGATAATGCTAAAAACGAACATATATTTCATAGCATTATCCTTCAAGAAAGACAAGCTTTTAGTTGCAATTGTTCTATTTACAAGTGATATTTGTTTAAATAATAAAAGGTGCAGACAAAAGACAGATTCGACGATTTAAAGACGCAAACGACCAAAAAGCTAAAAAGTACAAAGTACAATCCAAGTGGTTCAAATTATTGATGAGAAACGTCTAGAAATTACAAGAGTACAAGCCGTGAAACGCAAAGTACAAGATATTAAATCGTACGAAAGGACGTTCGAAAATCCGGAACCGGGACCTGAACCAGCTATCAACGCGTGATGCAACGGGCCTAAAATTACAAGTCAACTATGTACATGAATATAATATAATATATATATAATTATATAAAATTATATATATTATATTATATTATTTAAATGTGTTGGCAAACAAAAAAACAAAGTAATGTGAGCTGTCCCAGATAGCCATGCGATCGCATGGCCAGAAGGCACATATCCCATGCGATCGCATGGCCTCAAAAACTTGGTCAGGTCTTATAAATTGCAAGTTTGGGCGACGAGTTTAACACACCTTCATCAATTACTCTCTGCTCTCCCTCAATATATATTTATATTTTAATTATAATTTTAATTTTAATATTAAGTTAATAATAATAAGGTTATAGTGGCGAATGTTTTAAGTTTGTAAGTCGAAATTTTGTCCGTGTAACACTACGCGATTAATACTCATTGTAAGTTATGTTCAACATTTTTAAATTAATGTCTCGTAGGTAAGTTATTATTATGTTTATTTAAGCCGAAGTAATCGTGATGTTGGACTAAATATTAAGACGGGGTTATTGGGCTTTTGATCATAATTGGGGTTTGGACAAAAGCCTGATACTTGTGGAAATTGGACTATAGGCTATTAATGGGCTTTATATTTGTTTAACTGAATGATAGTTCGTTAATTTAATATAAAGATTTACAATTTGAGGTAATTATAAATAACCACATACACTCGATCGGACACGATGAGCGGGATATTTATAAATACTAATAATCATTCATTTAACCAGACACGGGAATGGATTAATAGTCAATGGACTCATTAAAACAAGGGTGGATTACATACAAGGACACTTGGTGTAATTGTTAACAACGTATTAAAACCTTGTTACAGTTTAAGTCCTCAATTAGTTGGAATATTTGACTTCGGGTATAAGGGTAATTTGACAAGGACATTCGCACTTTATATTTATGACCGATGGACTATTATGGACAAAAATCAGATGGACATATCGAATAATCCAGGACAAAGGACAATTAACCCATGGTAATAAATTAAAATCAACACGTCAAACATCATGATTAAGGAAGTTTAAATAAACATAATTTCTTTAATTTATATCTCATCGTACTTTTATTTACGGTCATTTTATTTATCGTCATTTTATTTATCGTACTTTAAATTACTGCAATTTTATTTATCGCACTTTTATTTATCGTCATTTACTTTACGCTTTAAATTAAGTTATTTTTATATTTAATATTTTACATTAGGTTTTAATTGTGACTTAAGACGTAAAATCAACAAACCGGTCATTAAACGATAAAAACCCCCTTTATAATAATAATAATAATAATAATAATACTACTTATATATATATATATATATATATATATATATATATATATATATATATATATATATATATATATATATATATATATATATATATATATATATATATATAGTTTAAAATATATATATAGTGTTAAACTCAGCTAGTTCCCTGTGGAACGAACCGGACTTACTAAAAACTACACTACTCTACGATAAGGTACACTGCCTATAAGTGTTGTAGCAAGGTTTAGGTATATCCCATTCTATAAATAAATAAATAACTTGTGTAAAATTTTTGTATTTAATAGTATTTCGTAGCAAAAATAATAGTATTACGTACTACACCTCGTGCACATCAAGTATTTTTGGCGCCGCTGCCGGAGAACTCCATAGAATGCTATAATAAAAAAATTTAGTTTTTAAGCTATTTTTGTAAAAATATATTTTCATAAGTTTTAAATATTAAAAACAAAAATATAAAAACAAGAAAAATAAAAAAAATATATATATCTATATTTTTGAAGTTTAGTTAAATAAAAAAAAAGTTTATATTTTTATTGTTAAAAGTTATAAAAACTAATAAGTAAATTATTTTTTTATAAGTTTTATTTAAATTATTTTATTAAAAATCAGAAAAAATAAGTAAAACTAAATTCGGGCCACCAACTGTAGCAGCCCAACATCTGATCTGGAATTATGGGCCATGCGACCGCATGGCATAACAACCTACACTCCATGCGATCGCATGGAGTGAGGTGACAGGTCTGAAACCTCAGACATACGATTAGGGTTACGGTTATTATTATTATTATTATTATTATTATTATTATTATTATTATTATTATTATTATTATAAATTAGTTAATTAGGGTTTAGTTTATTTAATATTAGTTTAGTTATAAATTAAGTTTGTATTTTAAGTTTTAATTAATTATAAATTAATACTTTTATAAAATAATAATATAAAAATTATATTTTTTAAAAAATAAATAATTTTATCATTTTTGTTTCTTTTTATAAATTGTATATTTTAAACATATAATTTGTAATTTGTATTTTTATCGTTCGTAATTAGTTTTTGCTGTAGTTCCTTTATATTCCAAGATTTTTAGGCTTTGCCGTAAAATCCCTTAAGTGCTTTTTCTTTAGATTAAGATTTAGGCGCTTTAGAATTTTACGACGTCGCTTATCGCTTTAATTTTAAATAGATTTTAGTGCCTAATTAAGTTATTGCTGTTTTGGATATAGAATTCCTTTTAAGCTTTAATTCCTTTAGACGCAATTTTTAATATTTAGTTTTTAGACTTTTAAGTTTCGACGCTTTACTTTCTTATTATTATTATTCGACCTTTTATTTTTTGACATTTTTCGACGCACTCTTTTTCTTTCTCATTTCTACGCTCTAGTTTTTAGGACATAGATTTTATCTTCAAAATTTTGATGAAAAATTATTTTAAGCGGATAAATTGATAGACATCCAAAATTTTCTGGTTCGTAGTAATAGTTGGATTTGTTAGTGGCGAGTTGTGGGCTTCCGATTTAAAGGGTCCTAGCTACCTGCTGCATCTATTGGCTATTCGGAACGTGGGCAAAATCAGAAAAGTCTATTAATTTGATAACTTATATAATTTTTTTTATTTTTATCACTAATAGGATATTCAGTGAATGCACCAAGCAAAACGTTCACCACCTTTCATACGTTCACCTCCTATAACTAGATCAAGACATCTAGCCAACATTGTCACCGTTGATTTCTCTTTAGAATCATCATCAAGTCGACCAAGTACTCCGATTCAAATTTTCGAAAATCTATTTTTTGAACCCAACCTCACAATTGAGAACCCGAAGGATATTCAAGGACAATTCAGAGATCCTGAACCACTAATCATTCCTCCTGAACCACAAATCATTCATCCAGAGATTGTAGAGGAAGAAACCATTAAATCAGAATCCTCTAGTGATTCAGATTCAACATATTCAATCATGGAAAATCAGGAACCTCTAAGTATGGAAGATCGAATGAGAGCTACACGCACTGGCCAAGGTAATGCCATTACTCAACCAGACATTAATGCGCCAGATTATAAAATCAAGGGACAAATCCTACACATGGTAACTAATCAATGCCAATTTAGTGGTACGCCAAAAGAAGATTCAAACGAACATCTTCGTACCTTTAATAGGATCTGTACTCTATTCAAAATCAGAGAAGTTGAGGATGAACAGATCTATCTCATGTTATTTCCCTGGACTTTAAAGGGAGAAGCCAAAGATTGGTTAGAATCGTTACCTGAAGGGGCGATTGATACATGGGAGGTTTTAGTTGAGAAATTTCTTAAAAGATTCTTTTCGGCATCTAAAGCCGTGAGACTTCAAGGAGAAATTGTTACATTCACACAGAAGCCAAATGAAACTCTATATGAGGTGTGGACAAGATTTGGAAAGTTGTTGAGAGGATGTCCTCAACATGGTTTAGACACTTATCAAATAGTATAAATATTCTACCAAGGATGCGACATTACTACACGAAAAGACATCGACATAGCAGCTGGTGGTTCCATTATGAAGAAAACCGCAACTGAAGCTTACAAAATTATTGATAACACAGCCTCCCACTCACATGAGTGGCACCAGGAAAAAGATATTCCTCGTTCATCTAAAGCGGCTAGAGCCGATTCTAGCCATGACTTTGATTCATTTTCGCAAAGTTAGATGCTTTCGAGAGACGAATGGAAAAGATGACTAAAGATATTCACGCAATACGAATTAGTTGTGAGCAGTGTGGAGGACTACATTTGACAAAAGATTGTCTCAGTATTGAACAAACAATGGAACAAAGAGAGAATGTTTCATACATGAACCAAAGGCCTGGAAATAATTATCAGAACAATTATCAACCGCCAAGACCAACTTACAATCAAAATCAGAATTATAACCGAAATGTTCCATACAACAACCAACAAGGTCCTAGCAATCAACAAGTATCTAACAATAGTTACAATCAGCAAAGACCTATTTTTCCAAATAAACTACCACAAACCTATGATAAAAAGCCAAATTTAGAAGATATGATGTCGAAGCTAGTTGAATCTCAAACGCAGTTTTTCACATCTCAGAAACAAACGAATGAACAAAATTGAAGCGTGCCGTTCATATCGAATATAAACGTCACGTACTCATTGGTGTCATTGCGAGGTATTGACCTCTATATGTGACATTTTTCAAAATCTGCATATGTTTTTATAATGCAAACCATAACCTTTATTATAATCAAAGGTTCAAATAGCATAATAATGATTATCGTTTAGCGATAATCTTAGTTTTACAAACTTTACATTTGATAATAACAATACGATTTCCAACATATTTCACATTACAAATCTTCCGATATGCAGTTTTATTTTTGACACAAATATGCATACTCCAAATCCTGCTTAAATTCGGCATAATGCAGCGGAAGCTTTTAATTATCACCTGAGAATAAACATGCTTAAAACGTCAACATAAAGTTGGTGAGATATAGGTTTAATGCTAGCAGCGTTATAAATATAGACCACAAGATTTCATATACATAAACGTTTTAATAAAAATATTCTAAGTGGTTGAGTACTTGATAACCATACTTAACATTTAATCAACGTCGCATATTCCGTTTATTATGAAATCTCACTACACCGTACCAAGTGTAGTCACCGAAATGAAGTACTGTGCAACCGTTGAATACTGGTCGTCCAGTCCGGTTGGAGTTGTCAGGCCCGATAGATCTATCAACAGGATTCGCGTTTATAATACCTCATGTAAATAGTAGTTACCAAGTTACAGGGAAGTATGCCAGTGGTACAACTCAACGTAGAATATATATTTTTAATCACTTGTGTCCATAACGTAAATCATAAAATGCATGTATTCTCATTCCGAAATATTTAGAGTTTAAAAGTGGGACTATATACTCACTTTTGCCTTGAAGATATTTAACACGACCTGGTCTCTGATAGATATCACGATCCTAACCATATATATAATATATCAACATATTTTCTTTTCAAATAATCGTTTCATATATACTTATAATACTTTTAATATCTATTAGTCCGTAGTTAGTAGTCTGATGTTAGTGGTCCACAATTAGTTGCTCAATAAAATAAATAAAGACCCCATCGTATTCATATTGATCGGAATTAATCTCGACCCATGGTACCATATTTTCAAATGACGTGTTGCGTACATAAAGTACCGTGTTGTCAAATGACGTGTTGCGTACAATCATGAGGTCTTATGATTAATCTTCTCGTGTTGTTTACGGGTGGTCCTGAAATATGTAGAATCAAATCATGAGTAAATATATATGAAATATCATGTTAATTAGCCAAGATATGATTATTATAGTTTTACTCCAATTAATTTCGTAGCTAAACTAGCTTCGGATACCCAATTTTGTTTTAGCCATAGTTTCTTCAATACAACTCCGTTTTTGTTGGTTCAACTTGCCACTTCCTTGGATCGAGCCATTATTTATGAATATGAACTGTAAATACCTTAGTTTGCATTTGAAATCACAGGTTATAGGTCAAACTTTGGTGAATCTTATGAAAGTGATCATTTTCGTCGTAAAAACAACATCTAGATGATCATTTTTACAAAAATACTTACACTTTAAGTTACACCATGAGATTTTTTATATATTAACATATTCATAAGAAATATCATTTTTCCAGAATATAAACTTCTAATTCAAAGTTTAAGATGATTTTTAATTATCCAACCCAAAACAGCCCCCGATTGCACTCCAACGATGTAGATTCAGTTTTAAGGTGTTCTTTATAAAATCAAGTTGTATCTTGTTAAGTTAGCATATCATTATGATATATTACAGGTCTTGAAATGTTTTAAAAGTCAAGTTAAAAGGATCTATTTAGTTTGCGAACAAGTTTGAAATCATTCAAACTATGTTCTTGTTGTTATGATTTGTATATTTTTAATAAGATAGTTATAAATGAACAAGATGATGAACAAAGGTTATACCTCAAGTATGATGAAGAAAGTTACTGAATAAACAAGATATGAACTTGTTCATGATGACTTGGAAGATTAAGAAGTGAAATCATGAAAGAAACAAAGGTTGTAAGTAAGTTTATATCTTGATTTAAGATAATTAACTTACATGAATTGAATCAAAGTTTAAACATAGTTTTACCTTGATTATGAAGCTAGAAACTTATGAAGATCTTGAGGAACACATGAAGGTTAAAGATGAGAGAGTTTAGAAGATAATCCAGCTTGAAGAAAATTGAGATGAAAGTGTATGTATGTGTAAAAAAAAAAACGTGTATATGTATGTATATATAAGGATTTTTATTTTGATTTTTAGTTCATAAGTCTTGATTAAAGACAAAGGATGGTTCCCACAAGTTGCTATCATGTCTCTTAATCATTCATGGCTGATCATTGGTATTTTCTATTGGTATATACTAATAGTAAATACATCTAGAAGCTGTGTATAATACGGGTACATATACACTAAGTATACGTGTAGAAATCTTGAGGGAACGGAACGAGAATTCAAATATAACTATCTTTTATGAATATACTTATATTTTTTTTTATGTATTTAAGCCCTTTAAAAGTGATTAAATACGTATTCGTATGATACTTGTATAAGCATTATAGGTTATAGGTATATATGTCAAAGAATGTTACGTATAGTTACCGTTTTGAAAACTTAAGTTAGTAGTCTCAAAGTATACTTATAACTCATTGTTATTAGTACACAATGATATGTTAAACCATCCTTAGATCATGTTAAATATGTATAAATACATATATGTACACAATCATATAATTATCATATGTTATTTAGTTCGTGATATCATCGATCAAATTGGACGGTCAAACGTTGTGTAAAACTCTTTTCAAAAACACAAGACTCAACAATTTGGATTGCTTATCATGTTGGTAATGTTTAATTTATGTAAATATTAATCTCATATGTATAAAACGATCGGAAAAATCCGGGTCGTTACAGTACCTACCCGTTAAATAAATTTCGTCCCGAAATTTTAAAGTTGTACCTATTTTGCGTTCTCGGGAAACAAATGTGGGTACTTTTGTTTCATCTAATCCTTTCATTCCCAAGTAAACTCGGGACCCCTTCGAGCATTCCAACGAACCTTAACGATTGGTATATTGCTCTGCTTGAGTTGTTTAACTTCACGGTCCATGATTTCGACTGGTTCTTCTATGAATTGTAGTTTCTCATCGACTTGGATTTCTTCAAGAGGAATGGTGAGGTCTTCCTTTGCAGGACACTTCTTAAGGTTTGAAACGTGAAACGTATTACGTACTCCGGTGAGTTGTTGTGGTAACTCGAGTCGATAAGCTACCGGTCCAATGCGTTCAATGATCTTGAACGGGCCTACATACCTTGGGTTCAGTTTACCCCTTTTGCCGAAACGTATTACACCTTTGCAAGGTGACACCTTTAGCATAACCATATCACCGATCTGAAACTCTAATGGTTTCCTTCGGACATCGGCGTAGCTCTTTTGGCGACTACGGGCTGTTTTCAATCTCTCCTTGATTTGTACTATCTTCTCAGTAGTTTCGTGTATGATCTCGGGACCAGTTAATCGTCGATCTCCTACTTCATTCCAACAGATAGGGGATCTACACTTCCTTCCATACAGTGCTTCAAATGGTGCATCTTTAATGCTCGCATGATAACTATTATTATACGAGAATTCTGCTAATGGTAGATATTTATCCCATCCGTTTCCAAAATTGATCACACATGCCCTGAGCATGTCTTCAAGAGTCTGAATTGTTCTTTCACTCTGCCCGTCAGTTTGCGGATGATATGCGATGCTCATATCCAAACGAGTTCCTAGGGCCTCCTGTAGTGATTGCCAGAACTTTGATGTAAATCTACTATCACGATCGAATATAATGGAAATAGGTATTCCATGCCTTGAAACAATTTCCTTTATGTATAATCGTAATAGTTTCTCCATTTTATCCGTTTCCTTTATAGGCAAGAAATGTGCAGATTTGGTGAGACGATCAACTATTACCCAAATGGTGTCATAATCCCATGCAGTCTTGGGTAACTTTGTGATAAAATCCATGGTAATACCGTCCCATTTCCATTCTGGGATTTCTGGTTGTTGAAGTAACCCTGACGGCTTCTGGTGTTCTGCTTTGACTTTGGAACAAGGTAAACATTCCCCGACATATGTTGCAACGTCTGTCTTTAAATTAGGCCACCAATAATGCGTCTTAAGATCTTGATACATCTTTCCAACTCCAGGATGTATCAAGTATCTTGTCTTATGTGCCTCGTTCAATATCAACTTCCTTAATCCACCCAACTTTGGTACCCAAATACGTTTTGCAAAACATCGAATTCCGTCTTCCCGTATAACGAGTTGCTTCTCATACTTCTTCATTATTTCATTTCCTATGTTTTCCTTAGTAAGAGCTTCTCGTTGAGCCTCTTTGATTTGTGAGTTGAGATTCATGCGAATTTTTATGTTCATCGTTCGTACTCGAATTGGATCTCGTTCCTTTCTACTTAGATCGTCGGCCACTACATTCGCCTTCCCGGGATGATAGCGAATCTCAAATCATAGTCGTTTATCAGCTCGACCCACCTACGTTGCCTCATGTTCAGCTATTTCTGATCAAAAATATGTTGAAGGCTTTTATGATCGGTAAACACAGTGCATTTAGCCCCATATAAGTAGTGTCTTCATATCTTCAATGCAAACACTACTGCTCCTAGTTCTAGATCATGCGTCGTATAAATTCGCTTGTGAATCTTCAATTGTCGGGATGCGTACGCAATAACTTTCTTTCGTTGCATAAGGGCGCAACCAAAACCTTGTCGCGAAGCGTCACAATATATCTCAAAATCATCGTTCCCTTCAGGTAATGATAAAATAGGCGCCGTAGTCAACTTCTTCTTCAGTAATTGAAATGCACTCTCCTGCTCAGAAGTCCATTCGTACTTCTTCCCTTTTTGCGTTAACGCTGTTAATGGTTTAGCTATTCGGGAAAAATCTTGAATAAACCTTCTATAATAACCGGCTAGGCCTAAAAATTGACGTATCTGCGTTGGTGTCTTAGGAGTCTCCCATTTTTCAATGGCCTCAATTTTAGCTGGATCAACCTGAATTCCTTTGCTACTAACAACGTGGCCAAGAAATTGCACTTCTTTCAACCAAAAAGCACACTTGGAAAATTTGGCGTATAACTGTTCTTTTCTTAACAATTATAATACCAACCTTAAATGTTGCTCATGCTCTTGCTCATTTTTGGAATAGATGAGAATATCGTCAATGAAAATGATAACAAACTTATCTAAATACGGACTACAAACTCGATTCAGGAGGTCCATGAATACAGCTGGCGCATTCGTCAATCCAAACGGCATGACCAAAAATTCGTAATGACCGTAGCATGTCCGGAAAGTAGTTTTCGAAATATCTTCTTCTTTGACGCGTAGTTGATGATAGCCCGATCTTAGGTCAATTTTCGAATAAACACATGATCCTTGCAGTTGATCAAATAAGTCATCAATTCTCGGTAGTGGATACCGATTCTTGATAGTTAACTTATTTAATTCACGGTAATCTATACACATTCGAAAGGATCCATCTTTCTTCTTGACAAATAAAATCGGAGCTCCCCACGGTGAAGTGCTCGGTGGAATGAAACCACGGTCCAGTAATTCTTGTAACTGGCTTTGTAACTCTTTCATCTCAGATGGTGCAAGTCTGTATGGAGCACGAGCCACTGGTGCAGCTCCTGGTACTAGATCTATTTGAAATTCTACAGATCTAAATGGAGGTAATCCCGACAACTCTTCCGGAAAGACTTCAGAAAAATCTCTTGCCACAGGCACGTCGTTGATGCTCTTCTCTTTTTCCTTCATCTTGACTTTATTAGCATGTGCTAAGATAGCATAGCACCCTTTCTTCAAGAACTTTTGGGCTTTCAAACAGCTAATGAGTTTTAGCTTTGAGTTACCCTTCTCTCCATAAATCATTACTGGCGTTTTATCCTTACGAGGAATGCGAAATGCCTTCTTGGCACACACAACTTCAGCTCCTATTTTGGACATCCAGTCCATGCCGACTATTACATCAAAACTTCCTAATTCTACAGGTATTAAATCAATTTTAAATGTTTCTCCGGCTAAATTTATTTTACAATCACGGCAAATTTTATCGGCTTTAATTAGTTTACCATTAGCTAACTCAATCATGTACTTAGGATCTAGAGGTAATGATGAACAATTCAATTTAGCGTAAAAGTCTCTACACACGTAACTTCTATCGGCACTAGTATCAAATATAATAGATGCTGATAAGTTATTAATGGTAAACGTACCCGTAACAAGCTCCGGGTCTTCACACGCCTCTCTAGCATTAATAATAAATGCTCTTCCACATGCAGGTCCATTATTCTTCTCTGGATTCGGGCACTGGCTCTTATAATGACCCTGTTTCCCACATCCAAAACAAGTAACACTGGCCAAGGCAGTTCTATTTGCAGTGGTGGCAGGAGTCTTGGTGCTATTTGTATTTGTAACAGGAATCCTACAATCTTCAGCAAGATGACCTCTTCGATTACAATTATCACACACCACATTACAATAACCAGAGTGATGTTTGTGGCATCTGTTACATAAAGGATTTCGTCCTTTGTAACCTGAGCTTGAACCACTACCCACACCTTGCGTGGTTTCTTGTTTCTTGTTGGATTGTTGATTACCTTCCCACTTTCTTTTGTTTTCCGATGTCCTGACATCGGTGTTCTTATCCAGAATAATCTGGTCCATCAACTCGTTTGCCATGGTGATGGCTTCATGAATAGTCTTGGGTTTCGATGCTGTAACATTTGCCTTGACATTTTTAGGCAAACCATCTTTGTACAGTTCTATCTTCCGTTCTTCGGTTGGTACCAATTCGGGACATAGCAAAGCTAATTTCATGAATCGCTGATTGTAGTTGGTGAGTTCAGTACCAACAACTTTCAGGTTTCGTAGTTCAGCTTCCAACTTCCTAACCTCATTCCTTGGACAATACTCGTTGATTAGCATTGTTTTGAATTCTTCCCATGGAGTATCATAAGCTACATCTCCTCCTACGGCCTTCACATAGTTTTTCCACCACGTGAGTGCACTATCTTGTAAGGTGCACGATGCATACTTGGTCATGTCCTTCTCAATACAACCACTGATTTTAAACACGGACTCAATCTTTTCGATCCACCGAGTTAAACCGACCGGTCCTTCTGTTCCACTGAATGATGAGGGCTTGTAACCTTGAAAAGTTTTGTAAGTACATCCCACACCAGGATTTGGGTTAACTGCAGCACCTCTCGCAGCCTCGACCCATAACATTCTGTCATTCACTCGCTGATTGATGAGTTCCTCGATTTCTTGTTCCGTCCTTCGGTTCAATCGCGCCATAATCTTCAATAAGAATGAAAAAAAAAATTATTCACATGGAATATTATAGATGTAGTGTGTATTTACAGTACATCGTAGCTTATTAATAATATGAACTAGTTATTATTATAAAAGCCTTTTCTTCTTATTAGCGTTTTATAATTATATCTAGGGTAGTACCTACCCGTTAAAGTTCATACTTAATAGCTTAGTATAGAAATTAATTACTACCATCCAAATAATAATCCACCATGGAAAATTATTGCATTTCACACTTCACTATTTTACATATGCTTATCTTACATCAAACATTAAGTAAACCACACTAGTAATATTATACAAAATGTTATATGATCCCATGGTTTAAAACAACAGCGCATCATCTAACCCAAAACGTTTGTGTTCAAAGAAATCGCTTAATGGTTATCCTGGCTGTCTCCCAGCGTTTTGGCTGAGGCCCAGCGTTTTGGATTTTCCAATTCAATAGCCTTTCATTTCTTTCCGCGTTCAAACTTGTCTTTCGTAATTTCCTGTATTTCTTCCTCCTCAGGATCACTTTCTGGTTCCTCTTCAATTGATTCATCCGAAAATTGTGAGTCTTCCCCAAAGGTGTCGTTTTCATCATCGAATAGGTTAATGACTGGAACACTATCTGAGGATTCTGGTTCAAAGTCGCTGAATGTGATAACAAGTTCTAAGCCATACATCTATCACACAACAACTAGCACATTAGTACCACATAATATTTACATATTAATTTTTAACCAACAAGGATAAGCAATAGTTTTCATAATCAAACACGGTCAAAGTCCAGACTCACTAATGTCTCCTAATAAACTCGATAAGACACACTAATGCAAATTTTCTGGTTCTCTAAGACCAACGCTCTGATACCACCTGAAGCATCCCGTTCATATCGAATATAAACGTCATGTACTCATTGGTGTCATTGCGAGGTATTGACCTCTATATGTGACATTTTTCAAAATCTGCATATGTTTTTATAATACAAACCATAACCTTTATTATAATCAAAGGTTCAAACAGCATAATAATGATTATCGTTTAGCGATAATCTTAGTTTTACAAACTTTACATTTGATAATAACAATACGATTTCCAACATATTTCACATTACAAATCTTCCGATATGCAGTTTTATTTTTGACACAAATATGCATACTCCAAATCCTGCTTAAATTCGGCATAATGCAGCGGAAGCTTTTAATTATCACCTGAGAATAAACATGCTTAAAACGTCAACATAAAGTTGGTGAGATATAGGTTTAATGCTAGCAGCGTTATAAATATAGACCACAAGATTTCATATACATAAACGTTTTAATAAAAATATTCTAAGTGGTTGAGCACTTGATAACCATACTTAACATTTAATCAACGTCGCATATTCCCTTTATTATGAAATCTCACTACACCGTACTAAGTGTAGTCACCGAAATGAAGTACTGTGCAACCGTTGAATACTGGTCGTCCAGTCCGGTTGGGGTTGTCAGGCCCGATAGATCTATCAACAGGATTCGTGTTTACAATACCTCATGTAAATAGTAGTTACCAAGTTACATGGAAGTATGCCAGTGGTACAACTCAACATATAATATATATTTTTAATCACTTGTGTCCATAACGTAAATCATAAAATGCATGTATTCTCATCCCGAAATATTTAGAGTTTAAAAGTGGGACTATATACTCACTTTTGCCTTGAAGATATATAACACAACCTGGTCTCCGATAGATATCACGATCCTAACCATATATATAATATATCAACATATTTTCTTTTCAAATAATCGTTTCATATATACTTATAATACTTTTAATATCTATTAGTCCGTAGTAAGTAGTCCGATGTTAGTGGTCCACAATTAGTTGCTCAATAAAATAAATAAAGACCCCATCGTATTCGTATTGATTGGAATTAATCTCGACCCATGGTACCATTTTGTCAAATGACGTGTTGCGTACATAAAGTACCGTGTTGTCAAATGACGTGTTGCGTACAATCATGAGGTCTTATGATTAATCTTCTCGTGTTGTTTACGGGTAGTCCTGAAATATGTAGAATCAAATCATGAGTAAATATATATGAAATATCATGTTAATTAGCCAAGATATGATTAGTATAGTTTTACTCCAATTAATTTCGTAGCTAAACTAGCTTCGGATACCCAATTTTGTTTTAGCCATAGTTTCTTCAATACAACTCCGTTTTTGTTGGTTCAACTTGCCACTTCCTTGGATCGAGCCATTATTTATGAATATCAACTGTAAATACCTTAGTTTGCATTCAAAATCACATTTTATAGGTCAAACTTTGGTGAATCTTATGAAAGTGATCATTTCCGTCGTAAAAACAACATCTAGACGATCATTTTTACAAAAATACTTACACTTTGAGTTACACCATGAGATTTTTATATATTAACATATTCATAAGAAATATCATTTTTCCAGAATATAAACTTCCAATTCAAAGTTTAAGATGATTTTTAATTATCCAACCCAAAACAGCCCCCGATTGCACTCCAACGATGTAGATTCAGTTTTAAGGTGTTCTTTGTAAAATCAAGTTGTATCTTGTTAAGTTAGCATATCATTATGATATATTACAGGTCTTGAAGTATTTTAAAAGTCAAGTTAGAAGGATCTATTTAGTTTGCGAACAAGTTTGAAATCATTCAAACTATGTTCTTGTTGTTATGATTTGTATATTTTTAATAAGATAGTTATAATTGAACAAGATGATGAACAAAGGTTATACCTCAAGTATGATGAAGAAAGTTACTGAATAAACAAGATATGAACTTATTCGTGATGACTTGGAAGATTAAGAAGTGAAATCATGAAAGAAACAAAGGTTGTAAGTAAGTTTATATCTTGATTTAAGATAATTAACTTACATGAATTGAATCAAAGTTGAAACATAGTTTTACCTTGATTATGAAGCTAGAAACTTATGAAGATCTTGAGGAACACATGAAGGTTAAAGATGAGAGAGTTTAGAAGATAATCTAGCTTGAAGAAAATTGATATGAAAGTGTATATGTATGTATATATAAGGATTTTTATTTTGATTTTTAGTTCATAAGTCTTGATTAATGACAAAGGATGGTTCCCACAAGTTGCTATCATGTCTCTTAATCATTCATGGCTGATCATTGGTATTTTCTATTGGTATATACCAATAGTAAATACATCTAGAAGCTGCATATAATACGGGTACATATACCCTAAGTATACGTGTAGAAATCTTGAGGGAACGGAACGAGAATTCAAATATAACTATCTTTTGTGAATATACTTATATTATTTTATGTATTTAAGCCCTTTAAAAGTGATAATGCGTATTCATATGATACTTGTATAAGCATTATAGGTTATAGGTATATATGTCAAAGAATGTTACGTATAGTTACCGTTTTGAAAACTTAAGTTAGTAGTCTCAAAGTATACTTATAACTCATTGTTATTAGTACACAATGATATGTTAAACCATCCTTAGATCATGTTAAATATGTATAAATACGTATATGTACACAATCGTATAATTATCGTATGTTATATAGTTCGTGATATCATCGGTCAAATTGGACGGTCAAACGTTGTGTAAAACTCTTTTCAAAAACATAAGACTCAACAATTTAGATTGCTTATCATGTTGGTAATATTTAATTTATGTAAATATTAATCTCATATGTATAAAATGATCGGAAAAATTCGGGTCGTTACAAAAATGCTCAAGCATTTAGAAATCAACAAGCTTCTATTCAAAATCTGGAACAAGAAGTAAGTAACCTAGCAAGGATGATAGGTGAAATAAAACCAAGGAATCTACCTAGCGATACAAATGCTAACCCCCGAAATGAAACAGATAAAGCCATTTCCACGAGAAGTGGTATTACACTCAAACCACCTGAAATACCTGTAATTTCTGATGACTCTATTCCCACTACACAGTCACCACAGCCTGAGCAAGATAAGGAAAAAAAACCGGTAGTTGAAAAGGTTAATGAAGATAATACAGTTAAGGCTAAACCTTATGTTAAACCATACCAACCACCACTTCCTTACCCGAGTAAAATGAGAAAAGAAAGACTTGAAGCCGAGCAATCCAAATTCTTGGATATGTTTAAACAAATAAATGTCAACCTTCCTTTCATTGATGTGATTTCAGGAATGCCAAGATATGCTAAATTCTTGAAAGATCTAATCACAAATAGAAGAAAAATGGAAGAACTCTCGGCTGTTACAATGGATGCTAATTGTTCTGCAGTGCTGTTGAATAAACTACCAGAAAAATTATCAGATCCAGGAAGTTTCACAATTTCATGTTTTCTGGGTAGTCTTAGTTCAATAGAAGCACTGGCAGATTTAGGTGCTAGTATAAATTTAATGCCATATTCATTATACGCTAAACTAGACCTTGGAGGATTGAAACCAACACGAATAAGCATACAACTACCCGATCGATCAGTAAAATATCCTAGAGGGATAATGGAGAACATGCTAGTTAAAGTTGGTACTTTAGTATTTCTAGTAGATTTTGTTATTCTGGACATGGAAGAAGATTCTCGAGTTCCTCTCATATTAGGAAGACCATTCTTAAACACGGCTAAAGTAATAATAGACGTGTTTGGTAAGAAACTGTCCCTAAGTATAGAGGACGAGAGTGTTACCTTTTCTGTTGATAGAGCCATGCAACAACCACAATCTGCAGATGATACATGTTATTATATTCAAACTATAGATTCACATGCAGAATTGTTAGAAGAATTTCCAGAATTACAAGGAACAGGAGAATGTTCTTTAGGAGAAGGAACTGAATCAATTGATGAAGCTGAAATGTTAGCTACACTTATGGCTAATGAATACGAACCAACAACGGAAGAACTTCAAATGTTGAAAAAGGAAGACAGATATCGATACAAATCAATGATAGAAGAACCACCGATATTAGAGTTAAAGCCACTTCCAAACCATTTGGAATACGCTTATATACATGGTGAATCTGAATTACATGTAATAATATCGTCTTCTCTTACATAAAATGAAAAATCTCAACTCATTTCTGTGCTAAAAGCTCATAAACCAGCTATTGCATGGAAGATTCATGACATTAAAGGTATAAGTCCTTCGTATTGCACACATAAAATCCTTATGGAAGAAGGTCATAAAACATATGTGCAACTCCAACGAAGACTAAATCCTAATATGCAAGATGTTTTTAAGAAAGAAATTATTAAACTGCTCGATGCAGGTTTAATTTATCCAATCTCTGATAGTCCATGGGTAAGCCCAGTTCAATGCGTACCTAAGAAGGGTGCCATGACTGTCATTACAAATGAAAAAGATGAGCTTATTCCTACTAGGACTGTAACGGGATGACGTGTTTATATTGATTATAGAAAACTAAATGATGCCACCAGAAAAGATCACTTTCTCTTACATTTCATTAATCAAATGTTGGAAAGGTTAGCTGGGAATAGTTACTATTGTTTTCTTGACGGTTTCTCCGGATACTTTCAAATTCCAATCGCACCAGTGGACCAAGAGAAATCCACGTTCACGTGCCCTTATGGTACTTTTGCTTACAAACGCATGCCATTTGGACTTTGCAATGCCCCTGCAACCTTTCAAAGGTGCATGATGGCGATTTTTCACGACATGATAGAAGAATGCATGGAAGTTTTCATGGACGACTTTTCAGTCTTCGGTGATACTTTTGAAACATGTCTAGTTAATCTTGAACGAATTCTTATTAGATGCGAACAATCAAATCTAGTACTTAATTGGGAGAAATGCCATTTCATGGTTAAAAAAGGCATCGTTCTTGGTCATAAAATTTCAAAGGAAGAAATTGAAGTGGATAGAGCTAAAGTAGATGTAATTGCTAAACTTCCACATTCCACCAATGTTAGAGGAGTTATGAGTTTTCTAGGGCATGCCGGTTTTTACCGACGTTTCATAAAAGACTTTTCTAAAATTGCCACTCCTATGAATAAACCCCTAGAAAAAGATGCTCCATTCATCTTTTCAGATGAATGCATCAAATCTTTTAATATTCTTAAAGAAAAACTCACTAATGAGCCGATCATGATAACTCCAAATTGAAATCTGCCATTTGAACTCATGTGCGATGCAAGTGATTTTGCAATGGTAGCCATTTTAGGTCAAAGGATTGAAAAATAATTTCAACCTATTTATTAAGCTAGTAAGACGTTACAAGGAGCACAAACGAATTACACAACTACTGAAAAAGAACTCCTTGCTATTGTCTTTGCTTTTGACAAATTTCGTTCATATCTCGTTCTAGCTAAAACGGTGGTCTATATCGACCATTCTGCTCTTAGATACCTATTTTCGAAACAAGATGCCAAACCACGATTAATCCGTTGGATCTTACTCTTACCAGAGTTTGATATTGAGATCCGAGAAAAAATGGGAGCAGAAAATCTCGCAGCTGATCATCTTTCTCGTCTTGAAAATCCTGAATTAGAAGTTCTAATTGAATCGGCTATACAAGATAACTTTCCTGATGAATATCTTTTGAAAATTGATTATAATGAAATCCCATGGTTTGCAGACTATGCAAACTACTTAGTATTTGGATTCCTTGAAAAAAGGGTTGTCGTACCAAAAACGAAAGAAATTCTTTAGTGATATAAAACACTATTTGGGAAGATCCACATTTATTCAAAAGTTGTCCCGATGGAATAATTCGCCGATGCGTATTCGAAGATGAAGCTAGTTAAATCTTAAACCATTGTCACACAGGACCAACAGGAGGGCATTATGGGCCTCAACTCACAGCAAGAAAAGTCTACGATGCTGGATTCTATTGGCCTACAATTTTCAAAGACGCACACCTTCTTTGTAAATCCTGTGATGCTTGTCAAAGGGCCGGAAAAATAAGTCAACATGATGAAATGCCACAAAATGTCATTCAAGTATGTGAAGTATTTGACGTTTGGGGTATTGACTTTATGGGTCCATTTCCAAAATCTCATAATAATCTCTACATTCTAGTTGCCATTGATTATGTATCTAAATGGGCGGAAGCACAAGATCTCCCGACTAACGATGCACGAGTTGTAGTCAACTTCTTAAAACGTCTTTTTGCAAGGTTCGGAACACCGAAAGCTTTAATAAGTGATCGGGGTACTCATTTCTGTAATAATCAACTTGAGAAAGTTCTCAAAAGATATGGAGTAACTCATAAAATCTCAACCGCTTATCATCCACAAACAAGTGGACAAGTTGAAAATACCAACCGAGCTTTAAAACGTATTCTAGAGAAAACCGTAGGATCAAATTCGAAGGAATAGTCCATGAAATTGGAGGATGCACTCTGGGCTTTTAGAACAGCCTACAAAACTCCAATTGGAACCACACCTTTTAAACTTGTTTACGGAAAAGCATGTCACCTTCCAGTAGAAATTGAGCACAAAGCATTTAGGGCTTTGAAGACGTGTAATCTTGATTTACATGAAGCCGGACATCTACGATTAAGTCAACTAAACGAATTAGAAGAATTAAGACATGAGGCATATGAAAATTCATTAATCTATAAGGAAAGAACGAAGAAATGGCATGATAAAAGAATCCGAAGTTCAAAAGAATTCAAGGAAGGATAACGAGTTCTTCTTTACAATTCAAGTTTCAAGCTATTTCCTGAAAAATTGAAATCAAGATGGTCTGGACCATTCATAGTAAAAAGAGTTTTCCCGTACGGAACAGTAGAGTTAATAAATTTAAATGGGATTGAATTTAAAGTTAACGGTCACAGAGTTAAACATTACATAGATAATCCAATGGAAGTTGAAGATGAAGTTAATCACAATTTCGACACCACAGCTAACTAAGTGTGGGAAGATTCGAATCTTTTAAGGGTAATATGAATTTCTGTTAGAGTTAGATGTTCTGTTTTCGTGTAGTTTTCGAAAATGGAATCCGAATGGTCTTTCCCTAGCAGACCTTAAAGAACTAGTCTTCTCCCTCCATTCTGAATTTTTATTTCTTTTAGGTTTTACGAAATGAAGAATTCCTATGATTTGAACCATGGTCTACTACTACACGCTATGATTACTAAACGTAATAATAACATCTTCCCGAGTGAACTGGTATCATTCATAAGAGGCAAAATGGACGAAGTGAGGAAAGAACTCAGGAAAGATCATCATAAGACATATTTTGGTAAAGGAAAATCAAAATCTACAACAAAAAGAAGAGCACGACACCTTGAAAGATGTCATAAATGCGGAAAATGGTCACACGAAGCTAAATGTTCAAACAATCAAACACATTCCAATTCTGAATTCGTTACTCTATGCAGAGAAGGACCATTCATATGTTTAGAAGAAAAGTTATTGAAAAATCGAGGTTACGCTTATGTAGCTATGGAAAACCAAATCGAACGACTCTCCTATGAGTCGGCTAAAGCAGGTCTCTGAGAATTCTATCTCACAGGTAAGTATGTACAGTTTTTATTTGTTTTTTTTTGCTTTTAACCTTTTGATAATAAACGCTGAATCGTTCGCTATAAAGTATTAAATTGATATTCAATAAAATTAGGTATGCGAAACCGAAATTATTGATATCATACGAAAATTTAATTCATCACTGCGAAATTTAACGTTTATTCATAAGGTATAAATATCTTTAATCAATCAATTTAAAATATTTCAGAAATTCGTCAGGAGTAAAACTAGGTAATATAGCCGAAATTACTTTAACCAAAAGAGGGACGTATATTTTTGATAATATTTGATTGATTAAAGTGGGATAAAAGACCAAAAAGATTTTTATTTTTATTTTTACCTTGTTTTTAAAATTAATATATAACTATAATATTTTAAATATAAAGTTGTAAAACAAATGTATAAATATTATTAATATTTATATGAAATTTTAATATGCATTTTAAATTTAAGTTTGGTGTGAATTTAAAAACAAAAATGTACTTTATTTCATTAAGTTAAAATTTTGATATTTAAAATTCGTCGTAAGTTGAAGACTAGGTTATAGAACCGAAATTGCTTTACCCGAGGGCGGGACGAGAAATTTTATTATCATTATTTTTAATCTTATTGATTTAAAGTATGCCAAAAACATTAAAAAACCCAAAAATCTTTGCTTTTATAACAATCGCTTTGAAATGACAAATTTTAAAAATTTAGTAGAGGGACGAACTAGGTCAATGTACCGAAATGCCCTCAATCTAAAAAGAAACAAATTTTAAATTAATTAATTATTTGTTTTATAAGTAAAAGGTTTTTATTAAAAAAAAAAAATACCCTATGCGATCGCGTGGGCTGGGAAATCCGGTCAGAATCAAAAGGGCACGAGCTGCTCTCTGTTCCCCACTTTTACACACACATATTCACGAGCAAACACCCAAAAACACATCTAAAATCATCAATTTTTCATCAAATCTCTCCAAATTCTTGCTATAATCCGTTCCAATCATGCCTTTCTTCAGATGGGGAAGCAAAAAGGTAGAAATTTCACCCCTAAACTCATAATTTTTCTAATTTTTGTGATAATTATAATTAATTGTTCAAATTTAATTTTGATGATTTCTAGCTTAATTAGAGTTAAATTGTTAGTATATTATGCTTTTATAACCTAGATTGATGCTATTTGTCATGATTTGAAGCCTTAAACTTCAAAATTTTTAGAAATCTGGGGTTTGTGTTCTTGAGCAATTTGGGGCTTTTTGATATAAATAGGTTATGGCCAATTTTTGTTATGAATTATTGCTAAATTAAGTAGTGAAACATGTTTAGGTTGCTAAATGATCCAAACTTTGATCCTAAACATGATTTTTGAACATCAACGTGGACTTTTTAAGTCTAAAATTCATGAACTTGATTAAATTGATGTAATTGCCATTTGAAACTTGTTTAATTGCTAGTAATGGTTATTTTAACATGTTATTTGAGTTGAATGCTTATGAACTTTGTATACCTTTTCATATATGCTTATTTGAAAAATTGTAGAATTGATAAAAATATGAAAATGAGTATAAGTTTAATATGGATTAAACATGATATTGTAATTGTTTTAATTTATTACTTTGCTAACACTAATGCATATTTGGATGCACAAATTTTGTGTTTAATGTGTTTTGCAGAGAAATACAGATACGGACGGTGCATCATCGTCTAGACAACATGAACAAGAACCTGAACAAGAACCTGATCAAGAACCACAACCGGAACCACAACCTGAACAACAACAACATTATGATCAACACATGCTATATTATGAGCCGGAACCACTGTTTTACGCTCATTATCGTCAATTTCAGCCTCACCCGAGGATTATGCACCCACTTATCGATGACCAATAGATACATCCCAACCTAAGATTCGATTGTTGTTGGACAGAATACCCGAAATTTCAAAAGAACATGCACATTCTTTACCACAAAAATATTGAAATGCCTCGGGTAATCGATTAGGAGCCTTTGGAAGCGGTTAAACTAGCCGAACCGGTTAGGGATTTACTAGTTCAGAGGTATGATAACTCTGCATTTAACGATTAGATCCGCTTATTTACTACACGTAGAACTATATATAGAGAATGGTGTGCTGAAATGCTTAACACTATAGAGTTAAATAATGAAGTTACTATGATAGGAGATAAAAGTTTTATTAAATTTCTTTTAGGAGGTACAATGTACAGAATGTCCATGTTAGACATGGCTAGTGCTTTACTGATCTACACTCCCGCTGAGATTATTACACCTGATTGTAATAGTTTAATTGCTGAAGGTGAAAGAGTAGATAGAATTTTGACGCTAACGCCATATGGAGGCGTATGTCAAGATTTAGGGAATTTACACGGGGTGAAAGACACTCCTACTTAGATATTGATAGAGCAGAGCTCCGGATAATACATAGATTCTTAGCGAACTCGATTACACAACGGGGTAGAAACAAGGAAAAAATGACCCTAAACGATTTATTTTACCTTAAGTGTATTCGAGACCCGAGGAGCTTTGTTAACATTCCTTATTGCGTAGGCCACTATTTGTCTAAAGTTGTTGAGGGTATGCAAGCAGGAAGTATTATAGGGGAGGTATTTTTGTTACTCTCATTGAAGAGTACTTAGGTGTAGATTAAGAGCATGGGGGTCCGATGGTAGAGATTGAGGAACAAGACGAGTGCATTGGCTTGCAGGTTATCAAAGTGCAAAGGTACTAAAACGGAGGCATAATATGCCAATACCATATCAGGGCACCCATCCACAGGTAGAGAGGGGTTCGGATGAGGAGATGGAGGAAGCAGATGACATTAGGGATGTCATTAAGGATAGTTATACTGATGTCTTCCAGCATGTAGATGAGGTGGAAATGAATAACCAGGCTAGGCATCATCAGTATGAGCAGTGGAGAGCCGCGGATGAGTATGAGCACTCCAGGCGATGCCAACACGATAGCTGGCAAGTTCATCAGCACCAAATCATGAGCCAGCTATCATATCGGGTACTACATAACTACATCCCGACTCGACCTGCTTACTATCCACCACATCAGCCTGACATGCAACCACCCTTTGACCTGTACGACTCTAATCAAGCCTACCAGGACACCTATCACCAACCATGGAACCCGAGCGATGATATGAACTGGAATCCCTATCCAAATCAATAGTGTTCCATTGGTGATTTCTTATCTTTTATTATTTTTATCTATTTATGTTAAACATTTAACATTTTGATACTTTTATGTAATGTTTAACATTTTTATTATTTTGTACTAATATTTTATTTTTGTAATTTGAAAGTGGGATATTAAGTCCCATTTCAAAATACCATGCATGTTTATATTTGTATTGTATGTATTTTATTTCATGAACACAACAGGGTAAAACAGCGAACTTTCAACGACTGGCATTAAGTTCAGCAAAAGCAACTAATTTTGACGACAAGATGCAAAATAAATGTGATATAACAACTGCATGAATGAACAAATGATGTGCATCATTTATCATTTAAACAAACAACAATATGTTTGGAAACTTTGGTAAAATTTAATCATTTTTCTATGCTAATCACCCTCAATAATTTAAATTGTTACTGATTTCTTGCAAATGAGGGAATTGCATGATCTTAAGTGTGGGAAGGGATTAAATTCTTTCGGATTTAAAAAAAAAATTGACTTATACACTTGGTTTAATAGCCACCGTTAAACTTTACTAGTAACGCAGTAGTTGTATTAGAATCTAGTGCTCTCTGATAATAAAGAACAGCCCTAGTCTTATATACTGACTACCCACTTCTAGTAAAATTTTTAAAAAAATTTCAACTAAATGAACTCAAAATCATGTTCATACATATTTATGAACGATAAATTTAGGTGTTAACACCGAAATTATTGTTACCTCGGAAAGGACATAAATTGAAAAACAACCCAAAACGCTTGAATTCATTTTAAATGGAATAGAAGAGAATAAAAAGCAAATAAAGAAATATAAAAGCCAAGTGTGGGAAAAATTTACCAAGTTATTTAAAACATATCACATATTTTTGTACAAATAATTGAAGATACTTTTGTTTTGGACGATATTAATCAGTTTTACCCAGTTTATTGTAATATAAACGGAATGTAAAAGGAAGTAAAGTCTTCCGAGAAAAAGACACGCACTTCTTGATTTCGGTCAGGAATTTGTCGTCCAGACTAGTTGCAGAGTCTACGAAAAACCTTGAAAAGTTTTCTCGAAAATCAGCTGGAAATCCACGGACCTCAGCATCAAACAAGGTCGCCAAGTGGTCAGACTTATCCTAATCATGAGAGGATCTGTCTCGTACAATGGGGAGCACCGAGAAAATTAGCTTATAAGACTAATGAATCAGATCCCCAGAAAGGATAATCTCCTTAAAAGATCAAAAATCAGCTTTTAAGCCTGATATTACTCAATCCTTGAGATTGACCTTAAAGATTGAGAATTACAAACTCATGGAATTCGATGATATCTAAACTCGAGCTTGAACGAGAAAATATTTTGATCAAATTACAAACCAATTTGTTTTCTGAAAACCCATTTTCAATGCGTTCATTACCATTGAACGTAAAATCCTAGGAATTTACATGGAATTCATTAGGTCACCTGAACCAAATCGGGTGTCAATCGTAAGAACAGTGGTTGCATAGCATGGTCAAAAATAGGACCATGTGCCAGACTAAAAAACTATAGGGTGATCTTTACTATTGCTCCTACAAAGGATAGTAATTGCATCCGACACGTTATAGACCATAATCAAAAGCATGTCATTAGACATTGCCTTAACAGTTGCTTGTTCAACGCTTTCCTTTACAACTGGACGGTAGTTTACCGAAAGGTAATATACAGAGCAAGTATACTGGATGTGTTGCTTTCCTAATACAAGGTTAGCAAGTGGGTGACACAAAACCATAAGTTTTGAGCTAAAATTTTAAAATCTGAAACCCATAAAACCCACAAAAACATTTTGCAAACACCGGTGAAGGGTTATTCCTGAAAACTTATCAAGGGTAAAAGCTAGATTGAATTTTCAAAAGATCAAATGTTTTCATAAAGATCCAATTTCCAAAAGGATCTAAATTTTTATAGTCATGTGGGACTGTAAACCACATCGTTACTACCATTATTCATACCGCTGTATCAAAATCATTGATGTACATAGTGTGAAGAATAAAGAAGTGATTCTAGTATAGTTATATTCAAGTTCTATATTACTTGAGGACAAGCAACGCTTAAGTGTGAGAATATTTGATAATTCTAATAACGAACATATATTTCATAGCATTATCCTTCAAGAAAGACAAGCTTTTAGTTGCAATTGTTCTATTTACAAGTGATATTCGTTTAAATAATAAAAGGTGAAGGCAAACGACAGATTCGACGATTTGAAGACGCAAACGACCAAAAAGCTAAAAAGTACAAAGTACAATCCAAGTGGTTCAAATTATTGATGAGAAACGTCTAGAAATTACAAGAGTACAAGCCGTGAAACGCAAAGTACAAGATATTAAATCGTACGAAAGGACGTTCGAAAAACCAGAACTGGGACCTGAACCAACTATCAACGCGCGACGCACAGGGCCTAAAATTACAAGTCAACTATGCACATGAATATAATATAATATATATATAATTATATAAAATTATATATATTATATTTTATTATTTAAATGTGTCGGCAAACAAAAAAACAAAGTAATGTGAGCTGTCCCAGATATCCATGCGATCGCATGGCCAGAAGGCACATATCCCATGCGATCGCATGGCCTCAAAAACTTGGTCAGGTCCTATAAATTGCAAGTTTGGGAGACGAGTTTAACACACCTTCATCAATTACTCTCTGCTCTCCCTCAATATATATTTATATTTTAATTATAATTTTAATTTTAATATTAAGTTAATAATAATAAGGTTATAGTGGCGAATGTTTTAAGTTTGTAAGTAGAAATTATGTCCGTGTAACACTACGCGATTAATACTCATTGTAAGTTATGTTCAACCTTCTTAAATTAATGTCTCGTAGCTAAGTTATTATTATGTTTATTTAAGCCGAAGTAATCGTGATGTTGGAATAAATATTAAGACGGGGTTATTGGGCTTTGGACCATAATTGGGGTTTGGACAAAAGCCCGACACTTGTGGAAATTGGACTATGGGCTATTAATGGGCTTTATATTTATTTAACTGAATGATAGTTCGTTAATTTAATATAAAGATTTACAATTTGAGGTAATTATAAATAACCACATACACTCGATCGGACACGATGGGCGAGATATTTATAAATACTAATAATCGTTCATTTAACCAGACACGGGAATGGATTAATAGTCCATGGACTCATTAAAACAGGGGTGGATTACATACAAGGGCACTTGGTGTAATTGTTAACAACGTATTAAAACCTTGTTACAGTTTAAGTCCTCAATTAGTTGGAATATTTGACTTCGGGTATAAGGGTAATTTGACGAGGACACTCGCACTTTATATTTATGACCGATGGACTATTATGGACAAAAACCAGATGGACATATCGAATAATCCAGGATAAAGGACAATTAACCCATGGTAGTAAATTAAAATCAACACGTCAAACATCATGATTACGGAAGTTTAAATAAACATAATTTCTTTAATTTATATCTCATCATACTTTTATTTACCGTCTTTTTATTTATCGTATTTTAAATTACTGCAATTTTATTTATCGCACTTTTATTTATCGTCATTTACTTTACGCTTTAAATTAAGTTATTTTTATATTTAATATTTTACATTAGGTTTTAATTGTGACTTAAGTGTAAAATCAACAAACCGGTCAATAAACGGTAAAAAATCCCCCTTTATAATAATAATAATACTACTTATATATATATATATATATATATATATATATATATATATATATATATATATATATATATATATATATATATATATATATTTATAAAAATATAGTTTAAAATATATATAGCGTTAAACTCAGCTAGCTCCCTGTGGATCGAACAGGACTTACTAAAAACTACACTACTCTATGATTAGGTACACTACCTATAAGTGTTGCAGCAAGGTTTAGGTATCTCCCATTCTATAAATAAATAAATAAGTTGTGTAAAATTGTATCGTATTTAATAGTATTTTGTAGCAAAAATAATAGTATTACGTACTACACCTCGCACACATCAAGTATTTTTGGCGCTGCTGCCGGAGAATGCCTCTATAATAAAAAAAATTAGTTTTTAAGCTATTTTTGTAAAAATATATTTACATAAGTTTTAGATATTAAAAACAAAAATATAAAAACAAGAAAAAGAAAAAAAATATATATCTATATTTTTAAAGTTTAGTTAAATAAAAAAAAGTTTATATTTTTATAGTTAAAAGTTATAAAAACTAATAAGTAAATTAATTTTTTTATAAGTTTTATTTAAATTATTTTATTAAAAATCAGAAGAAAAAAACTAAATTCGGGCCACCAACTGTAGCAGCCCAACATCTGATCTGGAATTATGGGCCATGCGATCGCATGGCATAACAACCTACACTCCATGCGATCGCATGGAGTGAGGTGACAGGTCTGAAACCTCAGACGTATGATTAGGGTTACGGATATTATTATTATTATTAATTAATTAGTTAATTAGGGTTTAGTTTATTTAATATTAGTTTAGTTTTAAATTAAGTTTGTATTTTAAGTTTTAATTAATTATAAATTAATACTTTTATAAAATAATAATATAAAAATAATATTTTTATAAAAATAAGTAATTTTATCATTTTTGTTTCTTTTTATAAATTGTATATTTTAAACATATAATTCGTAATTTGTATTTTTATCGTTCGTAATTAGTTTTAAGATTAGTTTTTTGCCGTAGTTCCTTTATATTCCTAGATTTTTAGGCTTTGCCGTAAAATCCCTTAAGTGCTTTTTCTTTAGATTAAGATTTAGGCGCTTTAGAATTTTACGACGTCGCTTATCGCTTTAATTTTTAATAGATTTTAGTGCCTAATGAAGTTATTGCCGTTTTGGATATAGAATTCCTTTTAAGCTTTAATTCCTTTAGACGCAATATTTAATATTTAGTTTTTAGACTTTTAAGTTTCGACGTTTACTTTCTTATTATTATTTTTGGACCTTTTATTTTTTGACATTTTTCGACGCACTCTTTTTCTTTCTCATTTTTACGCTCTAGTTTTTAGGACATAGATTTTATCTTCAAAATTTCGACGAAAAATTATTTTTAGCGCTTAAATTGATAGACATCCAAAATTTTCTGGTTCGTAAGTTGGATTTGTTAGTGGCGAGTTGTGGGCTTCAGATTTAAAGGGTCCTGGCTACCTGCTGCATCTATTGGCTATTCGAAATGTGGGCAAAATCAGAAAAGTCTATTAATTTGATAACTTATATAATTTTTTTTATTTTTATAACTAATAGGATATTCAGTGAATGCACCGAGCAAAACGTTCACCACCTTTCATACGTTCACCTCCCGTAACGAGATCAAGACATCTAGCCAACATTGTCGCCGTTGATTTCTCTTTAGAATCATCATCAAGTCGACCAAGTACTCCGATTCAAATTTTCAATAATCCATTTTTTGAACCCAACCTCACAATTGAGAACCCGGAGGATATTCAAGGACAATTCAGAGATCCTGAACCACTAACCATTCCTCCTGAACCACAAATCATTCATCCGGGGATTGTTGAGGAAGAAACCATTAAATCAGAATCCTCTAATGATTCAGATTCAACAAATTCAATCATGGAAAATCAGGAACATCTAAGTACGGAAGATCGAATGAGAGCTACACGCACTGGCCAAGGTCATGCCATTACTCAACCAGACATTAATGTGCCAGATTATGAAATCAAGGGAAAAATCCTACACATGGTAACTAATTAATGCCAATTTAGTGGTACACCAAAAGAAGATCCAAACGAACATCTTCGTACCTTTAATAGGATCTGTACTCTATTCAAAATCAGAGAAGTTGAGAATGAACAGATCTATCTCATGTTATTTTCCTGGACTTTAAAGGGAGAAGCCAAAGATTGGTTAGAATCGTTACCTGAAGGGGCGATTGATACATGGGATGTTTTAGTTGAGAAATTTCTTAAAAGATTCTTTCCGGCATCTAAAGCCATGAGACTTCAAGGAGAAATTGTTACGTTCACACAGAAGTCAAATGAAACTCTATATGAGGTGTAGACAAGATTTGGAAAGTTGTTGAGAGGATGTCCTCAACATGGTTTAGACACTTATCAAATAGTACAAATATTCTATCAAAGATGCGACATTACTACATGAAAAGACATCGACATAGCAGCTGGTGGTTCTATTACGAAGAAAACCGCAACTGAAGCTTACAAAATTATTGATAACACAGCCTCCCACTCACATGAGTGGCACCAGGAAAAAGATATTCTTCGTTCATCTAAAGCGGCTAGAGCCGATTCTAGCCATGAATTTGATTCCATTTTCGCAAAGTTAGATGCTTTCGAGAGACGAATGGAAAAGATGACTAAAGATATTCACGCAATACGAATTAGTTGTGAGCAGTTTGGAGGACTACATTTGATAAAAGATTGTCTCAGTATTGAACAAACAATGGAACAAAGAGAGAATATTTCATACATGAACCAAAGGCCTGGAAATAATTATCAGAATAATTATCAACCGCCAAGACCAACTTACAATCAAAATCAGAATTATAACCGAAATGTTCCATACAACAACCAACAAGGTCCTAGCAATCAACAAGTATCTAACAATACTTAGAATCAGCAAAGACCTATTTTTTCCAAATAAACTACCACAAACCGATGATAAAAAGCCAAATTTAGAAGATATGATGTCTAAGCTAGTTGAATCTCAAACGCAGTTTTTCACATCTCAGAAACAAACGAATGAACAAAATGCTCAAGCATTTAGAAATCAACAAGCTTCTATTCAAAATCTAGAACAAGAAGTAAGTAACCTAGCAAGGATGATAGGTGAAAGAAAACCGGAGAGTCTACCTAGCGATACAAATGCTAACCCCCGAAAATGAAACAGCTAAAGCCATTACCACGAGAAGTGGTATTACACTCAAACCACCTGAAATACCTGTAATTTCTGATGACTCTATTCCCACTACACAGTCACCACAGCCTGAGTAAGATAAGGAAAAAGAACCGGTAGTTGAAAAGGTTAATGAAGATAATACAGTTAAGGCTAAATCTTATGTTAAACCATACCAACCACCACTTCCTTACCCGAGTAAAATGAGAAAAGAAAGACTTGAAGCCGAGCAATCCAAATTCTTGGATATGATTAAACAAATAAATGTCAACCTTCCTTTCATTGATGTGATTTCAGGAATGCCAAGATATGCTAAATTCTTAAAAGATCTAATCACAAATAGAAGAAAAATGGAAGAACTCTCGGCTGTTACTATGAATGCTAATTGTTCTGCAGTGCTGTTGAATAAACTACCAGAAAAATTATCAAATCCAGGAAGTTTCACAATTCTATGTTTTCTGGGTAATCTTAGTTCAATAGAAGCACTGGCAGACTTAGGTGCTAGTATAAATTTAATGCCATATTCATTATACGTTAAACTAGACCTTGGAGAATTGAAACCAACACGAATAAGCATACAACTAGCCGATCGATCAGTAAAATATCCTAGAGGGATAATGGAGAACATGCTAGTTAAAGTTGGCATTTTAGTATTTCCAGTAGATTTTGTTATTCTGGACATGGAAGAAGATTCTCGAGTTCCTCTCATATTAGGAAGACCATTCTTAAATACTGCTAAAGCAATAATAGACGTGTTTGGTAAGAAACTGACCCTAAGTATAGAGGATGAGAGTGTTACCTTTTCTGTTAATAGAGCCATGCAACAACCACAATCTACAGATGATACATGTTATAATATTCAAACTATAGATTCACATGCAGAATTGTTAGAAGAATTTCCAGAATTACATGGAACATGAGAATGTTCTTTAGGAGAAGGAACTGAATTCAAGTTTTTCTAAAACTTTCAATCTACGACTAACCTCACGGATGACCGCAGCTCAACCGCAGTTTTCTCTGTTACCAAATTCATCCACTTTAAGTTAGACCACTTTGAGGCATCCATAATTTGCAACACCTTTTTAACATACTTATAATAGTTGCCTTCTTTGTTTTCAAAAGAGTTTTGAAGCAAAAGATGTTAATCTTGATTAATCACACATAAGGACACCTTAATGACAATCTAACTTGAAATAAGATTAAACACACAAGTGTTATATCTTTTTATCCTATTACATAATGTCATTTAAACATACTAATAATGGTCATTAAAGTCCTAATTAAAGAGGTGCTCTCCCATTAGTTTTAAGTACCATTGTATGTATGTAAATGTAATTAGTTCAAGCTAGTCAAGGTTGTTACAAGGATCATTAAGTTCCAACTAAATCCAAACTAGTTCAATTAGGATGTAACAAGGTTCTAAAGAGCTAGATACTTCCATCAAAGAAAAGACAAATGGTTAAAGTCATGGGTTATGAAGTTTGGATGGTTTCAAATTGACATGGAGCAAAATTCAGCATTTATCTCTTTTAGAATCAATGAAATAAGTCTCAAGAGAATATGCTTTCCTCATTTGCAAGCAACCAATGGAGCTTAATACTTCCATCCATGTATTGACAAATTATTGAAGACTTGGGATATGAAGTTTGGAGTATTATGGTTTGTCACAAGATTAGATGTTGACACATGCATATAATTCTTACAAGAAGAATTTTGGAAGGTTACTATTTGTCAAGTATCACATGCATACTTACCTCTCTTGGATAAACAATTTTATGACAATGGTAAACCAAGGAAAATATGCCATCCTTATTTGTAGAATGCTTCCAAGACCATTGCAAGTAACTTTGAATCTTTGGTTAGTTGTTTCAACGGCTATGTGTACCACTTCATGCAATTCTATTTTGCCTATTTAAACAAGGCATGAAGATACTTGAAGACTACCTCTTTCCAACATACTTTCAAAGTCATATCAACTAATCTCCCAAGCCTTAAGCACAAATCTATGGAGAGATTACAAGAAATAAAGAGAGATTCTACTTATACTAAGTAGAATTGTAATGTAAACTTTATGCTTAACATTTGTATCTTTAAGTTTACATTGTGAGATACTTCCTTGGAGGGGTTAAGGAAGTTAAATGGTTCTTGTGATAGGAAACATCTATCTTACTTAATGATTCAACTTCCTTAAAGGGATCTAGGAAGTTGATTAATTTCTTGGAAATTAGTACTTGTCCAATGTAAAGACAAGTTTGATCTAAGTAAGGTTGGTGTGACCTATTGAAGAACTATGGGTGATTGTAAGCTTAGCTATAAGTTTACTTGTGAGCTATCTTCTTAAAAGGATCTAGATGGTAGTTGTGATTTCACTAGGTTAGAGCATTAGGATCTTGTAGTAAGAGGTTTTGGTGATTGTGAATTCTTCAAAGGGACGTAAGGGTTCATAAGTAGCGGCTTATCGGGGAGCTAGTGTTGTATCCGGACACTCCACCGGGTTTGGGGTATCATAGTGAAGAAAACTCTCAATTCTTAGAATTGGGGTGTGGATTAAGGTGGATTCGTTAACATCCACCCGAACCACTATAAATCCTTGTGTTTGTGCATTTTACTTTATTTCATATATAGTCTAACAAACACAAGCATACTATTTTGTTAAAACTAGTTTCTTGGACTTGAAAACAATATCATTGTTGAACACAACATCCACGGTCTCATCTACGGTCGACCGTAGGATATCCTAAACCGGAAAAGTTTTAACAAATCGATTTTTGGAACTATTCACCCCCCCTCTAGTTCCTACAATTGGTTTTAGAGCGGTTACTCGAACCTTTGCTCTAAAAATGTTTTTGCTTGTGTCAAAAATTAGTTTATGCAAAAACCTGAGCTAAAAGGTCTTGGAACTAAACTCTTCATACTTTGGGGGAATCTTGATCCATGGAACTTTATTGAAATGGGGAGTTTGTGTATACAAAGTTCTCAACACGACAAGGGTCAAGTATGGGTTTGAAAAATTAAAGATGGGTCTCAAGAAGAACCTCAAAGGAAAAGTGTCATGGCAACTCAAGCTACATCAAATACAAATGCAACATGGAATGATGGTGAATATGATGAAGCTTGCCTTCTATGACAACACGATAGCGAGAGTCAAGAAAGGAACATGAATGCTCAAACTTACATCCATTACATTGAGGAAAAATACCACCATTCATATGGTGAGGTAAGCTTGTTTGCGTTTAGTAAGAATCCATAAATTAATAGGTGAACAAATATTGTGTACTCTAAATGTTGTGATAATTAACAAAACATTGATTAAAATGAAACAAACTTGAACAAAGAAATATTCTTTAAATAAACAAGCTAATTAAAAAAGAAAAAGGAAAAAAATTAATCCCACTATGGGATCTCAACCATCCCACTATGGGATCTTGTTCTGTTCAAATTTTTGTAAAATCACACCCGATTCCATTTAAGTATGTAAAGAAAAATGTGGGGTTGAGACAAGATCACAACTATAAGTACATAATAGAAGCACCTAGAAACTTGCCATGAAACTTAGGTCAATGCAACGTATGGGATAATTGAAATTACTTGTGCCTTGAATCCTTGCATGAGTTATTGCTTAATGTGTGCTTGATTAGTTGATCTTACATGCTAGAATACTTAGGTTGTCACACAACTTAGAGCCTTAAGTGATATATATAATATCTAAGATTAGACTCTAAGCATCTATATAAGTGTTCTCGAACAAAAAGTTACTTAGAGGTAATTATAACTTGAAACCAAAAATTACTAGATTATGACTATTTTGAAAAAGAAAAAGAATTGCCTTTCTTCAAAAATGATAAAAAGTGGTGATATAGTAAAAGTGATTTTTAAAGTCAAAGATTCTAAATGATAAACCAATACTTGGCTATAAAAGACACCTTGAGTAAACCTATCACATGTTTTTTTAAAACACACTTCATAAAACTCAAAATAGTGCCAAATTAGTCGGCGGTCGAGCCTATGGTGAACCGTGGATCGACCGCATAGGCTCTGATCAAAATGTGCTTTTGCAATTTTAAGATCGGCCATGATCTGATACTTTTAGATGTTGATTCTTTGTAAATTGGTTATAACATTACTTTTACATTGTTTATTGAAAAGATCTAAACATTTGCTAAATGTAAAGCTATTTATTGTCATCAAATGACACTTGTTTATATAAATGATAGTGATTCCCAAACAACTATAAGTGTACACGATAAATTATTCTCACTCAAGACATGAACTTGGTTTATCAAATCTTATAATATAAACATGTCTAAAAGGATAAACTCTAGTGTTTGAGAAAGGTACTAAAATAGGTTAGGGTGAGAATATTTAATGCAAACAACCCCGGACCCAACAAACATTGGGTACCACTTTTTGTTTTTCTAACAAGTTGTAGGTGGAAGAAGATGTAATCACAAGTACTCAAAACACATGTCCATGATAAATATGTCACCTCGATCACAAAGAACATGATGACGTAATGGACATATTTGAAGAACCATTATCGGTAGAGGTAACATCTCTTGCAAGTAAATGTGCTACTTGAGTTTTAGCTTTCTATGTGCATATATCTTAACATGCTAGTTAGGTCACAACTTATTTGAAAGTAGAAACATGTTATGCATACAATTAGGTAGAATGTCTTATATGCTTTTAAGTGAAATTGGTGAAAAGATAAGAACATGTCAATATGTGCGTTGCATCAATACATGTTTTTAAATGGCACATAATATTAGATCACACGACCATGAAACTAATCATTAGCGATCTACCTAAAAGTAATATATGATGATCACTAAGGGAGCTAAAGTGTTAAAAAAATCATTCTCATTAGTTTGCTTCAACAAAGTTAATATTTGATAAACAATGATAGCAAATAGAATCATGTTAAACAAATCTTAGGAGACATCAATAGGAGTCAAATTAGATTTGAAGTGTGTAGTCTAAGTTCTTCGTTTTCTAGGTATATTAAAGATTTCCAAAGTTCAACTTTGTAGTCTTAGTAAAGGAGTTATATATGATTTCCATCATCTATGCTTAAGGAGATATATTCGTGATGATAAGACTCATTCTAGGCTTATACCTAAAGTACAAAAAGAAAATGATATTATTCTTGTCTAACTTGCTAGAGTAGTAGTCATTAATAAAAATTGTTAGTTAAACGCATAAGCGTTTGTTGAGTTGTTAAAATGTCTAAAACACACTTAGACATATTAGGACGGATGATTCTAAATCTTTGAGGTTAGAAAGCTTTAAGAATAATTCATGCTCTTAATTTCTAACCTAGAATTAGGTTTGCGTCAAACTAACACCTAGAACAAACAAGTAAAATGAAAAGTTTCACTATCCTTTTAGATAAGTTCTAAGGCATTAGACACACTTATGGAAATCAATGCTAGATTATCATTCAAAGGTGTATGTGTACATCTCTAGGATAGTATTTAGAAAGAAAAACCTAACTAGGTCTAAATAGACGTCCGAGTAGCCTTAAGGAATAATCGAACATACTTGAAAAGGTTATATCTTTGTGTCTTGAATGTCTTGATAAACTTAGGACATACTTGCTTGATCATGTGTGTAAAATTATAAAAGTTGGAAATACATTATTTGCTAAGAAAAGTAAGAATAAAATGTTAATAGATGTTCATGACTTGGTTATTGATCCAATTAACCATTTTTCTTGTGAAAAGTTCTTTGAAATCACGGATGATAAGTTTGAAATATACTTGATAGAGAAACTTGAATGCTTTATTGTATGAATTACACTCTAGGCTTAACTCTAGGCTTCCGCTCATTATACAATAGGTGTAAACTGCATAATCTTTCTCTTTATCTCTCACATGTGCCATATATGTGTTCATTAATTGTATAAGTGTGTGTGATATATCTACCTACCATATTTGTATGCTTATATGTTCTTATATGTGCAAATCTATTTGTCATACTCGCATGCTCACATGTTCTTCACGCTTGACAACTTGAGTTATCTCTTTCGAATTTTAACGTGCCAATTGAATTTTATTTGTGAGGGCATTGTGCTTAATATTTGCTACATCCAACATGCTATATATATTTCATCATGCTTATGTGCTTACATGCTTATGATTCATTAACATGTTGAAAAATTATGCTTGGATATTTTTGTGAACATAGAACACTCCAAATTGTTAACTAAAATACATCGACAATGTTAACCGGTTAACATTATTCATTGTCAAGTTAATAACATTATGTTGACATGATGATAATTATCTTAGATCATAATTTTTGAGTGCTTGATAAGTAATTGGATATTAGCTTGTTTGCCATGAACTCTGTGATTGCTTGTTATGTTATATCATTTAAGTACACTCTGGGGCTATATTTGAATAGATAACTAAATAAGTAATGATTTAACATATATCATATTTTGATATCAATTGTGAGTTAAATGCCTACTCGGTTTTGTTATTTAGGTTATGAATATGCTCATCAAAATTCATGCTATGGAACATGCCTCTATTTGATTATCATGATTACTTGCTTACTATGCATGATTGTAACTTGTAGTGTGAATTCTAATTGAGCTTATTATGTATGATTGCTTGTTTTTGATGTGATATATGTTTACTATAATTATTCTTGAGTTCTATGTATGCATATATTTCTAACAATGCTTGTGAGACTTCAAACGCACTGTTATGCTCATCACCCAAGCAAAGGAAAGTCCAAATATGTCACACTTTCAAGCCATTAAAAGGATCTTTAGAGAAATCTAAAGGGTTCTATGCATCATAAATATCATGTGCCTTGGAGATTTGGATAATGATGGATAGCTACTATTTAGAAGAGTGGTGTATGTGCATTAGTTGGTTTATGCATAACCTCTTGGCTCTCAAAGGAACAAACACTTGTAGCTCTCTCTCTCTCTACAATCAAAGTCGAGTATATAGCAATTGAAATATCATGCGCTCAAGGCTTATGGATGAAACAAACTTTTCTCGATTAAGGTACCACTTCTTCCAAAACTCATATATGTGTGCATCCTCTTGCTAAATTTGGAGTAGTCAACCTAATAAGTGATTATTTGAACACCAATTTACCTTTGATCATTACAAGTAAAATATTACCATGCTCTATATGTTTAGGTTATACATATGTTCATCACTAAGTATACAAAGACATATGCTCTTAGTTGAATAACTTGAAACTCAGTGTATGATTTTTCAGTGATAACTTATCATGTGGATAACGTTTCGACTTATCATATATGCCTTAATGATCACTATTGCTTGACATGCTATGCTTATGATATGTTCCATGCATGTGTCCTTACATGATTGTTGAAACTACTATGTTATATGTTCCATGCATGTGTCCTTACATGATTGTTGAAACTACTATGTTAGTATCTATAGTGTTGCATGATATGGTTACGTGTGATGCTCTTAATTTTTTGCCATGCTATGTTATGCTTATGTTTTAACATGCTTGTTTGAACTTACTCTTATGCTCTAGCATCTAAGCTTAAATATGATTGTTATGCATGATTGGTTGCTTGACAATTGATCTAATGTATATTAGTATTTGCATGCTACTCTCACTTATGTTTTCACATTGTGCTATGTGCAATATGTATACCATACTATGCTATATGGTTCTACATGCTTGCTTAAACCTACTTGCTTATATACATTCCTGAAATTGGAAGAACTAGTAAGGTAATGTTGGTACTTAATGATAATGTTGCATGCTACACTAAGGCTTCTGCTCACTACCTGTTATGTCACACACGCATGCTATACTATTCATTAACTCTGATATGTGGTGGTTCATATGCACTTTTGATCTTACATGCTTTCTAACGATCACATGTATTGGTCAAAGTGTTCACTCCACTATCTTTGTTATCTATGAAACACAATGATTCTTATGCTGGCTATATATTATTATGTGTGTGCACTAACCCTTGATTGAAGGTTTATCCAGCTCTTTAAGTTCATATCATTCCTCACTCGATCTTATGACTATGTATGTTTCAAGGGGGAGCGATACTATCTTTTGCTATGTACGATTTAAGGGGGAGCATTACTCTAGGGTGCGCTTAGTTGCAAGGGGGACTAACCTTTTTGCTTCGATAAAAGGGGGAGAAAGTGTATGGTAAGTGATGTTAACACTTATGCCGGCTTACATAGTTAACACTTACTCATATGTTTGTCATCATCAAAAAGGGGGAGAATGTTGGTTAAGATTCCAATCATAATATTCAAAGGTTAATCACTTTGTTTTGATGATGACACACAACAGATAAGTTATTAATCATATGTAGGATGACATGGGTTCATAAGCCTAAACTATCTCTAGCAAAAGACCAATACATAAGTAATTATCTTGGTAAAAATGTTACGCGGCTGCACTACGGTCGACCGTGAAACTGACCGTGTATGTCCTGTACCAACGAATTCAAGTTTTTCTAAAACTTTTAATCTACGGCTAACCTCATGGACGACCGCAGCTCGACCGCAGTTTTCTCTGTTACCAAAATCATCCACTTTAAGTTAGACCATTTTGAGGCATCCATAATTTGCAAAACCGTTTTAAACATACTTATAATAGTTGCCTTTTTTGTTTTCAAAAGAGTTTTAAACCAAAAGATGTTAATCTTGATTAATCACACATAAGGACACCTTAATGACAATCTAACTTGAAATAAGATTAAACACACAAGTGTTATATCTTTTTATCCTATTACATAATGTCATTTAAACATACTAATAATGGTCATTAACGTCCCAATTAAAGAGGTGCTCTCCCATTAGTTTTAAGTACCATTGTATGTATGTAAATGTAATTAGTTCAAGCTAATCAAGGTTGTAACACGGATCATTAAGTTCCAACTAGATCCAAACTAGTTCAATTAGGATGTAACAAGGTCCTAAAGAGCTAGATACTTCCATCAAAGAAAAGACAAATGGTTAAAGTCATGGGTTATGAAGTTTGGATGGTTTCTAATTGACATGGAGCAAAATTCGGCTTTTACCTCTTTTAGAATCAATGAAAAAAGTCTCAAGAGAATATGCTTTCCTCATTTGCAAGCAACCAATGGAGCTTAATACTTCCATCCATGTATTGACAAATTATTGAAGACTTGGGATATGAAGGTTGGAGTATTATAGTTTGTCACAAGATTAGATGTTGACACATGCATATAAGTCTTACAAGAAGAATTTTGGAAGGTTGCTATTTGTCAAGTATCACATGCATACTTACCTCTCTTGGATAAGCAAGTTTATGATAATGGTAAACCAAGGAAAAGATGCCATCCTTATTTGTAGAATGCTTCCAAGACCATTACAAGTAACTTTGAATCTTTGGTTAGTTGTTTCAACGGCTATGTGTACCACTTCATGCAATTCTATTTTGCCTATTTAAACAAGGCATGAAGACACTTGAAGCCTACCTCTTTCCAACATATTTTCAAAGTCATATCAACTAATCTCCCAAGTCTCAAGCATAAATCTATGGAGAGATTACAAGAGAGAAAGAGAGATTCTACTTACACTAAGTAAATGTGCAATGTAAAGTTTATGCTTAACATTTGTATCTTTAAGTTTACATTGTGAGATACTTCCTTGGAGGGGTTAAGGAAGTTAAATGGTTCTTGTGATAGGAAATATCTATCTTACTTAATGATTCAACTTCATTAAAGGGATCTAGGAAATTGATTAATTTCATTGGAAATTAGTACTTGTCCAATGTAAAGATAACTTTGATCTAAGTAATGTTGGTGTGACCTATTGAAGAACTATGGGTGATTGTAAGCATAGCTATAAGTTTACTTGTGAGCTATCTTCTTAAAAGGATCTAGAAGGTAGTTGTGATTTCACTAGGTTAGAGCATTAGGATCTTGTGGTAAGAGCTTTTGGTGATTGTGAATTATTCAAAGGGACGTAAGGGTTCATAAGTAGCGGCTTATCGAGGAGCTAGTGTTGTATCCGGAAACTCCACCGGGTTTGGGGTATCATAGTGAAGAAAACTCTCAATTCATAGAATTGGGGAGTGGATTAAGGTGGATTAGTTAACATCCACCTGAACCACTATAAATCCTTGTGTTTATGCATTTTACTTTATTTCATATATAGTCTAACAAACACAAGCATACTATTTTGCTAACACTAGTTCCTTGGACTTGAAAACAATATCATCGTTGAACACAACATCCAAGGTCGCATCTACGGTCGACCGTATGATATCCTAAATTGGAAAAGTTTTAATAAATCGATTTTTAGAACTATTCACCCCCCCCCTCTGGTTCCTACACGGTTTTTTATCATCTGCTTCATTACCTAATTTAGGGTTTGTTGTTCTTCATCTTCATTCTTTGATTCATGCAAACCTTGAGTGCATAACAAGTTCATATTTCATTGAACTTGTTGGTGAAGTTGTGTACTGTGTCAACCTTTGTACTTTGATTCATAATCATTTTGATTATGGATCTTTTGTTATCGATTTCTAGCTTCATGTGATTTGAAGATTTACTTCATGTGATTAAAAGGTTTATATCATGTGTTTCTTCATGGTATCAGAGCGTAGATTCTGATTTTGATTCATTTTGCTCTCTATTCCTTCACGATTATGATTGAAGAAATTAGGGATTTGAGATTCGATCAAGTTTACTTGATTAAATCGTGTTCTTGACAATGTTTGTGTTCGACAAGGATCTGCGGGTGATAGTTCAGAATCATCATGATTAGATCTAGGGTTTCTTTCTTAAAACCCAAGATCTGATAAAATCAAGGTTTCTTCAAACATAATTTGGTTCTTCCGCTGTTGCTACTGTTCTGGTGTTCTATTTCTTTATTCTTTAGTAAAAGAACGCTCCCACTGTAATTACTCTTTCATTATCCAACTTGAATCTGAGTTATATTTGTGAGAATCTTGGGAGGTTGTCATCCTTGTTTAGTTATTCTACTAACTTGACTGGTGTGAAACTATGGCCCTTACATCCTCAATCCAGATTTCTTGCAAGCATTTGAGTAGTCAAGAAGGCCAACCTTCTTGACATTATTACTATATTCTGACTTTTGAGTCTTTTATATACACAATTGTTTTGTTTTCTACTTTAACCTTGCAGGGTGCCTGACTACTAATCAGTTGCTGGAGTTGGTAGGTTATTTCTTACCCGGTGTTTGAATAGTGAACTAATAATGTTTGTGTGCTAACTGTTTTATTGCTTTAATTGAATGCAATTTGAATTTACTGTCTTCCACTGCATCCTAATTGTGTTATTGCTTTTATTGTATGTTTAGTTGATTTGTTTGCATTTGTCATTATGTCTAGTGGTGATGATAGTTCTGTTGATCATGTAACTAGGATAAGTAAACTTGAATTTAATGATCCTTTATATCTACATCCAAATGACACATCTGGTGAATCTTTAATTACACAAAAATTAAAAGGAACTGATAATTACAATATATGGTGTTGTGCAATCAAACTGGCACTTCAAACTAAGAATAATTTAGGATTTATTAACGGCACTTGTCCTAGATTCAGTTATGAAGATGATGATGTGTTGTTAGGTCAATGGGAAATATGTAATTCTGTTGTTCTTACTTGGATTGTAATTTCTTTATATGAAAAGGTTTACAATAGTCAATTTTTTTTCTAAATCTTCTAAAACAGTATGGAATGAAAAGTTTTGTAATGCTTTGTTTGAATATGATTTTATTCAAATTGTTATTGGTTATTCCTTGTTTGTTAAGTGCAATAGTTTCGAATGCTTGTATATGTTAGTATATGTTGATTACGTAATTATAACTGGTAGTAATATTGAAAATGTTGATAAATGTAAATCGTTTTTGAAAATTAAGTTTAAAATTGAAAATTTGGGTGAACTTAAGTATATTTTTAGGGATAGAACTCTTTAAAAATGATAATGATATGGTTTTATCTCAAACAAAATACTCTCTTGAAATGTAATCTAAGTTTGGCTTACTAGGTAGCAAGCTAGTAGTTACTCTCATGGAGTCTGAGATTGTTTTTGCTAATACTAATGATCATAATAACACTGATTTTCCTTTGAAAAATGTTAGTGAATATCAAAATCTTTTAGATAAGTTGATTTACATCACACTTACTAGACCTGATATTGCTTACTCCATATTGCCTCAGCCAATTTATGCATGCACCATCAAATTTACATCTGAAAGCTGCATTTAGAGTTTTGATGTATTTAAAAGGATGCCCTGGAAAAGGCATTACTGTTAAAAGAAGTAATGAGTTTGTTGTCACTACTTATGTTGATTCTGACAATGCTAAAATTAACATGCTTGGAAGCTTAGAGACAGGCTATTGTGTTTAAATATGGTAATACTCTTATTTCATGGAAAAGCAAAAAAAGCAATCTACTGTTTCAAAGTCTTCTGCAGAAGTAGAATATAGGGTTCTTGCTTCTGTTACCTGTGAGGTTATTTGAGTATTAAAAGTTTTCAATTAACTTGAAGGTTAAAAACTGATTTACATGTAAAAGTTTTTTGTGATAACAAGTAAAAAAACCTGTATTTCATGAAAGAGCAAAACACTTTGAAGTTGATCTTCATTTTGTTAGAGAAAAAATAGGTTTGTGAATCATTGAAAATGTTTCTGATATATTTATTAAGGGTTTAAATGAGTCTCAACCTAAAAAGTTGCGTAGTAAGTTGACCTTGTTTAACTTTTTTCATAGTTAGATTGAAAAGGGATATTGAAATGTTGATCAATATAGGCAATCTAACATGAAACACTTATGTATATTATTGTGTTTATTTTTGGGTTAAGCATGTCCAAGGACCTAGGAGTCATTTCCTGATAGTTGAAGTTTAGTGGCTAAAGAATAAAAGTAAAAGCTTGTTACTGAATCATAAATGGCAGCTTATGTTACATGAGGGACCTAGATGTAATACTATGTTATTATATATATTTATTTTATTCATTTTTTTAAGGTCATTCAGTTTTTTTATCATCTGCTTCCTTACCCGATTTAGGGTTTGTTGTTCTTCATCTTCATTCTTTGATTGTAAATCTTGAGTGCATAATAAGTTCATATTTCCTTGAACTTGTCTGTGAGGTCGTTTACTGTGTGAACCTTTGTACTTTGATTCATAATTGTTTTGATTGTGGAACTTTTATTAGTGATTTCTGGCTTTCTGTGATTGAAAGAATTACTTTCTCAAGGTTTATCTCACGTATTTCTTCATAATATGTTTTTATAAAAAAAAAACAGGTTTCTTTACATTTTCTTTTGGAACCTGTTTTTCATATAATAGGTCTCGATGCAATGTTTTTTAGCGAGTGTAACACCCTGAATTATTAATACATCAGAGAGTGTCGCTAGAAAGTGTCACCAGGAAGTGTTCTCAGAAAGTGTCAGGAAAAGTCAACCTATACTTATGCATTTTCAGATTTTTCATAGAATCAGAATCAGACAACTACAGTCCCTGAACTTCTGAATTGGAGCTGGAAAACTGGAGATATCGCGTTTGAGTGAGGCATATCGCGTTTCAACTTGTCGCGGAACGCGACATACATGACCAGAACGCGACAGCTCAAAAACCTTCGTCCTAGTCACATCGTCGCGTTCCAAGTTGGTTTGTCGCGTTTGGGGTGTCACAAAACGCGACCCGTAGTCGCGAAACGCGACAAATGTGCAGAATGTCTATTTTAAGCTAGTTTTTGGGTTTAAATTAGGGGTATTTGTGTCATTTCACTTATGCACGGGATATATGCTTGAAGACTGATCTAGAGCTTACTTAACCCTAGCTCATTTTGCACCCACACAAAACACTCCCAACCTTTTCTGGAGAGATAAACCCTATTTTAGAGAGAGAGAGAGAGAGAGAGCTCAAATCAAGGAGGAAGAAGCTTGAATTAATCAAAGGTACAAGTGTTAAAGTTGTTCAACTCGTTCCTAGCTACGATTTGGTACTCCAA